>NW_024525156.1:8438418-8787532 GCF_017590135.1 Pyrgilauda ruficollis
TTTTTTTTTTTTTTTTTTTTTTTTTTTTTTTTGACGGGGTGTGGGAGGGAGGGTTTCGACCCGAGAAGAAGCGGAGGAAGTTGCAAGGCTGCTTTAGACATGTCGCCGTGAGCGCTTTTGGGGGCTCTTCCCGCTGCACCCCGTCAGCCGCGGCCGCTCGGCGCCCCGCGGCAGAGATGCTGAGCGGCGGCGTGGGAAAGCGGCGACGAGCATGAAGGCGGCAGGATGGGCGCGAACAATGGCAAGCAGTACGGCAGCGAGGGTGAGCTGGGGGGGCGGCAGGAGGGGTGCTGGAGCAGCGGCGGGGGTCGTCCCGGCCATGGGGGGGTGACCGGGCGGGGGGCGCCGCGGCGGGATCCTCCTCTCCCCGGCCGGGACGGCTCCCGCCCGGATCCGCGACAGTCTCTCGCTGCGCCCCTTAAAAACACCCTTAACTTTTATTTATTTATTTATTTCACTGGGTTTAAGCTAAGGAGTTTAAGTGCTGTCTCAGCTCGTGATGTCGAGGCAGAGACGCGGCTTGCTGTTCGAAGGCAGCTCAGGGGTTACGGCAGTGTTAACTTCGCTAAAAAAGTTGTAGAGCTCTCTTTGTAATCCTTTTCTACTCGTCTTTATATCCCAGGATCCTTATATTATGCAGTATGCTATATGACTGCTTCCTGTCTGAACAGAAAGAAAAAAATTAACTCCGGCAAGGGTTGGGGGGAGAGTTAATGTTCTCCAGCTGTTATCCATAGATTGTACTCCTGCAATTTCGCTTCAGTGAAACTTTAGTGGGCTTGGTTTTAGATATACAGGGCCTGATTCGTTCTTGTGGAAACCTATTAGTCTCGCTGGAGCTGCATCAGGGATGAATTTCAGCTGCTTTGCTTCTGGTGTGAAGGACTACTGGAACAGTCAGCTGGTGTCAGGCAAACCAATAGCAAGTACAGAAAGTTTGTCTTCCTGCCAGCTAGTTGTAAGCTTTCTTTAACTTCTAGCTGACTTCTATGTGAATTGCCCTCCCAGTATTTAGGCAACTCCGTAGGATGTATACCTTCCCCTTGGCGTATTGGGCGACCGTATAGGATCACCACCACCCCCTTTTTTTGTTGAGAGTTTGTAGGTGGAGCGAGGGAGGTGATCTTGTGGTCTGCTCCATTCTTTGCGAGTTCAGACAGCAACTGCCAAAGAATACACCTCTTGCATCCAAAATATGCATGAAGATTGTGTAAAGGAAAGGGGAAAGACGCCACTTCTAGAGCAGATTCTGCAGTTCCTTTCATTTATTGCCAAATGAGCTCTGCTTTTTGAAGAGTTGATGAAGTCAGATGCTTTAAGATAAAGATATTCTTCCTGTCGTGGTGTTTCAGTCAATTGATACCATCACTAGAAAAACTCCTGCATAAATGGAATGAGCCTGGAAGTTGCAATCAAAGCCTCTTTGGATTCCTTCTGAAAGGGGAAATCTTAGTTTTTCACCAGAGTTGAAAGGGTCATGGTTGATAGATCTGGTCATGCTGCTGGGAGATGTTTACCTCAATGACCGGAAGGTGTGGATGCATGCCTGATCTGTCTTGTGAATTCAGAGGACTGATTGCTTCAATAAATGTACAATTTTTGGGGAGGGATGTGACTGACACAGAGTCTTTTGCAGCCCTCACTGAAGGGGAGATTAACTGTTCCAGAAGGACCTGATAGGCACTGTGAGGAAGAGTAGGATTGACTGTTCCTAGTTCACCTCTCTCCTCCATTCAGAGTGGAGATTGGATCCTGGGGGTGCAGACTACATGTGGCAAATTAATCTTTGCAGTGCAGACCATTATCTGTCTTGAGAATTAGGTAGAATAGTGGTTTAAAGTTAAAATTAATGTAAAAAATCCTCAAGCCCCATGACCAAAATGTCATCATCAATGTGCCTCATAGATTGTGTTTCCTGGTAACTTCTATGCATCATCAGTTACTGAGAAACTTGGAGAAGCTCTGATACTAGTTTTGTTTCCTGAGTGATACAGAGAACAAATCTAAACCTGATAAAGGGAGGCCTTTTCCTCCACCCCGCCACCCCCACCCCCGCCCCGATAAAATACTGGGGCTTTTGGTACCTTTGGCAAATTAACCACTTAATTGCTATAAAAGGTTGCTTTTTAGTAGGATGTGATTATGATCCCGGGTAGAGGGGTAACACCATTTTCTGTGCACTTTAAAAGCAACCTGAATATCCATGTAGAAGTTCATGGAGTGGTGTCTGTGGTACACAGTTTTTAGCCTAGTGGGCTTTGGAGGCTGGTGCTGCACTATGGTATGTCATTTTAGGGATGGAGAAAAGTTAGCTGAACTTCTTGAAGGCTGTTTTGCCATTTACAGCTTGCTGATATCTTAGGTGGGATTTCAACTGCAAATGATTGATTCACTGGTGAAGACAACTGCAAATGATTTTTAAAATGATTTTTCCACACAGCTTTCTTTCCTATCTGCTGTGGAACTGCAGAGCTTCATTAATTTGCCCAAATTGATTCTCATCTCGATGTTGAACAGATGCATTAGGGCAAGGATAACTCTTGCTCAAGATACCACTTCTAAAATAGAGAGATTTTATGACCAGGAAATTGGGTGTTACATAGATTGCTACATTGTTGCACTACCAGTAATAAACTTTTTTTGAAATTCACATCTGTGCTGTGTATGCAATAATCTCAGGCAGCTAAGTGTTTGTGACTGATGACATAAACTACACTGGACTGCCTTTATTTATTTGGTTGGCCAAGGCTTTATGGAATGTGATTTTATGGGAAGCTACAATTGTCATGTTAAGATGCACCAGACAGTTACATGTTTGAGGAGTCTAAATCAGTATATAGAATCTGGTGTGTAATTGACAGTGCCTTTAAATGTGTTTGTTTTCCATTAATTTAATTTTCTAAGGCTAAAACTTGCTCTAAGTGAAGCTTAAATGTAAATAAAATTGCGTACCTGACAAATCATGTCATGTTTTTTGGGATATGAACACAACACTCATTTAAGAAATTGTGATAAATTAATATAGAAGCAAAACTTAGTATACAGGAATTTACTTCTTTTTAAATGTAAAATATTAAATACAAGATTACTTTCCTAGTTTTCATTTGAATTTTACAATAATTGTTTTAAGGTGGATTATTCCTGGAAATATGTAGTGCTTGAGATCTCAGGAGCTTGAGATTTGCTGTAGTATGCAGTAGATTCAGACTGAAGTGTTAAAGCTTGAGATAAGTCTTTCTGAATGTGTTCCAGCAGTTGTGTTTGAACAGTGCTACTGATGCTAATAGATCACTGGAGCAAGAAATCCACTTTATCACGGAGGAGAACTTGTAGGGCTGCATAGATAAACTGGTGGAAATCATCAGTTACCTTAGCAAGAATCTTACTGCTGTCTTTCACTTTCTTGCCATGGGGATAAATCATTCTGCTTTCTTTCACTTATTTAGCTCCTTGCTTGGTTTTTAAATAAGAGGAGGCCTTGTGTCTGACAGTGGACAGAGCAGCCTTTTGTTGTTGAAGCTGTCAAAGGTCAGGTGTTCTGCTTAAGGACCTGCCTTAAAATTTAATGCTGTTGCAGCTGACCAAACAAGACACTACTCATCATCACAGGTGAGGGACTGAATTGAAGAATGTTGTTCTTTAATTATTGCCAAGTTGATCGGATACCTTGGCCGTGTTTCTGCAATGTTTCTGCCCAGAAAAACCTTCTGTGCTGGGCACGAGGCTGGGTGGGTGCTGACGGTAGTGCCAGCTGTTGGCATGGGGCCTTTGGGAAAAAGTTAAGTGGATGCTGTCCCTCTTACCACCTGAGGCAGTTTCTAATCCTCAAGGGAAGAACTTAAAAACTGCAAGCTTCTGTAGTACAAGGGAATTGGCTTTGTGATATGAGTTGGAGGAATAATCTGTGTTATTGCGTATGAAAGGAAGCTGTGGCATTGAGGTGGAATTGCTGCTTTGCAAAATAACTTTTCAACATGTTTTCTTCTCAAGTGACTTCTTCATTAAACTGAGATCTGAGAACCAGTCAAATTTGAGAGGAGCTAAATAATGGTACAAAATTTTGACAATACCGATGTTCAGACCAGATGAAGGAATGTATTTTTTAATAAGTCAACTGTCCAGAATCCTGCAGTTGTGGATAAAACTTTCTTTGGGCATCTCCTGCGCTTTCTCCATCCAGAAACTGGTTAGAGAGGATTGGTGACAATGAGCAGCAGCTCCACTTGATCAGCTAAAATGTATCATGAAAGACTTGATGTAACACAAGAGCCTGCAGATTCTGTAGAGAACAGAGGATGGCAGGGGAAGAGAATAGAGGAAACTTTGGGAGAAATAGTTGAAACAGCACCTTAGACAAGGAAATCAACATCCTTTCCGAATCATAAGCCTTGTTGACAAACTTTTTCTTTTTGAATCTGAATATTTCATGTGGGAAGATTTTAATGTAAACTCTTTGGGAATAACTTCCACTCTGTTCTTAGTTTGAAAATGTTCCTTCTTCAGACGTTTATTTGTCATGTTTTGCATTCACAAACCACTTGGAGGGAGAATTCCTGTGTATATCCCAGTGTTCTGCTTGAGTAAGCACCAGCACAGCAACCTGCCTTTTTCATGAGATACAGTTGCTACAAAGTACAACATGGTTTCACAAAGGTGTTGTTAATTATGATGTGTGACCTGGTATACAGTAGCTAAAACTTCCCAGGAATTACCAGCATGTAGCACTATGGAGAAGTGGGTCAGTCTGTGTTCATTTTGGAGTAGGTTACTCTCTCAAATCTTTCCCTTCAGCTGGGAAACTTGGTCAAGGTCTGCATTATAGAAGCAGGCTTTCAGACAGTTTCTTGAAGGTGCTGTTGAACACCAGCTCATTGTGAGTGCTCAAACTAGATCTCTGCTCATTCAGTGATGGCAGGTGTTCTGACACACCTGAGGTTGTGTATGGAAATCTTTTTCATCCAAAAGTTCTGGCATTGATGACCTATAGATTTTGCCATATCTTAGGATTTGTTTCTTCACGAAGTGGTGCTGGATGTATTTCACATGCAGTGCCTATGTCAGCTGTGAAAACAGTATAACATGGTAGTCTTGCGCTCTTTGGTTTAAAGAGTTGAATCATGATAATTTACCAATTATTTATATTAGTGGTTAGAATCTGTGAAGCCTTGTGGGAAATTTTAATGGGGGTAAGGGGTGGGAAAGGCAATAAAGTAGCTTTTACTACATTATTTAATTACAAAACTGTGACACCCCTCTGAGGTATCTTCCCTGTGTACTGCATCTTCAGAAGCAAGGGCAGTTTTTCTTTCTGGTGTTTATTATTTTCTACCATGAGGTTCCCAGAGTCAAGTGAAGAGTCTCATCAAGTTAGGTGCCAAAAGGCTCCTAGGCTGTGCATTTTTTTCCTCAGCTTGTTTTGATGTCTGAGTTGCATTTATGCATTTCTATTTGACCTGTTAAACATGAAGTTTAGTATATCACACTTACTGCTGTCTTACTTTACTGTTCTGGTAGCGGTTTTTTTTGTTTGTTTTCTTAACCTTAACATCCATGTGACTACTGTGAACATTAAGGTGCTGGTTAACGCTTTTGCCATTGCACTCAGTTATGTGACTGTGTTGTGCTTTTTGGTACTTGACCAGTGTCAGTTCTTGCATTTTACTTGTGGCTGAATTCCACTCAGCTACCTTCAGAGAGAAGAGACTTGCCTCCTAACAACCAAGTTGGGACTGGAAGTATAGCAGTATTCCAAATGTCAGTCCTTCAAGCAGTGTTGTTTTTTTTCAAAGGGAATTTGCAGTCTGACAGTGGCCAACTGCTCTTAACCGAAAGTAATCTTCAAAAATGCTGCTTATGATGTTCATTTTTTATGTAACTGTCAACTGAGCAATGCAAAATGATTGTGTGTATGTGTGTTTACTCAGTTTGTCTCCAAAAAGTAAATTTGCTCTAAGCTCAGTGCTTATGTTGCATGTTGTTGTCTAGATCACATGGCAGGGGCAGGAGGAGGGTCGGACACAGCACTTAAGTGAGCTGCTCTGCTGCTGTCAGTTTTCCATAAAACAGAATTTTCTTTTCTAAAAAAATGACCAGCCTTTGTGTAATGTAAATGTGTGTTTATACACATGCACACAGCTACAGATTTGTGGGAGAAACATCCATGTTATTTCATAAAATGTTATTCTTTCATAAAATGCTTCTGGGACAAGGGAGGACCTCTTTTTTTTTTTTTTTTTTTTTTAGTAGAGATTAGCTAACTGTACTCTAGGGAGTTGTCTTTGACTTGATAGCTTTGCATGGTGCAAGATTAACTGGATGCTCTTCTGTTTAATTAAAAAAAAAAAAAAAAAAAAGCTGACTGGGTGCCACTCAGAGGTCTGAATAAATTTTGAAGCTGGGGATGCATGACATGGAACGCTTCCAGCAGACCTGTCTCAGCTGAGGTAGTAGGACTCCAGGACTCATCCTTCTTTTGCCCACTCAACAAAGGCATGGAAGGAGACAAGACTGCTGTGGTAACTTTTGTAAAACTGAATTTGAACATCCTTCTACCAAACTGGACTTCATAAAATCCAAACTGAAGTGGATACTATATCATTCCTTGTGAGGGGGAAAAAAATAAAAAGCAACATATTGGGCGAGCAGTTTTAAGTCTAAACCGCTAACCCCAAAAACTCCTTGGCAAACGTGATTTTCTGGCAGTTTCAATCCTTTGGCCACTTCTAGATTCCTTACTTCTGTGAACAATTCCTAACTAGGAATTGGTTTGCTCCTTCGTGTGTCTTGTTTGTGTTAGGAAAGTGATTGGCAGAAGGCATTGGATGACATTTGAAGGCTGAAATGCACAAGTGGTTTATTTCTGCTCTTCATTTAATAGTTAGCTATGCCCTATTTTTTAATACAGGACATGTGCTTTGCTAAATTAGGACAACTATTTCATTAAGGAGTAGTGACCTTCAAAAGCTGAAAAACAGGTGGTGGGCTCCCAGTAAAATCTGTTTCTTGTTGATTAGAAGAAGAAATATGCAACACTTTCTATGTGTATAGATGTGCAGCTTGTGATGGGATAGACGAGCTGCAGGACTTCGTTATTCAAGTACCATTTAGGCTGAGATCTCATAGTGTTGTAGCTGACCTTGGGGGAGAAAAAGCTGTCAGTTCTCTCTGATCATACCTCTCATTTTAGTTCCAAATCTACCTGTGTGCCTTCTAGCACCAGCATGGCATTGAGAACAGGTTTGTGTGAGACCTCTTAAAGTAGTTGAAGCATAAAGGAGTTGTTATCATCTTGATGTTGTGCTTGAGTTGGCTGTGTCCGAGCAGGTATTTAAGGAAAAGTTTCCAACTCTGTGCCAAGTATCCAAACTCAACAAAAGTAATTTGTTGGCAAAATAGGTGTCTTCACCCTACATACTTTTGTGATCTCTGCCTTAAGTAAATGGGGGAAAAATTGTTGTATCTTGGGGATTTTTTACCCTTTTCTACCCTTGGAGTAAAGTGAGCAACAGGAAGCTCTTTTTCATGCCCATGTTTTGGATCAGGAAATTCCTGTCTGCAATGCATAAATTTGTCAAATCAACATCCAAAATCACATGGCACTTTTCTTCCTGAATGATTTGTGTACAAATGTGTATAATAGTTGCAATAATGCTGTATTGAAGTCCTTTCAAGCAGCATTAGCTTGGAGGAATGTGATTTAATACTCTTTTCAGGGAATATATTTTAAAAATTATCTTCCTCAATTTCCTTATTTCTCCTGCAAAAAGAAAACCAAATGAAATTCACAGATGATATTATAAAAGGAGCAATTATAAGGTTGGCTGTCTTTTTGTTTGGTTATTTTTTTAAAGAATGAAAGAGGAGTCCAAAACCATTGGCACAACATCAATGATGGTTAACTAGGAAGAACCTCTTTTGATCAAGTCACACAACCTTTTTTCACAGTAAAAATAGAATTTGTATCAAGTCTAGTTGTCACATGACAAGTGTAGTCTTGTCAGCTCACAGGGAGTCCAGACTTATTGTTTGTATGACTGCATGCATAGTGGAGAAGCATGCCATCTATTTAAGGCTCAGATGCTATTTTGTTGCCAGATTGCACAAAATCCTCTTTCTGTGTAAGTGGCTGCACAGAGAAGAGAAACTTGGAAATTTTTCTTAAATTGTGTAATAATTACTCAGGGTGAGTATTTTGTTTAAATCCTATCCTTGAGAGATAATAATGCTATTGTGGAAACAGATGAAGATAAAGTGCATTTATTTGAGAGTTTCTTATGGTGTTTGTGGCTCTTGTACTATTTTGTCCCTGGTGAAATGATGACAGTACTTGATCTTGTTCATCAGTGGAGTGCAAGACAGCAAGGTCAACAGATGGTCACCAACAGATGTACTCAACAGATGTTTTTGGGGTTTTCTGTAGTACCTAGTGAAATGTATTTCTATTCCAGTTTTTCATTTGCCTTTTCTTTTACACTTTATAAGGAAGCTGTTTGTGGCATAAACATGGAATCATAGAGTAGTTTGGATTTGAAGGGACCTTTTAAATGTCATGTAGCTCAATCCCCCTGCAATGAGCTTCAGGTTGCTCATAGCACCTTCCAACCTGACAGTTTTAAGTTTCCAGGGATGGGGTATCCACCACCTTGCTGTACAACCTGTTCCAGTGTTTCACCACTGTCACTGTAAAATAATTTTTCCTGATATCTGGTCTAAATCTTTTAGTTTAAAACCAATACCCCTTGTGCTATCACACACAGGCCTACTAGAAAGTCTGTCTCCATCTTATAAACTCTCTTTAAGTGTGGAAAGGTTGCAGTAAGGTCTTACAGGAGTCTTCTCTTCTCCAGGCTGAACAGACCTAACTTTTTCAGCCTGTCCTCATAAAAGATGTACTCCAGCACCTTGATAATTTTTGTGGTCCTCCTCTGGACTTGTTCCAACAGGTCCATGTCTTTCCTGTGCTATGGTCTCCAGAACTGGATGCAGTACTCTAGGTGTGGTTATGCATAACCTTTTTTAAAATAAGGTTGTGGAACCAATAAGCTATTGCTTAATTATGTGGTGAAAATTGTTGATATACAACGTGAGCTTTTAGAATTTTTGGAACTTCAGGATATACTAAAGAGGTATGAGAAAAGCCTTGTAGCAGCAGGATTTCAATTCCAGTTAGCCATGCTAGCATCAAGTCGAAGCTACCTGTATGCTCTTCTGCATCAAGAATATCTAGCAGCTGACCTTCCTCTTCAGGTTCATGAATGGCTGTCCTCTTTTGTAGCCAACAAGCCTGAAGGTCCTCATCTATTTTTAGTGTGGTTTGAGAACATGGGTGCTCCTACTCCAGAGCCTCTAGCTGTGGAATTTTTATTGTTTTGGTATACTAGACTGCTAGTGGGGTTCTGTACAGACTGTAAAGTTACATTACAGCCTTTTCCAATCAACTCTTGGCCATATTTTAAGGTCTACAGAGCCTGAAGTACGCAAATCCAAAGATTGGAAGTTACACCTCTGGAGATCTCTAATCCAACGTGCTGCTCAAAAGGAAGCCAACTAGAGCAGGTAGCACAGAATATTGTGCCATCAGATTTCTTAGCGCCTCCAAAGATGAATATATTACAATGGCCCTGAGCAGTCTGTTCCAGTGCTCAGTCACCTGCAGATTTTAAAAGAAGAAAAAAAAGCTTTAATGTTTAAATGGAAATCTTATATATTAATTTGTGACTATTGCCTCTTGTCTATTCAATGGCTCTCACTGAGAAGACTGTGTTCTTTACTCCACTCTCTCCCTTGTCCAGGTATTTATATACAATGATAAGATTTTGTCTGAGTCCCTTCAACTCTAGAGTAAAGTGTTCTAGCTCTGAGTATCTTTCTGCCTGGTCTAGCTTTATGAAAGTTAGTTAGTTTTCAGTTTTGTTTCACTGTCCACTTAGCTAGATTGTGCTTCATCCATTTGTCTGTGAAGGTGCTATGGAAAACAAAAGTTGGGAAGCCTTGCTGAAATCAGGATAAACCACTCGTGTATTCCCCTAGTGCCAGTTGTTTCCTTATTGATGTCTGTCAGGTTGGGCAAGAATTACTTCCACTTGTAAATCCCTGATAATGACTTCCCATCACCTTCTTGGCTTGGAAGTATTTTCCAGGAAGCTCTGTTACTTGTCCTGGATTGAGGTGAGGCTGACCAGCATGTGGCTCCCTAGATTGTCCTCCAAGCTGTTCGAGACAGGGGCGTGTTTTGTTTTTGTCCTGTTCTCAGGAACCTCTCCTGATCGCCATGACCTTCCTGCAGTAATTGAGTGACCTTGCTGTGACATTGGCCAGACCACACAGCCATGACCAGTGCACTCCATCAGGTCTCATGGATTTGTATCTGTCCAGTTTGGTTAAATGTTCCCTTGCTTAATCTTCCCGTACTTCTACTGGTTCCTTATGTTTAGAAAAGCTACTACTGGGCTTTCAGAAGCAATAGAGTTCAGCTGTAGCAAGTTCTGGCAAGTGTGAAAGCTGTATTACAGTAGTTGAGTATCTCTAAACAATACTCTGTAAACTTGTGTCTACAGCTGGTTTGGAGTTTTTCAGCTATAATTTATTTTTACCTTATATATTAGTGCTAAAAGTCTTCATTTCTACTGGGTAAAGAAACTTGCACTTTCTTGATGACTACACTTTCTCTTGGCAGAGAACAGATGAAATAAGAAGAATACTCCCAAGAGTTGTGGTGGTAGAATCTGGCTCTGTGTTTTTTGTTTTTTTTTTTGCTGTTTCTGGCAGCAACAATGGTCTGTGCTTTTCATAAAAGTTTCTTCCATGGAGTTTTGCTTGCTTCAGGAGGAACAGCTAGCCCAGGATAACATTTTTTTGCTCTCCCAGACAATTACGATTGTTACTTTTATTAATAAAGTTGTAGTAATAATAAGAAATCGCTTCTGCCATGTTCAAATTGATGTAGCCATGACTGGTAAAATACTTGTCACAGTAATCCTTATTCTACTGGTGCAAAGGTTTGCTTCTTTCCATGCATTCTAGGATTGAGTCAAAGATGTGTTAAATCCCCCATTTTTGTTATGGAAGGTTAATATTAAAGTTTAGATGAAATGCCTTACTTTTCATATGTGAAATGATCAAATACGATTGTCTTAAATTTCCTTTGGGAAGCAATCATTACCAGACAACGTGGGTAATTTTAATCCTCTGAGGCACCAGTAGATGCTTCTCAGTTTAGAGTCTTCTATTTAAAACTAAAGTTATGTACAATACAATGGGTTTTGGATATTGCTATGTGTGATGCTACTTGGCAGTTGAATTTGCATTTTGATTTTAGTACGAAAAAAGTTACCTCTAGAGTAATTCACCTGTTAATGTTCTATTCCTTGAACATTTGTTCTGTGTGGGAGAGGGGGTAACTTTCCAGAAAAGTAGAAGGTTCTGTGGTATCAGAACTATAGCCACAGTGCATGAATCAAAATGTTCCAACACGAGATTTTAGGGGTGACTTTTTAGAACTGTTTTTCTTTCCGTTTGTATGTATAGACTAGACAGCATAGTCCAGTCTAAAGTTTTCTTTGGCACTCAGTTAGGCAGGAGCAGAATATTTTGCTTATGTCTTCATTTCTCTTGGGAAATTACTGCTCTTTACTCCCCTGTGGGTGTACCTTTTGTTACCCTGTGTGGTTGTCTTTATGGAAAAACACAAATGCTTGTGGTGAGTATTTATTTCTCTTGCCAGGAACTAGTGGAACAAAGGTGAATGTGAGACTTCCTCTCCCTAAAACAATTACTAATTTTTCCTGCTTTAACTCTGGTTTTAAAAGGCTCTATGTGAGCACTTTTCTTGTATCCATGCAATAATTCAGCTGTGAATTGGCTTACAGTTTATCGAGAGGTTGCATACAAAGTGTGAATAAGGGGAAGGACTAGTTTCTGTTTGGTTGTCCAAGAATTTATTGATTCAAATGTTGTTTTGATTTAGGTCTTTGATAATGGTGTAATTTGCTTTTCATCGTGAAAGTACATAGTATGGCAAGTTGTATTTGTCTCTGCAAGAGCTGAACTGTGATGACTGCCCAGCATCTTTATAATGGTACATGTTTCCATAGCGTGTGTCAGCTAATGAAGTGGAATTGAACACCCTTATTGCTTACCTATTTTTTTTTTTTTTTTTTTTTTGAGCACAGGATTTGGCAGCAGAAGTAGGACACAGTGAATGTTGCAGATCTATTCCATTCCGGGTTTCCTGCTTTCATTATGCCAGGCCTCATTTTCTATGGAAAACAAATTCTTGCCCTTCTGTGGATAAGATCTCCTGCTGCCCTTTGCCTTGCCATGTCTGTCACTGAAGTGTAGGGTTTCTTCATTAAGTCCCTACTTGAGCAAAAACATTCCTAGAAAGTGAAGTTCAGCTTCCCCAGGATTAGAGTCTAAACCAGAACAAGTCTAGTCAGACACAGGAGCCTTTCACACAGCAGTTTGCTGTCAGTGGTTGTCTGGTTTGTGCCTTTTAACCATCAATTGTTCCTACCCATGTTTTCCTCAATTTTCTTCCTAACTGAGGTATTGGCACTTGACTGAAAGGAATGTGGTACATAGAACACAGAGCCTGGGCTTTTTGTTAATTGAGTCATACTGATAACAGCCTTGTTGTTCATGCCAGCCAGCCATGGTTTTGAGAAAATATAAGACAAATTGTGAAGGATTCTGTTGATTCAGGATGTATTTTCAAGTCAAGGTCAGGTCTTTAATTATGCACGTGGGGGAAGAAGGTTCATCACACAATCTTGCTTTAACCCTGTAGATGCCAGGTAATGGGTGTGAAATGTGAACAAAATCTCTAGATCTGTAAAACTTTATTTTTTGTAGACTTGATCACAAGCGGTTTCAGGAAAAAAACTCCCAATATAAACTCAATTACATATTCTAGAGTCTTGAGTCTTATAGCTGAAAGTCCAAGGAGGTGGAGCTGCAGTGGAAAGGTGTGTGTTTTTTCCTGGGCCATACAAGAGATGTTCATCAGGTACTCAGTAGAAACGTGGCTTAAATTAAAAAAAAAAAAAAAAAAAAGAATCAATACTCTAGGGATAATAAGCAAATCTGTTTCACTAGTGAGTCATCTGTGAACTAGATGTTCCTAGTGGTGTATTTTTGGATGATAGAGAATGGTGGATGAATAGTGAATTACACAAAGTGTTCTCTGCTATTCTCTTCTACAGCAATACCAAAATGGAGTTTGCTTCAGTTTAGAAAAAAGAACCTTATCTTGTGGTGTAGCTGAGCCTCTTTCCTTTGGAAAAAGAGCTCCTGCTTTTTAAAAAGGGATGTTTTAATAAGGACTTAATATGTTTTTTAAGTCCTCTTTCATGATGAAGCCATGAAAAGTTTAAAAAAAAATGTTAATTCTTATCTGTTGGCTTTGCATTTGTATGCCACAGAGCTGAAGTTCTGTGTTAGTGATACCCAGACTGCACACAAGTAATAATACAGCTTTGCAGAAATCAAAAATGTATGATGAGAATAAAAACACCTGAACAAAAAATTTCCTAGGGGAACGGGCCTTAATTTTAATTTCTTTACTGGAAATGTTGTATATTCATACTACGCAGTGTTGTTAATACTTCGACCTTTTTGTTTCATCATGTAGTGTGTCTTTAAACAAAAAGGTATCTACCACTTTCTTTGAGCCTCTAGTTCTCAGTATATGTGCTAGGTTAATGGAATTTCTAAAAATTTTAGCTATAGAATTCCAATAAGAATCCTCAAAGAGTTTTTCAATTTAGTTCTAGTGAAATGGCTTTGAAGAGTTAAGGCTAAGAATATGATTTTCAGTGTTGTGTAACCAGCATTGATTTTTGTGATCTAAAAAGGACAGCATATTTCTGAAAATTTCATTTGAGGAATTGAACTGTATTTTTTTTTTTTTTAAATTTTTAAATTTAAAATGCAATGTGCAGATAAGGACAATGTACTTTAGAAAAAGATGCAAAAAACCAAGCACAAATAATGCAAGAATGAAATGTGTTAGGGAGATTGGAAACCAGACCACTGTACTTTCCTTGAGACTGTCTAGCTACATTAGTTAGTCAGGAAAGTCATTAAATCCTGGCTATCTTCTGAAATGCATCAGCTGAGCCCTGATAATTCTGGTTTCCAGCAGACCAGAAATCAACTAATTGCATATTTTGTAAACAATTTACCATAACACTAATGCTTGGTGTCAATATATATTAATGTGGTGCATTGACCTGACCCAGTGAAATGTGACAACCCTACTCTTCAGCAGGGCTATGCCCTCTGGAAAGCTGGTGAATTAAAATTCTTTTATTGGTGTAATGTGTTCTTAGTTTGCTGAGTACCAGCTGCAATAAGCTGGGTATTCTCCTAGAAATTTTTGGTGGAATGTTCTGTGGTGGAGGAGACAGGGATGCTGCATCTGAGCAGTGGCAGCGTAACTGCTCTAAAGTAGAGCAATCACAGCTCCACAATGTGCAATCACAGCTTTGATGAACTTTAACAGATTTCTTGCTGTCGTCCATTCAATAAAGGACTGACTTGGATTTTTGTCTTGTGCAATAGGTAAAAAGAAGTACAGTAGCTTAATATTCTTTCCTGTTTGGCAATAGTCCAAGGCATCTCAAGGGCCTGGCATATCAGATGATCCTTCAGTGCTTGCCAAGGAAGTTGGCAAGTTTTTGGGTTTTTTTCCTTGAAGTTTACTCTTTACACTAGACATAAGAAAACTTCTCTGAAGAGATTACGTCAGTCATGAAGAGTAAATGGACCACTCTCCCTATCTTATGTTTTGTCATTGCTTTGCCACTTAAACAAGGATTTTTTTTCTGAAGGATAATGGATTTATGATTTGGTAACACTGTATGGATAGATAACACCACTTAGATAAGTGGCACAATGGTTTTCAAAAGTATTTTAGAGGGAGTTTGCCACTTGAATTACTTCCTCTGCTATCTTTCTGTCTAAACTACTATGTAAGCTCTGTGGCTATGTTGGAAGCAATTAAGGATAGGTAAGAAATATGCTACCATTGTTCCAGGTAGGGCTTTGAATGTTTGAATGAAGTTATAAACAGAACAGGTAAGGAATCAATCTAGAAGCTGCCAAAGGAATTTGTTTGTAATTTTGGGTCAAATCTGGTATTGCTCCTTCAGGATCTGCCTCTCAAATTGTTTCTCTGCAGCTGAAAGCAAACTCCAGTCTAAAATTAATCTGGATTCATCTTAATGTGTTCTGAGAGGTAAGCATCAGGTGTCTGATTCTCTGATCCTTAGATCCTCACAGTCAGTAAATGCTGTTGCCTGCTGCCCTCTTATAAAATCTGACAGCAGTTCCTTGTAGTTCACTAACTGTATGCAAAGCCAGTAAAGCCTTGGGTGTGCTCCCGTGTGCAGATGGTTGGTTGGTGGTGGCAGCAGCTGCTTGACTCTGTGCCGCTTAGGTAGTACTTTTTTCCCTGTTGGTGTCATTCAGACCAGCCAGAAGCTTTTAGCATCCTGAAGAATTTTCCATTACACCTCCTAATCACTTTTGAGTAAATTATGAAGTGGCCAAGAGGTTATTCTTCCTTTGCTTAATGGCACAGCTGTCTCTTGAGTATTTCTCTTCTGCTGTGTGGTTTTGAGGAGAAGTGTGGGAGAGTGGGCACTGCAAGTGCTTGTGTTGTTTTGAAAATGCTTCTTGGGATCCAGACAAAAAGTAATGTCTGGAATATTTCTGTTTATTGTCTGTGAGAGGCACAGGAAATAGGAAAGGCCAACTAAATTATAGCAGCCAGCAAACTCCTCTGAAGCAAAGGAAAATTTAGGAGTGACAGAACTGGGCTTTGCTGCCCACTGGGTCTGTGGTGCACATTCCTCATAAATCTAGTGATAGAACTGGATCAAGGCTCCTTCATTCTAGAACAACAGAGGGGAAATTAAGTTATAGTTTCAATGCTAGAGAGGGGAGAAACATTTAATTCTCTCACCCCAAATCTCCATAATCTGTAGGTGAGTTCTCAAGAAGGTACCAGAGCTGCAGGAAAACTTGTAGGCAGAATTTTCTCCCACTTTCACTTAGAAAAAATGGTCATTATTTTCTTTTGCTAGTTAGAGTTGCAGATGAAAGTGGAGGATGCTAAGAACAGATATTCTGAGTGAGGAAATTGCTGTAAAATGCAGAATAATCCTGTACTATCCCAACTAATTGGGAATCTAAAATCTTCTAAAAATCTAAAAGTTCTCCTACGTTGCTATAAAGATAAGTAACCTACCAAGTTTGCAAGTCCTCTCCCCTCAAGGCAAAGATGTTTGCATTTTCAGCCTTCTGTTTTCTTGCAGCTTAAACTGTCCAGTTTTTAGGTTAAACAGATCTGTGAAAAGAAATTAAATCTTGGCATTTGGCCATAGTAAATAAATGAGAATTGGAATTTCTTTGAATGTTTAATAACAATAAGATGAATTGTTCCAAAATACTTTATGCCTCATTCATAGCAAAGTACTACCTTTATCTTAAAATATTGTTTGCACATGTGTAATGTAAAAATGCTATTTAGACTTGAACATTTTTATTTTTGGTTGATGCTAAACTTAAATGGTGATTGATTGCTTGGGATTCATTGTCATGCCTTCTGCTAAACCAAGATGTGTCCTTGACCTGTGAGAATGTGCTGCTGTGGGGCTGCTTGCCTTCCTCTGTACCATGGCAGCTGAAGGTTTGTCTTTCAGAGCAGTACTTTTTTGTATGGGTTCTCATTGGAAAGGGACTCTTCATGTTGTGCTGTTGTATTTATGTCATGGAGTTAAATCCTAATCCTTTGCTTTTATACCAAGAAATGTTGTGCATTGTTTGTGTAGGTGATGATCATCTCTCCAGGCTGACAACCCAGGGTTTGCACAGTATTTCTGTGTGTCCCCCATGATTTATGTTAAAATCTTTATGGCAGCTATCAGCAGTGGGAGAAGTAGGAATCAGAAAAAAAGGGCTGTATGGGCAAGATTGCTTTCTCTAAAGAAACTCCTGGGAGTACCTTTGCATAGAACCTAAAATGCATGAACTGGCTGAAACGAGACCCCTGTAGCCTGGTGACCCTTCATGACTTATGAAGCAAAGAATAGTTTAATGGAATTATGTGAAGAGTTAATGGAACCTGTAAGCTAGAATTGTACATTCTAGACTGAAGCAAGGATAAGAGATAAGTGGGTTCTCTTTTCTTGTTAGGTCTTCATTGCTCCTTATTTGAAATACTACAGTTCTGTTGACTACAGTTGTCAGTAGAAGTGAAAAGCTGCAGTCAGATTTTGTGTTTAGAAATTTAAATCCTGCAAATTGTGATCATTCATCACTATAGTTTAGCTAAAAACATTTGTTTCTGACACCTTGTGGTTGAGCCTCGGAGCAGCAGCAATATGAGAAGTTGCACTAAGAGAGAATTTTTTTCCTTGCTGTTTAGTCACAGAATGGCCTGGATTGGAAGGGACCGTAAAGATCATCTAGTTCAAACACCCCTGCCATGAGCAGGGACACCTTTTGCTCACCAGATTGCTCACAGCTCCGTCCAACTTGTCCTTGAACACTTCCAGGGATGGGGCATCCACGGCTTCTCTGGGCAGCCTCACCACCCACACAAAGAATTTCTTCCTAATATCTAACCTACTTGCTCTCAGTCTGAAACCATTCACCCTTGTCCTGTTACTACATGCCTTTGTAAAAATCCCTCTCCATCTTTCTTGGGAGCTCCCTTCAGGCACTGAAAGTTTCACCAGAGTTACCCCAAAGCCTTTTCTTTCCCAATCTCAACAAACCCTATTCTCGTAGCCTTTTCATTTGGTGGGCGGACAGTTAGAAAGACAGAGCTGCTTTTCTAGCCCTCTTCCAGTAGTGCAGCCTTGCTGAGTGACAGTGTATTAACCTACTTGTGTGATCTACTCCTCTCATAATGACAAAATTAATCGAAGCTCCATGAATTTGCAGTGAACTATGAAAGACCATTCTAGGCTTTTGGAAATGGAGTTTTGTGACATGTATAGTACATCTCTAACTATTGGATTTACGGACCATAAGAAATAAAGCTGTGCTTTTTCCAAGCTTTTTATTTTTCCTGCATAAGCATTTTTATTGTTCATCTGTTTTTAATAGCTCTCAATAAGGGAAGGGTTTTATATTTACAGTAAAAGCTTTGAAGCATATCATTGTTTGAGTTCGTCTTACCCTGAAATAGCTTTTTCTGAAATACTTTGCTTTTATCACCCTGTACTGTAGCTCCAAGCCCTGACTTGGACTTGGTGGGTCCAACTGGGGCAACTCTCACTGAGAATGACAGTGAGTCTATGCATCTGTTTGCATGTAGAAAGTATCCTTGTTCTTCTGGAAGTCTCTGTTTTAGAACAATGAGAGTACCTTTTAAACTGAGGGTGAACCTAGAGGGAAAGCTAATCTATCTGCTGGGTATAGCTGTAAGCCCCCTTAGTTTTAGTTTGGTTTATGCAGAGGAAAGGGCATTTTCAAATTTAGTCTGCAATAGTTCCCTCAGATCAGGTAAGGTACCACTGGAGAACCCTTTTTTTGTTGGTATAATTGTCTAAACTGTGATCCTCATCCATGTAGAAGCTTTGCACAGGAAGAAATTCCATTGCTAATTGACATTGCTTCTTCAGCAAATTTCTAAAGTTGGTCTGGTCTGTGAATTTCAAATAACTTGTGCAGAATTCCTTTATGGACTTGAAGCCATTCCAGGGGTTTAAAAAAAGAATAGAATTGTGGTGTCTGTTTCCTCCTTCGTAAGGATAGAAGACAGGAAAATGGACACATTTACTGTCTGTGATTATTGGCAGAATCCTGCAAAAAGCAGATTTTGTAGCTTGACAACAGCTGTGACTCAAAGCTGCCTAACTTGCTTGTCTCTGTTTGTAATTATCTAATCCTGCTTAGGCTTTCTTTTTCCTGAATACTGGTTTTTGTATGGTGAGCATATCCTGCAGTAGAGGACTAATGCAGACTGAGGGCCTTTCCCATCACAAGGTAGGATGCTCCAAATCTAAATAAATATCTGGTATTAATGGCTTGATTTCTTCTGACTTGTTCTTTAGGTCATATTTCTCTTTAGGCCTAATGAGGACTGTTGCTGTCTTCTGGTCTATGCTCTTAAAAGAAGAACGCTAAGTACTCTAAATATTTTAGTTTCTTTACTTAAAACTGAATACTGACAGCATCTGCTGCTCTTTCTCAAGAAGAATCCTTGTTATCAGCCCATTTGTTTGTGTTTGTGTCTCCTGGCATGAAGAGCTTCTGATCGCTGGATATCAGATACCCACAGGCAATATGGCTCTGCTTCCCACGTCAGGGAGTCTGCTGGATGCTCTGGATTAAATGGAGCAACTTGGACTTGGAAACACTGACTGTTCATCTAAAATTGGCAAACAACTCTAAAAGGTGATTCAAATGGGGAGAAACTTGTTCAGGGTAAACAGAGAGGAAACTTAGGCCTGAGAAGCTTATAATCTACATGCAATGAATTTTAGGTATACTATTGATTTTGTAATTCTGGAAATACAGAAACAATCCAACTACTTTTTAATTAAATGCCATGTCTTTATTAAAAGCTAAAGTACTTGCATGACTTACCAGTCACTGATTGATTAATACAGAAAATAAAGTTTTAATAAAAGCTGTTATGAGAATTGCCAAGATTAGTTCCAAAAAGTAATAGTAAGATGTGGTTCTTGCTTCATATATAAATACAAAATTGTAAAGAAACAATTAGAGGAGTGACTGAGGTCACTTGGTTTAAGGAGGAGGTTAAGGGGAAATCTCATTGCAGTGAAAACTTCCTCATGAGGGGCAGAGGATGGGCAGACGCTGATCTCTTCTCTATGCTGACCAGTGCCAGGATCCAAAGGACTGGCCTGAAGTTGTGTCAGGGGAGGTGTAGGTTGGATATTAGGAGAAGATTCTTCACCCAGGCGGTGGTTGGGCACTGGAGCAGTTCCCCAGGGAAGTGGTCACAGCACCAAACCTGACAGAGTTCAAGAAGCCTTTGGGCAATAGTCAAGCACATGGTGGGATTCTTGAGGGGTCTTGTGCAAGGCCAGGAGACAGACTGATGATCCTTATGGATCCCTTTCAAACCAGGATATTCTGTGATTCTATAGAACATGGAAAGTGACAGCCTAAAGTAGATGTAGCAGTGTGGCTAGGTCTTCATAGCTTTTTTCAAGTATGCATTCAGACTCCCTGAGAAAAACAATGTAAATATTATGCTAATGTTAAAAGCAAAACATACAATTTTTTGTTTTGTTTTCTGCTTAGTTATGGATTCTGTTAGAGGGTCCTTGCTTGGAGGCTTGCTTTGGTTACGAGTTTTGTGTTTCTGTTGATGTTCTTGTCCAAGTCATCTATACTTCTGTTAGAGGGTCCTTGATGATACAGGCCAGGGTGCCATTGGCCTTGCTTTGGTTACGAGTTTTCTGTTTCTGTTGATGTTCTTGTCCAAGTCATCTATATCAGGCACAGGACCCAGAAGCTTAAGCAGTCCTTCTAGGTATTTTAAGACTTCTGCTATTCAAGTTGACAGCAGTCTGTGTGAAGTCCTGATGGTATTTTGTTGTCATTCCTAGGGATTTGCTTATTCAGCTGTGCAACTGACCAACACATCAAATGTTATCTAGTTATCATGGTTGCTTCTTTTTTTAATATGGTTTTTCCTCAAGGTGGCCAGGAAGGCCAATGGCACCCTGGCCTGTATCATCAATAGAGTGACCAGCAGGACAGGGCAAGGACAGGGCAGTGATTGTCCTGCTCCCGGAACTGGTGAGGGCACACCTTGAATCCTGTGTTGAGTTTTGGGCCCCTTACGACAAGAAAGACATTGAGGTGGTGGAGGGGCTCCAGGGAAGGGACACAGCTGGTGAAAGGAGCACAAGTCTTATGAGGAACAGCTGAGGGAGCTGGGGTTGTTCAGTCTCAAGAAAAGCAGGCTTGGTGGGACCTTACCACTCTCCACAACTGCTAAAAGGAGGGTGGAGTAAGGTGGGTGTTGGTGTCTTCTGCCAAGTAACAAGTGATAGGATGAGAGCAAATAAACTCAAGTTGTGCCAGGGGAGGTTTAGATTGGATATTAGGCAAAATTTTTTCACAGAAAGAATTGTTGAGTCGTGGAATAGGGTACCCAGGGAAGTGGTTGAGTCTCCATCCCTGGAGGTATTTAGAAGATGTGTAGATGTTGCACTTGGGGTTATGGTTTAGTATTAGGCTTGGCAGTGTGAGGTTCATGGTTGGAGCTGATGATCTTTAAGGTCTTTTCCAATCTAAATGATTATATGTTTCTGTGGTGATATGGATAACTACATGGACCCCTGTATTTACAAAAACAATGAAGAGCTGCATCTTAGGAATATGTTTTTCTAAAGGCAGCCAGGACAGTTGCAGAGAACAGTTAGCATTAATTTCAACACTTTTCATTTCTGTGAAAAGTGTTTCTGGGCTCCAAAGATATGTAAAGCGTTAGTAATACTAATTCTCACTATAATTTCCATATAGTAACCCAATTAAAAAGGTCTAGTTAAAAGATGCTATCCTTTAAAGAAAATATTAAACCTTTGAAATGAAAGAAATATAAGCATATATGTTCTTAATGTTAAAAATAAGATTTGGCATTGGAATGCAGACAGTCATTGTGACTGGTTCTGAGTGGGTTTGTAAGCCAGCTGGGGAATGTGTGACATTAAGCATACTGTAACCCATTATGAAGTCAGATTGTAGTTAGAACTTTCCATGGTTCTTTAAGAATTCTGACACAGCTGTAAGTACAAACCAAAAGATCATAGCTGGTACCCAAACAATGCAAATGATTCATTGGAACATGCGTAGTTAAATAATTCTTTGATGGAAGAAGATTGAGAGGAGGAACTTTCTGAGATGAGATCTGACACCTCTGCCTTGCTGGCCCTAAGTGGTGTAGGTTTTTGTATAAGCAAGTGTGGTTCTCGGTTCAGTTCAGATGTTTCCTGTCTTGCCTGACATGGTACTTCTCTCTACTCTACGTGTAGCAGGTTAGCAGTGGTCTTTGGGGAAAAGAGTTTCCAGAAGCCTTATCCAAAATGTGGTGTACAGAAACAAGTGTTTGCTGAAGGTCATCAGGGCACCCTTTCCCTCTTGCTTAGGTAGAATGGAAATTTCTGGCCAGATGACCTAGGAATATATTATTTGTGACAGGAGTAACTGCATTCATAATATATACCAGCTTCCATGGTGTCTTCAGCAGTGTTTTGAAATCATTACAGTCATATGAATTTTGGCAGCCTGGAGGTAGTAGGATTTTTGCGGAGAATTTTAGCATCTACTTGTTAAAAATGTCTTTCTCTTCAGAGTTAAAATGACTACACATATAAAAACTTAAAATCTGGTGTGTCACATCAGATTAAATTTGAAGTTTAGTGTTTGCTACAATGTTTTGGAACTATGATCAGGTATTAGTAAAAATGTGGGTTAGCCTTAAGGCAAGTAGCTTGAATTTCATAGCATTTCAATTATTTTACCTGCAGGTGTTATTGCTATTATTTGTTTGTGGGTTTTCTTTTAGTTGTTGGGATTTGTTTGGGGTTGTTGATTTTTTTGTTTTTTTTTTTTTCTTGGTTTGGTTTTTTTTTGCTTTTTTTTTTTTTTTTTTTTTTTGTGATTAGCTTTCAATTTTTACATGTGCAAGTATAAATCTTAATTGACCAACCTAAAGTTCAAGTCCATTTTTATGGGGTTGGACAATAAATCAGTCCTTGTGTTCTTGGTCTTGGTGACAACTGCTCTATTTTTTTTTTAATATAAAATTTTAAAGGGAGAAGAGATCTTTGAAAATTGATTTGTCACATGTTTGATGTCTTACTTTTCTCTCCAAATACTATCAAAGAATGTTTAATGTTTGACAGTTCACAGACATGAAGCCATAAGGTTTTGTGATGCTTGTGGTAATAGTTGTCATTATGTTGGACGTGGTGCTGCTGGGTTAGGTTTTCAAACTTGCTCAAGTTGAATTTTAGTGTAAGACTTTATCAAATCCAAGCATACACCAGTTTTAGTTCCCTAATGAAAGGCAACCCTGCCTTGTGTTGTTTTTTTAATGCTTGAGAAAGCAATTACTTCGTCCAAAGGGCGATGTCTTCTACTGGACAGTACCTGCAGGCTCACTGCAGCTCTTGGCTGCCTCACCTCCTTTTCCCCTACTGCCAGTAGTCCTGGCAAAGCTGTCTCCTGAGATGAGATGTCTTGGGGTGAACAAAACTTTGGTTGATGTGAAGAGCACATAGTAAGGTGTTTTCAAGAGGGAATTGCAACAATGGTTATATTACTGGTGGTGTTTCCTTAGAGACCTGTCTTGTCTAACATTTTCATTATTGACTTTGAACTAGATGAACCAGCAATGTGTGAAATGATGGGAAATATCCTTACTGCAAAAAGACCCTAACAGAGTATGTTGACAGAACTTTGTGAGGTGGTAAAAGTAGAAATGGCATGAACTCACTGGTGCAAAATACCGAGTAGTGCAGGAAAGAGACGATGACAATAAAACTTTTATTAGGCATCTCATTGATTGGAGGCAGCTGAGGAGAAGGGATCAAGAGTGTATTGCTAAACTGGCCATGGATTGTTAGCATGACATAGCGTGGAGACAGGGGAAAGTCTACTGTACATCAGTGAAAGTATTTGCAATGAAATAATACTAGAATCTGTGTAAAATACCCTATTTAGAGGCAGTATTGATCTAAACCAGAAAACCTGTAGGAAATTGCCACTAGAGTGCTTGGAGATACTGGGAATGGTATCTTGCACATTGGGCTACTTTTTAGGCTGTTGTGTTCAGGACTGGAACTAGGAATGGGTCTTGTTTCCCAACAGGGTTCTACCAGGGTTCTGGGTGGATGTGCTTGCTACATGCTTCTGGGGAGTTGTCCTTGGTTCCTTTTCAAATGTTCAGACTGTTATAAATCCCTGATAGATTAAAATGAAAAATGACCGAAACTAGAAGTTAGAATGCTTGATCCCAGGTATATAGTTTTAAAATTATCTTTTGGACCTGGCGGCAGAGGAGGGGATTCTCCTTTGAAGTTAAGAGTTCTTCAAACTGTTAAAATGGTGCTGGCCTTTCTCTGTAACATCAGGAAAAAGTTACTTTCTAGGTAAAAATACCTAAAAAATGCTGACCATCATGCTTGCTTTTCTTTATCTTCCTGTTGGGCCTTATGTTTGTAAGTGTCTGGGGAAATATGGTGGCTTGGCTACTCTGTGGACCTTTCTTCATGGGAGAAAGCAATTAGGAAGAACCCCAATCATCTTTTCCTAATATTGGCTTTTATGTGCCTGAATTCAGTCTACAATGGTTTTCACTGTTCTTGGAAAATGTGAGTGGTTTTCGTACTCCTGGGTGTAGACCACCCCATTTAGCCTGATTTTAGGCATCTGGTGATGTGAAATGTTGTATTCCTGGTAGGTCGGGAGTGCTTACAGAGTAGGCACTGGGCCATAAGGGAAGTGCTGCTATGAAGCACATCGTCAGGCCTCCGTGTCTCTCTGTCTGCTCTGCTGTGAGCTTTGCTTCAAAAAACGGCTGTTTAATTAAATGCCAGGACTCCTGCCAAATTCCAGCATGATGTAATTAAAACATTCTCCACAGGCAAGCTCTGACCCAGCATTCAGCGTGGATCAGAAACCTGATGCACCCTGGGGATCGCACTCTCCGGAGGGTATTCTTCCAGTTTGAACAGAGACCAAAAGGGGATGAACAGATGGGGAGCAAACAAGCTCATCTGCAGAACTGTAAGGTTTTCAGTGAGCTGCATCTTTTCCTCCTGCCTGTGCAGACGGAACAAGTAGCCACTTTCAAGCACAGCTCAGTCATCCATCAGTTACTGATACTTGTGTGGGTTTTTACAATGTTATGGAAGTTTGTCTACTTCAGTGCATTGTATCAGTGCAGAGTTGTTGGATGAAGAGTGACATGGCCACCTACTTCATCCCCTGATTTTTTACAACTTTTAAAAAGAATAAATCATTGTGGAAGATCGTGTGTGTCATGACCCTGCATTCCTTTGCAGGGATCCTGTTATATGTCACTTGGCAGTTTGTTTTACCCACTGTGGTGGGTACTTGATCAAATTGAAGAGTTTTTATTCTCTGCTGGTTTTTTTTTTCAGTGAAAATTAGAATATTACCTGCTTGCTCTTGCCAGGAATTGGAGAAACAGCTTTCCCTGCAGACTTCCAGAATTGAAATGTTGGTTGTTCATGCTGCTGGATTGTAGCAATAGAATAAAATTCCAGTCCTCCAGAGCTTATCTTCTTGTTGAAAGAGTCAGACAGATACAGAAAAGCAGATTTGAGGAAGCAACTAGTATTTAATACTAGTTGTCTTGATAAATATTTGCCTACCTACCAGTAGACTGCTTAAATCATGGAGAGCTTCATCTGAGAGACTAAAAGAGGACAGAATACTTAGAGATTTCATGAGCTTGAAGAGTACCTTGGGAAAGTGCCTGTGGATGTTGCTAGGGAGTAGACGGAATGGAAGGCTGTGAAGGAAGAGCTGTTTGGCTGTTTTGTTTTTAGTTGACAGGACAGGATATGATAAATAGTGAATAAATCTCAAGCCAACAGTACCTCCCTTATGTCAGGTACTGCCTGTGGGTAGTTTTCATTGTCTTGATCTTTAAAGGTGTTGTGTATCAGTGCCTGTTCTGGAAAGGGGGACTGTGAAAGTGCTGGAGAAAGGTTATTCTGCACTGTTGCAAGCTAGTGGAGTGGGATAATGACAACTGAGGCTGAGATTTATCCCTTTGAAACAGAGATAGTCTTACATAATGAAAGGTCACCATGGGGACAGATCAAGATTTATGTGATTGTTTCCTCAAAGAAAAAAGTTCCTTTTCAAACAGGTATTTACTAATGGCTGGTAGATGCTTTTAAAGGTAAGAGCAAATGAAAATGATGTGATAGTAGTCCTTTTTGAGAGGTGCGCTTTTCTTTAGAGTCAGATGTGGTAACTGTGTCAAAAAGGCATCTGCTGTTGGGCATTGTCAGCGGAGCTCTGAGATGGATCAACCTTTCTGTCTGACCTAGAACAGAGGACACATGTTCAGCATCCATCTCTTCCTTTGTGTGCCAAAACCACTTTGGCAAACATTCTTCCATAGTTATGTATATTTTAAAATGCTTTAGATATAAGATTCAAAATGTATTTTGTTATTTGTGAGTGGACTGACTTAGTAAATATATTTGTCATTAATAGATGCCTCTGTCTACAGCTTCAGATTTTGTAGTGATGCTTTCTAAAGTTGGGTTTCAGCTTAAATAGGAGTGTTTTTTACTTCAGAGAAAAGTGTGCTGTATTGCAAAAGAAAAAGTGAGAACACTGCAGATTAAGTAGTAACCATTGAGTAAGCTTGCCTTCAGGTGTTTGCTGACATCTGAAACCCAGATTACAAATTTCAAAATAGTAGTAATACTGGTGCACTTGTTGTATTGTACGACTTGGATTTCTGAAGTGATGTTAAAAATCGACACACTCTTGCATTTCTTGACTGTATGCATCTCTGTGTGTGCATTTATATGCAGAAATCAGGTACCTCTCTGAGTTTTTAGGACAGCATGGATGTTCAAATAGCATTTATTCTTTTTGTTAAATTATTAATTAGTAGCTTGCTATGCTGGAATCAAAGCAGGAATCTGTCTAGAACTCTTACTTCCCTATAGCAACTTTGTTTTGGTAGCTATTGATTTTTATTTCAGACACGTAGTGTAATCATTCAATAGTATGGATATCTGTTACTACTGGAAGCATAGGAGGTATTTTAGAAAATATTTATACAATCTCGCCTCTGCTACCCAGCATTTCAGATATATTCCTACTTGTTTTCTGACCTATAGGACAAGTTTCTCTTGTGTTTTTGACTTCTGTCTTTCCATCCTGTACACACTGCCACTGCTTATGTTTTGAGCAAGTACTTTCTAATGACTTCTTTTGACAGCATTTATGACAAGCAGTGGAAAAACAGAGGATGATTTTAAGCATTCCTGCCTTCTCTCAGGCCCTCTGGTAGTGGATGAACGTGTGCTTATTGGCATTGGTGGAAAAATCAGCCTGTTTCATTTAAAATGTCTCTGATGTCTGCTCCCTGGACAGAGTTAGTGGGGTTGCTTGTTCCAGGCTGGTCTAGGACTGCAATGGCCTTCCTGCTGCTGTAGGGTTTGTACCTATGTTTTAAAAAATGTTAGCTTTAAATTTCCTTTAATGAAGGTAAGGAGTACCCAAGGAAGTAACATGTGATACTTAATCACATGAGAAATCACTGCTTCAGTATTAGTTTCAGTGTGTTGTTTAGTTTTGGAGAAGTCTGTTTCAGTAGAGCGATTGGGTTTCACTATTAATTTGCAAAAATTCCCTGAAACATGGAATTACTTTTGCATTTCAATTACATTTTGCACTATGTACTAGTGAACTGGTACAGGAGTATCTCAACCTTCTGAAGGCCCTTTCTGTGTTAGAGCAATGGTTTAGCTCATAGACTTTACCCTGAACAGCATAGTGGAGATAAATCAGCAAAACTTCTGGCTTGGGTTGGACAAGCAATCTTGCTCATGTTGTCGTGGTATAGATAATTTCTGAAGACTAGATTTTAAGATGAGTAAATCAGGTTCTTGGCATGGCATGGTGTGTTTCTCAAACTGTACTTTTACAGTGGCATCTAGTTAAAACTTATGTCTGAAAAAGAATCATATGAGTCATTAGTAGCTCTCTTAAGTGTAGTTAGCCAAGGATAAGCTGTCCTTTCAAGAGGATATTGTGGAAATGAGCACTGGAGCAAGCTTCCTGCACCTGTGGCTCTTTGACATCAACTGTGTTTTGATCTGGTATGCAGCCATGGACATGCCAAGACTAGAGAGGTGCAGGTGTTTCCCTCTGGCTCGTGTAAACGATAGGCTTCCCTGGAAGTAAAATGCAGCTTGCTGTTGCCTACAACTACGAAAGGAGATGCTTAGTAGTTAAGGAAGTGCTTGGGTATGAAAGGTGCCAAATGGCACTAGACAGATTTTCAAAGAGGAGGGAGTGGGAGGAAATGCACAACTGTTGTCAGTTCCCCGGACACAACTACTCTGTTCCATGCTCTACTTTTGTGCGTAAAAGTCCAGACTTGCTCTGTCTGCTAGCAAAAGTGTACTAATGGGATTGTAAATTTTATTAGACTTACTTGCTAGAAATGATCAGACAGGTTGGAGCAAATGCAGGAAGATGCAAACTAAATCCCAAATGGCTAAATTGTTGAACATCTCTACTCCACACTAGAGAGAATGTTTCTTGTCAGACAGATTGTGGTCAAGGAGTTGGAACAGTTTTCACAGAAATGAGTTAGTGGTGGTGACTGCTTTCAGCAAAATGAAGCTAACCAGAGAGACTGAAAGAACTGGGAAGAGTTGAGTTGTGTTGTTCAATGGCAAAGGTATTCACTTATGTTTGGCTGCTCTTGCCTAACAGGTCTGCCAACAAAGGTTGCTGTCCTGGATGTTGCTCAGTTTGGTTTGGTTCATCAGGCCCATCTTTCAGAGTAAAGAGGAGTTAGGGGCTGATCCTTAAGTAGAGCCAGTTGGGCCATCTTCACATCACACTGCATGGGTAGCTTAGCTGGTTTCAGGATGATAAAAAAGCCATTAAAATGTGTAATTGAGTGGAAGTTTATGCAAGGAGAGAAGCAGAGTATCTTGTAGATAGCATGCTTGGACCTTATCCTGTTGACCACAGAGCCTGGTCTGTGTTTGCCATTAGCCTCAGCCTGTCTGACACCCCCATTTGGATTTCTAGTTTCCTTCTCATGTCACCAACCTGATTATTGACAGCAATTTTTGTATAATAAACTGTTTCTTCTGTAATAATTACCATTGCATTGTACCACTTTATGTGCTTTCTCTCAACTTTTGAGTCACCTCAGTTATTACAAACATTAATAATAGTTGTTTGGTGAGGATTTTGTGATGGTTTTTTGTTTGTTTGGGGTTTTTTAATTTTTGGGGTTTGTGTTGCTTGTTTGGTTTGGAATTTGTGCTTGTTTTGTTTTGGGTTTTTTTTGGTGTTTTTTTTGTTTTCTTTTTGGTTTGGAAAAATTCTCTAAAACGAACCATGTTTCTTTGGTGTGTCTTCTGTTGGTTATTTGCCAGTACTGATTAATAAAAATTGTGTGCAAAAGTGTGATCAAGAAGCAAAGATGATTCTCTGAGTGTTTTAAGAGTGCTCACATGACACTCTTGTTGTAGTGGTGAAGATTTGGTGTCAAATAACAGAATATTAATGCAAGCAGTACGTCCTCTGTCCTCTTTTCTGTACACGTAGGGAGTTGGCTAGGATGAATTAAAGAGCATTGAATTTAAGAGTCAGTGTGATGCTGGGCAGGATGATTGGCAGCTGGAGACGGGCTCTGCTGCACCATTGCTGGCTCCCAGGAACCATCCAGACAAGAACATCATGAGCAAGAGATTTTTTTGAACTGTCATGTGCAGTGGTCACTGACATACCCATACCCCTTCTGTTTCTGTTGTTTCTGCTCTCTTTTCTTCTGCTGGAGATGTACCCTAGTTTCAGTATTCATTTTTTTTCCTGTAATGAGATGCTAATACTGAATACTACAAGAACGAGTTATAACAAAGAGCAGAACTACTTCTTGTCGATTCTGCTGGAAAGAAAGGGGGATGAAGCATGTCTTTTCACAAAGACATTAGATAAAACACTTTTGAAAGCACTGCCTTATTTTTTCTTTCCAGGATTATTCAGTTGAATTAGAGCTTTATGGATATACTTCAGAAGAAATTTTGTAATTCTCAAACTGTAGCCGAACAATGTTTATGACAGTGGCATGCATACTACTAAATAGTGAGAAAGAAAAGCATTTCAAAATTAAATACTGAATTATCAGCAGGGTAGATATGAGTCACATTTGGCTTTTTCCTTAATTGTGTTCTTCTCCCACTGAAAACCTGTGTGAGTTGTAAATAACATGGCCCTGGTGAGGGCTGCAGGGCAAACTAAGAAAGTGTCCTTTGTTTTTTTGTTGCTGGTTTGTTGGGACACCTTGGATCGTATGCTGCGATTGAATAGATGAAGAAATTGTAATGCCTTGAGGGAGATAAATTTATATTTAACTCTTCTCAGAGTTTCCATGCCATGTTTTCATGTTTTCTGACAGGAAGGTTTTTTTCTTTTTTTGTGAAAGAGAGCTGAAATATAGATAATGGCGCAGAAGGAATGAAAATGCTGAATTGGCACTGAAAGCACACTACCTCTATGGAGAATTACTATCCTAACAATATTCTGGGGATAGGTGAGCCTCTCTATTGTTTTGGATGAATTTTACTCTGTGTTTGGGCAGTGACTGCAGTGGCGAATTACAGTAGTGTGTACAGTCTCTGTACAGAGTTGAGACTAGAAGATTAATTGATGTAATTGAAACAACGGAGAGTTTTCAATGGGAATAATGGAATTTTCTATTATATTAAAATGATCTGTTAAATCTGTTATTTTAAAAAAAATCAGACAGGTACTGGGTCTTTTTGTTTTGTGGTTTGGTTCTTTTTTTTTTTTAGTTTTCAGTGCAATCATTGCCAGACATCTGTGGTTAGTGCAACATTAGAACTTTGCATTTCATAGAATTCTGAGAAAAAGGAAGAAGAAATCTAGAACTGATTGCCAAATGTATTGTGTGAAGTTAGTTAGAATTAGTTTGATTTCTTTTGTAAGTATGGCTTCTTTCATTCTCTTAATTGTTTTTAACTCAGTTATGTGCAGATGAGTTTCATTTCTGAACCTGCTAGTATGAGGCTTGTCCTTTTGCCAAACTTGATCATCAGTTAAAAAAAGTAGGGATATTCATCAGGTATGTAGGTTCTCTCCTGTTAGTTGCCTTTAAGATACCCCTCTCTGTCACTATATGCCTTGTTCACAATCAGTTTCATTTAGTTTTTGTAATCCCATTGTTTTTCAAAGTCTCCTTCTACTTGCATCCTTGAGTCAGCCACTTCCCTTTCCCCTCCTCCCCTCCCTGTATCCATCAGTAGAGAAAAGCTGGAAGTGACTGTGCTTATCTAAAAGAGTAGAGTGATCCTTGTCTGCTTTTCCTTAGCTGTCAGGTTCTTTTGTTCTTTTCCTAAAGAAGTCATCTTAGGCTGTCAGATCTGTATTGTCATATGAAACATTTTTGTATCACTTTTCACAGTGTACACTGATACCAGAGTACTGGGTATGATGTCTTGATGAAGGTTTTTCCCTTCCTCAAGTGTTTACCATTAACTCTGACTTAAACAGCTGTCAATAGTCAAGCTTAAAATTTGGGAGATACTGTGAGGTTGATTTTTGTGGTGTTACCATGTACTACACCAAAAAGCTGCTCCTCCAGCATTGCCCCAGCAGCCACTTCCACCTGGGGGTTTCTTCTGCTTCCACTGTAGCTGACTGAACAGTGAAATTAATAGTGTTAAGTTTAAAATTTTTTGTTTAGGTCTTGGAACTGGTTGGTTGTGAAAATCTAAATACAGATCTTAAGTGTTAATTGTATTATTGTGGAAGACAAACATGTTTGGTGGGTTTGATTTTGTACTGTTGAACTATATTATGAAATTCAGACTTACACCAAATGTCCGATGCGTTCCAGTGCAGTAACAGGTTGCAGCCACTTCAGAATCTATACTGGAGTTCATCCTCTCAGGCTACCTCCACTCTTTGGCATGTCTCATACAATAAAGTGAAAATGAAGTCTCTACCAATTTATATTTGGTATTGAACTGGATAGTCTTTACTTTTTCTGAATGGAAAGGATTAGCATTTTGCTTAAATTGCAATAGAGCTGGGAAAAGACCAAAATTGAAGTAGCCATTAGTGGTGAATTTGTCAATGAAGTGACTTTCTCAGAGAATATAAAACTAGAAAAAGAGTTTTGTTTTGACTTAATTGTGTTTGTTTCTTGTGTTGGTTTAATATTTTTTGGCTGTTGTATTAAAATAGTAGAGTTAACATTAGATAACAAATTTGAGAACATTGTATCTGGAGTAAATGCCCATCTTAAAGCATGGTGGTGGTTGGATGACAACTGGTAATGGAAAGTCCTATATTGAATGAATGAACGTTTTCTAAGAAAATTCTGTGATTGGTAGGAAGGTCAAAGTTTTATTTCCCTGTTTCCTTGGCAAAGTAGAATATTACAGAGTGGGAACCATTTTTGAAATACGCTGAGCCATTTCAGTGGAAGATAGCATTTTAATATTCAGTTGAAAGACATGCTAGTCCTGCTAAGTAATAAAAAGTAATAAAAGGTTGTTAAAGATTTCTCATCTTGTTTTCTCACTTTGAGTTCAAATAAGCAAAATACTTGCATTCTTTCTTTCTCAGGCAGCCTAGACTAAACAGTTCATGGGTTTCTATCATTGTGTGTTTCAAAAGTAGAATTTAACACTTGGAGTGAGTGCAAAGTTTGGCTGCAAGTAAGAATTACCTTCTGGTGTGCAGGCTGCTTAGCAGATGTGAAGAAAGGCCTCAAAGTAGTTTGATGCATTATTGATTCTTTATAAACCTAGCAGTCTTGCATGTTGTTTGTCACTCTATATGGTGAATCCTTTGATAAAGCAGACATGTACTGTCTTCAAAAATTAGGGTGACCTTCATAGTCCCATATAAAGGTTCTTGGTTTACAAACCTCATCAGTGAGTGCTGAAGTTCTCTCGAAAAGGCATTCTATCTAGAAAAGATATTTTCATCTGTTACATAGAGGAGGCAATACATGCCCTGCCTCTGTTTAGCCATTAGATTAGATGAGTCCACTTGAAGACTTCATTAAATAAAGCCTTTAGTATTCTAAACTCATAGTGAGTTATTTAGCATCTGGATGAGAGTTAAAGATGTCCTGACTACAAACCCAGTAGGCTTCTAGCACAGCAATTTTAGAATCTATGACTATGCAAACCATCTTATTTAAGCTTCATGATTTTAATCCAGACGTTCTGAAGTCTTTCCTTGGTGGTAACAAACATCATTCTGCTAAACGGTTCTGAAAAATTCAATCCTCCACCTGCACTCTAATGTTCTTAAGCTTTTTGCAGTATAGTGGATAAACTAATCATGCCTTGCTGGCTGCAGAACTTTCACAGCCATATTTACATCAGAATTAAATAATGCTTATTGCCTTCAAGTGGTTTCTTGTATCTGGTTGTTACACTGCCTCAAAAAGGTGACATTAAGGGGCTGAGCCTCAGGGTTTCCCTGCTGTGAGGGGCTCAGCCATGCCCTGTGGTGGGGCCAGTGGAGCTGGCTGGTACCCGCCCCTGGAAAAGGTTCCTAAAAGAAATAAAAACCATTAGGTGACGTGCTCCCTACAAGAAATATATTAGTGCAGCCTGTTGGCATTTGCAGGAGGTTTTGTCGTGTGCTGTGGTACTTGAGAAGGTGAGGCAGGCACTGACTGGAAGAGCAAAACTGGCCAAATTGGCCTTTGGGACCTGGATTGAAATTTAGCTTAAAACTTACAGAAATGCTGCGGAACTAAATGTACTGTTTCATGGCTAAGTTATGCCAGATTTCACAGCCAAATTTCACAATCCTGGAAGCTGGAGTTGTGGTTTAAAAATAAAAAAGTAATGTAAAAATGCTTGTGGAGATTCCACTTGTGGAAGTTTTAAGAAATATTGTCCCAACGTAGCAGTATTAGCACGTATCTGCAAACTCTTCAAACTTCAACTTGCTTGCCGTGAACCATTCAGTTTATTTCATCTCCTTGGGATTGGCATTTGTGCAGATTACTGCACAAGTTATTTTATCATATCCTGACAAATGTTGAGTGGAATGAAATTTGGAGCCTGCTTGTTATATTGGTACGTGTTTTAATTTGGAAAAAAGAAAGAGCAAGCTTAAGAGCCATACTTCTAAGATTTTAGGGCAGAAGGTCGATGTGGATCTGTAAATGAACATACTGCATCCTTCAGTGTTGAAACAGTGGTAGTTTGGTCAGCTCTTAAGAATTAAGAGATGGAAACCGGTTTTATGACATATAATTTCCATTGGTACAAATGTAAAGTTCAAGGAGAATGATTGTCCAAAGTGTCTGGTCCAGCTTTTCTTGTACTTTGGATAAATGAATTGATATATTGCATCTTTAAAGGATGCTTTATATCCATAAAGCCTAAGTACTGCACTAAGTTGCTGATTTCCATGGGAATACTTGGAAACATATTGGGAGTCTGCAGTCTTTGGAGGGGCAGATTGTAAGGAGATATGCTTGAGGTTTTGGTGACTTGGACCAGCATAATGTGTGTCATGGAAATAAGAGAAGGAAAAGAGATTTTTCTTTCCTGTTGAATGATCCCTGATGTTTTGAGGTTTGGATTGATTTTTTTTTTCTGGATCTTTTCTTGATGTGGTTGGCATGTATTTGATTTTAAAAGAACTTCTCTGAAGATATAAAAGAGAAAGTAATGATCATCTGGTTGGAAAACCATGCACATACGCACTTTCATGTTGAGAGGTTTAATTTGAATAATATAATTTGGATAAGAATTGGTGGCTTAAGTAAACAAAATTTTCAGACTTCTTTACATCAAAGTCATTGTAATATAACACTTCTGGACAGTTAAAAAGATTAATGGATATTCTGGACTTAATTGTTTTCTGCTCTCTTTTCCTAAATTATTATTTTGTTTTTCTGTTTTGGCATTTTATCGAATGTTTCACTTCAGCATGGCAAGCAGTAGGTTTGACCCTACTATCCATTTCATTCCTGAGGTACCTGTCATTGCCTACTGAAGAAAGACGTCATCACATAAAAACTTGATGTCAAGAGAAGGACTGCTGTTATTTTCCAGGGTGACACATAAGAAACAATGGTCAGGTCAGCCTGTCTTTATGAGATCTTAGAAGGATGTGTAAAATACAGCTTGCAAATGCTCATACACCAGAATCCAAGACAAATGTGCTGCATAAAAACCTAGTAAAATTGTTCCAGAGCAAGTGAAGGGGACTCACTGCTGTTCAGACTAGGACAGGCTTTGCATATGTGCTTCCAAAACTAGTTTTTCAGTGTCATACAGTTATAGACTGTGCTTTCCCATGGGAGTATAAATTGCATTGATTCTGTCCTGACTGACTTGGGATGTCTTTGATACTTGTCAGCAGTGATTGTGACTGGAAGAATCCAAAGTTTGCAAAACTGAAGGTAGCAAACACTTTTATAAAACAAACATAATGTTGTAGTCATTATAGGCATCTGTATGATAAAAAGAAAATTAAACACATGATTTTAAAAGTCATGATTCAAAAAGAGACAAGGTAATTTTAATAAGGCTGTAGGGCTACTGTGTGCAAAGACGTTTATGGCTGAAAAAGTTCCGTGGGTTACAAAGGGCTGAAGACAATGTTGAGGAGAAGTATCTGTTATATTATACGCTTAGCTGATTCTAGCTTTCTTTCCAGCAGGATCAAAATGTAATCTGCAGGAAATAGCGTACTAGCTTAGATAGCTGGAATCTTGTTCCTACGACTATTGTAAGATTTTGGCACTAGTAGATGGAAAAAAAAATCCCTAGTTTTGCTTCTTCAGAAGCAGGTCAGAGACATGATTTGAAGTGCAACTGTGTGGCTGTGTGATTCTTTGCAGGTGCTGGGAAGTACATGGTACCTTCACTTCCAGTGTGAAATATGTTGTGTTCTAAGAAAGTTGATTTCTTTTATCATATTTACGTACTACCATAGTGCAGTTTCCTTTCTTTTGGATTGCAGCTTCTCGTTTAGAAATAAAGAACTGTTGACTGTATGAAGGAAACTCTAGATGATTGAAAGTCATGTTAGGGAAGCTTTTGGCAGGCCTTTAATTTGTTTAAGCAGAGGATCAAATACAGTCATTACTGCTGTAGTCTTTGCAATATTGCCCTCTGTTTGATCCTTCTGGTTGTCATTGCATTAGAACCCTTGTCAGGGTAAATTTATGTGCAATGACTTTCTCAGTGCACTTTTTAAATTGGAGAGGGACTGGTCTCTGGAAACCAACATTATGCTGTGCTTTAACTTTTCCCTATGGCATTAGGGAAATCAGCAGTCTTTGAATTTCTGTGATTCTAATATTCCATGTAATCGTTTAGGTTGGAAAAGACCCTTACAATCGAGTCCAACTGCGAAGCCAGTGCTGCCAAGTCCATCACTAAACCATGTCCCCAAACGCCACATCTACAGGTCTTTTAAATACCACCAGGGATGGTGACTCCACCACTTCTCTGAGCAGCCTGTTCCAATGCCTGAACACCCTTTTAGTGCAGAAATTTTTTCTTAGTATTGAACCCAAACCTCCCCTGGCACAACTTGATGCCGTTTCCTCTTGTCTGTCACTTCTTGCTTGGGAGAAGAGGCCAACTATGATCTCCAGGCTGAACAGCTGCTGCTTTCCTAGCCTTTCCTCTTTGGAGAATACTTAAATACTGTTATGTTTTAACTCTGGCATGTGTACATGAGTCTGCAGTAAAAATCTAGCCTACTTGAAACTTTGTTTTGCACTGAAACCCCCCCCCCAAAAAAAAAAAAAAAAAAGATATATAGTGTCAGCTAGTCTATTTTGAAACACATGGAAAATTACTAGAATGTACCTTCTGCTTTCCCCTTATCTGAGTGGAGATTTTCAGTGTTGACAATAAGGAAAAAGGCTAGTTTTGGGGCTGCATGCAGTCAGAGAACTCCATACAAAAATATAATTACAGGCAGAACTGTACCAAACCAAAGCAGCAACTGTGGGTTTTTTTTTTCTTAATTTCTAGTTTTAAATTCTTGAAAGGCATTAAAATGTTTTAAAGTTTAAGTAGATTTAAATGATAAATATCTACACTTACATCAGGCATTTCACAATTTCTACAGAAGTGTGCAATTGTAAATATGTTGCTACTATGTGTACTGACAATTAGTAGCTTACAGTGGGCAAAATATTTTGGTTATGCTCTTTGAGGTGGGCTTATATTTGAGGTAAACAGGGCTGCTGTTGTTAATGGGGAGGTGTGGAGCCTGGGAAGCATTCGCTTTGTGAAAACAACCCATTGCAGATATGACCATCTTGCAACTCTGCTGTTATTTGGTATCACTGACTTCCTTTCCTTCTTCCCTCCCCCACAAAAAGATAAATTCTTTTTTAGAGGAAATCCTGTTTATCTGCTTTGAGGAAATAAATTTTCCAGTTAGTCTGTTTAGTTTTGTTTTCTTTCTATTAATCTGTTAAGGAGTGCTGATACCCCTTAGAATTTTGTTTTCTGCCTCTGCAGTTGCAGTTTTTGATACATAAAGAGTTGCTGGTAGTGGCAATACCAACTAAATACCTTTCATTACCTGTCGGTAGTGATTTGATTATCAGTTGCTGCAGGTGTTTCTTGTTCTTCGGCCTCTTCTTGGGGCAGAGCATTTACCATCTATCCTTCCCTTTTATCTTCTACCTTTCCGCTACTACAAACCTCATTGCCTTAGCTGTAGAGTTATTTTGGGGCAGTAATTTCTATAAAGACCACAGTCTATTACTCTAACTCATGTCACAGCTTGAGAGCAATTGAAGATATTCTGGAAGGGCTGCTTCTTGGTTTTGCTTAACTTCTTAAAGGAATGTAAAAAGCAGTTAGTGAATCACTGGAAATACACTTTTTTCTTTCTCTTCACCCTGCACAGCTACTAGTTTAGCCATTTATTTTTTTTATTTTCTTATGGCCATTTTAATATCCTTTCACTCCAGTTAAATTCATAATAATCTCTCAAATCTAAGCATGTTAATTTAAGCAACTTTCTGTGGAGGATGATTCTCTAGGGCTGGCTGAGAGATTAAGTGGCAGTACCTTGGTTGTGAAACAACCTACATTTGCACATTCTCCAGTTGTTTCCCATTAAAACTTAAATCCTTGTTCTGTTGTGGCACCTTTAAAAAGCAGACTTCTCCCTTACATCTACATGTTATGAAAACCAGGCATACTGTAACCCAGAACCCCAAGGAATGCTTGATTGAAATAACAGATCAGAAAAGTCTCTTGCTAACATTCCTGTGATTATGGGTCTACTCAAGTGACAGAAACTTGGTGTCAGCTAGCTTTCTACCTACAGATTCATTTTGGTCAAAAAATAAATAGGTCTTAAAGGCTTCAGTGATGCAGTGTTTGTGGGGATAGGTAACTTCTTAAAATGTAACAGGATTCACTGTATTTCTTCTCTCTAGAATTATCCCACTTATTGCCCATTGGGTGGTTGGTCTGGTTCCTGCTGCAGAGTAGAGCAGTATTCCTTGTTAGTAATTACTGAGATTGAGTAAAATGTGTGAAGGGAAACAGAAGTGACTCCTTCTTAGGTCCTCACAGGAAAACAAAAAGCTTTGATTTAGCAAACTCTGTTCTTCTGTAGTATCTATATAGGTTAATTTTTAATATGTATTTGGATTTCTTTTGTTTGTAACTTGTATCTAGAATTTGACATCCTGCAAATATGTCTGAAGACAGTGATGTAGGAGAATCAGGAAAAGCTTTTAAGAGAGAAAATAAGAGAAGAAACATCCATAGGTTATGATTTACAGTTAAAACCCCTCCACCATTAGTGAGAAGTTAATTTTGAAATGGTGTATTACATCATGCAGTGAGTATGGTGAAGGAGAAAACAGATACCTTGCTTTCATATTCACATGACCAAATGACTTGAATACATGTTGTGAACACATAAGACAGAAAGCTAAACTTATTTAACATATCTTGAATGTAACCATTTTTCTTGATCTGTGTTAGAGGCATTTGAATGAGTAAACTGAACATTTAAGTTCCCCTAATGTTTTTAATAACAAACATTTAATTTTCAACAGAGCTTAGCAAATATGTAGTGAGAGGTCCTGTGACATAGGAGACTATTTGCAGCCTTAATACATGTGAAGGTGCACATGCTAGAAGCTACAGTGCAGTGAATTCCTGTTCTGGTGTGTACAAAATGAACATCAGCTGCTCTAAACCTAGTTTAAAGCTTCCTGGAATTGTTCCAGGTTCAGATATTGAAGGTCTTTCTATTTCAGAGTTTGAACTCATGTTTGTTCTCTCTCCCACCCCCACTCCCTCCCTCCCTTTCCACCTCCTTCTCCTTTTGCAGGCAAGGGCAGCTCAAGCATCTCATCCGACGTGAGTTCAAGTACGGATCACACACCCACCAAAGCCCAGAAGAATGCAGCTACCAGTGAAGGTAGGCAGCTGGTACTCATTACCCAGGTCAGGCCCCCCAGCAGAATCCTAGCAGTTTTCAGAAGAAACTCTCCTCGTCATTCCTTCTGTGTAGAGTAGCATTGGTCTGCTAGAAATCCAAAAGCAGTTCTCCTTTAAACAGTTTTTGCGTCTACCTGTGGTAGTTTCTGATTTGAATTTGTGACAAAGCATTTAAGTACTTCTGCAGAACCCAAATGTAGAGAGTTAGGAGTAATTTTTTATGTATTTTAATGCCATTTTTTGCAGCAAAGGCTTTTTATACTTAAGGTTTTATGTGATATTATTTTGCAGTTATATTAGAAGGATATGCTTGATGGAAGCTTTTTGGCATACAGTTTAGGTCAAATATCAGTCAAAATTCTCTTCATGTTCTGTGAACACCATGAAAATGTAAGTTGAGACAAGTTTTACAAAAGTGTAGCTGTGGACATGCTGACCTGACAGATTCAATTAGGTCAATACACCTCACCTCAATTACTGGAGTATGTCGTCACCGAGGGCTGGATTTTTGATGACCAGGGGAAGGAGATGTCATGTCTGTCAGTATCAGTACAATGTTGTACTAACTGGTCTGTGAACAGACAAATGCTGATTCTTCCTTTCTGACTTCTTACATGTGAGCAGGTGTGCTCTGTTAAATGGAAGTCTACTTGCCCTAAGTTTTATAATAGTGTCTTTTAAGACTGACAGGAAATAACTGTATATAGTTTAATGATGTAAGCCATAAGGATTTGTAAAAATTGTACATTTATATGCCTTAACTAGTATTTCTGTTTAACTGTCGTAATGATTTGGTTTTACTTGGTAGTAATCGAGTTATAATTCTGATTTCTTACACTTCTGTCACTACAAATTAAGTTACAAGCTCTGATTGCTTTCAGTTTATTTTATTTCTTATGGTTAAAGGAAATCAGTCTTTTGAATAGTTCTAGTATGGCAAGTCTATGACTGTAGAATCTGTTCAGTAAAAGCAGTTCATGTAAGTAATAAATGACCACATAAATCACTAGAGTTCTGGTTTTGGGCATGCATAATTCCATACCAAGAATGAATATCTGGCATTTATGAATCATAAGAAATACTGGTTTAGAATCTGTGCTTTTTAGTCCAGCCAATAAATTTAACAACATACAAATAAATAGTTAATTATAAGTTGAAAACAAGACTTCCTGTTTCTCTAAACCTCAGATTCAAAAGTTTTGAGGTATCTGAAAGACGTGAATTATGAGGACACAAAAAAATTTAGGAAATCTATTTTCTTTATGACAGCCAGGAATGAAAAAGACAAGAAACCACAAAAGAATAGTGGAAACTCTGAAGTCAGTACTTAATAATTGCTCTGAATTTCTTTTCTACTTCAGTCTGTAAAGCATTTTTTTTTCCCTTGGATTCAAATAAGATAATGCAAAATAGTCCTGTACTAATCTCTATTATTTATGTTCTTAATTTAGCCCTTTATTGAGACAGTGAATATGAATGTTGACCTTGAAATCTTCACCACTAGTTTGCAGCTGATTAATTCATTAGTGAGGAAGGTTTAAATGCAGGCCAGTAGTTGCTGTAGTAAAATTATGTTTTTATGAGCTCACATACAAAATCAGAGTTCAGAGCAATGTAATTGTGTATTCTATACTTGGAGGCAATTTCAGTTGTTAGCCTAATTTTTCTGTGCCCTGGAATAGTGTGATTTGACAAATACTTATTTTGACAACAGATTTGGAAGTAGCTTCTTCCTCAGCCTGTGCTATTGCTACTTTCTTACCATTTCTTTCTCCTGAAGAATTACTAATGTAGACCAGTTTAATAGAAATTACCTTAATGTGGATTGCTGCATAATCTGGCAGATATTTTGAATGTAATAACCAGGGAGCATAAGAATTCTGTGAAGGCAAGTGAGACTAGAGATATGGAAGTAGCTGGAGCAAAACAAGTGGTGTTGAAACTGGTCCTGTTACTGAAGGCACATTTATCAACTTCTGTGCCTGGATTTTTTACTAATGCTGTCTCTTTTCCCCATGAACAGTAGACATACACTGAAGGAGGATTCAGCTGGTAATAAAGACTCATGCTTTCCACAAGATGACTTGAGATCTGTTCTTACAGAATGCTGAATGTTTTTGTACCATTCAGTTACAGAGTACTGCCTAGGGACCAGCTAAGAACAGGAGTCTGATTGTTTTAGATGCTGTACAAGCAGTGGCACTTACATGTTTTGGGGTGGTTGCGTAACATTTTTTAACCTTTTCATTAAATTTACCTAATCCACTGTAGTATTTGCTTGCCATGGTACAATAGTGTCTGCCCAGCACAGAGGGTATCTTTATTTTCACTGGAGGCTGTTTACTGCAGTGACAGAGTGCTCCAATTCTGCCTATATTGTAAATTCACAGCACTGTGTGTTGTTCTGTGAAGGAGACGTGTGTTGTGTGGTGAGCTGTATGCAGCTAGGTTTGGTGTGGGAAGAACTAGGAAACATTGTAGGTGAACTCTTCTTCACCTTCTTTGCCGTGGGAAATGATCCTGATTAAGTGGCAGATAGCTTCTTTGCATCCTCTGAATTTCTATTGCCAGCTGCATTCCTGAGTGCCCAGCTCTGTGAAGAACATAATATTTGTTTGAGGCTGAAGGCATTTCACAGCTTCTGCTTTCCAGCTTTTTAAACGGACCTAATTCTTTCCAGTTCTGCACAGCTTGTCTTCTGTTTCTGTAAGACAGGTGACGCAGCACTTCTTGAAGCTGGATCAATGGAATGAATGCCTTGAAACAACTAGAAAGGACATTTGTGGGAATGATCCATCTTCTCTGGTACCTACAGCAGAGAAACAGTCATGTAAAGTACTACTTAGGCAGCTACGTATTCCCAAGAACTGCAAAAAGATGTCAAGCAGGATTCTTGCTTGGAAGAGCAGAGCGCCTCAGGAGGTATCTGACAGCAGGTGTTATCTTTCCATCAGTTTAAGCGATCAAACCACATTCTTCATCCTGATGATTGCAACCACCTTATCCGTCAGGTTTCAGAGACGTGATGTTTCTCTACAGAATAGGTACCAGAAATAAGTTACAGATGCTTGAAATGGCTTTTGTTGTTCCAGTCCTAGATGCCCTATTAAGGTAACATCATTTAAGTCTCTTGATGGGCATGGGTGGTGCAGTTAGGGCCAAAATAATGGTACCCTCCCTCACATTGTGGATTTAGAGCATCTGTGGAATATTTTATGTTTCAGAGAGATAAAATGTTGGCCATGCTATTGATTGTGTCTGGGTGAAGGGCACATCTTCCCCAGACAAGGACAGTGTGTGCTGGTATCCTTAGCTAAACGAGCTTCACTCGGTAATGCATCAGAGAGGTAGCCACTACTCTGGTTTTTTTTGCATAGAGGAAAGCAGACAGTACCTGGCAGACTGTGCAGCTTCTTAAATTCAGACTTTGACATACCAGTGATGCTCTTGAGAGGAGTGCAGAGGCACTGAAACTGGAGTCCAGTGACTCTCACTTTGTGTACTTCAGTGAAGGGAAGGTGGCAAAACCCAGACGTCTGGTCCTCTGTGTAAATCACAGGCTGGAGAGACCTGTTGGTTTGGCTACAGCTTGGCTCAGAAGGAAGCCTGGTAGCCTGTGGGTGTGCATGCACACTGATGCCTCCACACTGTCTCCTGAGGATACAGTTTTCTTTAGCTTTGAGTATGCACTGCCTTTTACTTCCTTTCCAGTCTCAGACATTGTCTGCAATTCTTTATCCTATCAATCAATTATAGTTGGAAACGTGAGATGGCATGAGTTTTTACTGCCCCCCATTGCTCTTTGGCAAGTGAAATACTAAATGGATTTTTGTGGGCCATTTAAATGCAATTTGCTAGACATAGTCTCAGCTGGAATATTATTGTCTGAAACTTGATTTAGAAGATTAGACTGAATGACTGTTTTTGTATGGGTTTACCTTGATCAAGGAGTTTTCTTCCAACTTACCTGCAAAGCATGGAATGTTATGTCCAAGCTGCACGCTTTGTATTAAATTGACTGACTGTTCTTCAAATAAAAAAAATCAATAGTGTTTTCACTTCATGTATAGCACCATTAAGATGCAATCCAGAGGCAGCTTTAAACTGACAGCTTATGTATGAGCTCAATGTAGAAGTTCTAATTTATTTCTCAGTTTCTGTAAAATCAAATTGAAGGATTAGGTCTGAAGTAGAACACTATTTTAGCAGAAGGGCTCAGTGCTGAAGTACCTCTGAATATATCCCATTAAATCTTAGTATTTTGAGTTTTGCAAAAACATGGTGAAGCCAGCTGCTGTATTTTGAAGGAGTTCAAATTTTTTGATTTAGTTGACTTCTAGGGACCTTCAAAGACTAAGTATTTTACTTTGTTCCTGCCTTTGCAATTCTAGAGTACGCTGCGATGTGTGTTTAGTGTGGAGATCAAATGAATTTGTTTTGGCAGTAGCTGTTTTTAGGCATCTTGACACAAGAGGTATTTCTTCTACAGTTTAGGTGTGTACAAGAAGAGCCCTCCCTTCCATAGCTGTATCCTCCTTCCTGTTTTATTTGGGTTTTGTAGTGTTTCTGCTGGACTTGACAGTGCTGGGTTTAGAGCTGGACTTAATGATCTCAATGGTCTTTTCTAACCTAAATGATTCAATGACTCTCAGAGCAGCAGGGCCTACAGCCTGGTGTGAACAATTCCATTCATTAGAAGTCATTCCCTCCATTAAACCATCTTGGGGGGGCAGCTGTGTGAAAATGTAGCACTTTGCAAACATGTAACTCTTTAATTACTCATGTAAAAGTTCTACTGTACCCTGTGCAAGATGATGGCTTGGTTGATCTGTGTTTGGGGCCGTTGGCCATCTTTTTTTTCTGGGACCTGGCCATGGAGGCTTTTCTGTAGAAAACTTTCTTTTTCCAGAAGAAAATTGATTTCAATATCAGAAAACATTTATCACTGCTCTATATGGGAATATATTAAGTGACATTTCTTGAACACACATTTATTTGGGTTGCATGCCTCTCATTTCACCTTTCAAGTGAGGGAACAAAGTACTTGTTATAGGATACTTTCTGGGAGGCTGTAATTAGTTTAATTTATTTTGGCTTCATAACCACATTCTTTTAAAACATGCGGTATCTTTTGGCTCTCTGAGTAATTATTAATCTATTCAATGAATTTAAGAGAAGTTCTTGCATTGTGGACTCTGATGGACAGTATCAAAAATTTTGGGAAGGTGGAGTAGGTTCGTTACTGCAGAATGGTCTTTGCCTTTTAAACGGTTCCTGATAGAGGATCAGCTCAAACTGAGATTTAGGTGAGTGCAATCTGACCTTTTTTTAAGAGGAGATAAAAACCTCAGAGAACCAGTTTGCAAATAGACATCCTTTCTATGTATTAAGGTTGACATAAATTGGTGGGTAGCTGTTTGGAATATTGGAGTTCCACTGAAGATTTTGAGTCATTTGTGTACCTTTTTGAGACACTGAGATAGGTGTTGTGGCAAAAGACTATTGCTGAAAAGAGATGCAGATTTTAACCCAGATTTTCTTGATGATCCCTTTGGGAGAAAGAGCTCTTTACCTGTTAAGAAATCTTTTCCCACTTCGGTTCTTTACCATTTTTCTTTTCATGTTCTCTTTAACATTAAAAGTTTATTAATCCAGTATCAGAAATTAAAACTTTAAGTGTTAATTCTGGATGAATGCTAATATATGCATAATTCCTATTCTTTTGATGGCAGTTCTCTTCCATTTTCATATCTATCCTCGTGTCTTTGCAGCCTCTTGTTGGGTATTTGGGCTCTTGGTTCTACCATTGAAGTTCTGTCAAAGCAGGCTGTCTGTACACCACAGTGTGTCAGAATTGATATCAATGCCTGAATTTGCCCCTGCTTGCTTGGAACTGGGCAGAGATTCAGTTGGCTTTGGGTGAACTGTGGCTGCTTTGAGTTGGTAGTGAAACTAGAGACTAGGTAAGTTTCCTGGGGTTTTGTGTTACTTTTCTAGCAGGGGAGTTTTCTAGAAAAGTGAAATGTTGCATTGCAGAATGTGCCAAAACAGAATCATTTCAAGCCAAAAATATTGAGGAGGAGTAAGAGGGGGCTGAGAGGTGTGACGGCTAATAAATCCAAAACTGTAAACAGTTTGGCTGAATAAAGAGAGCTCACTATTTAAATTCCTCTAACCAACATATCTGAATGCATACACAAATATAATCACCTCAAGCAGTGTGTGAAGGTAAAAAGGAGTATAGAGCTTACTCTTAAGTGCCGTTTTTTTGTACTTAACCACATCTTGATATGCTTTTGCTATCTAATAGGCAGTATTCCTGCAGAACTGTTCTGCTAATTACAACAATACCATTACAATCAGCATTTAAATTCGAGTTCATATACAAGGCAAAAGTAGCTGAGACGTTGGCAAGGTTAAACCTGCAAATTGAAACCTTACGTTATTCTGGCTAATTTGTACTGAAATGCTATAGCCAAATGTTTAAAACTTGCCCAAACAATACCAAGAACAAATTGGAAAGGTACATGAAACTGCAGTCTTATTTGATCTGCTGCCTGAAATGTGAGACCCACCAGAGCAAATGCACTTACAGTGCAGTTAAAGAGAAATGATCCCAATTTAAAAACCTGGCATTAGCTTTTCCAAGTAAGGTCTGATGCTTGGTAGGAGTGATTGCAGTTTATTCAATTACCTGTAAATCTGATTTTAAGGAATACAAGATCCAAAATGTAATTCTTTAGGTAAAATACTGTACCAAACTACTTAAATACTTTTATCACAGGGAGGTTCTGACACATAACTCTTTGTCCTGTTATTGCCTATGATAGCTGTCTAAAGTAGTTTCCTTCTCTGAAAAGTGAAGTCATCTCAAAGGATATCAAGAATGCCCAGCATTTGTTAGTCAAAACCCCATCCTTCCTGAATGTTAGACTGTCTCCTAAGACTTCTTGAAGAATATATACAACCTGATAATGCATATTTAAATATGCCAGGTTTATCAATTTTTCAGAATTTATGAACTGAGACAAGCAACTTGCTTCAGATTAGTTCTAGTTCTTGATTGAAATAATGAAATAAAATTGGAACAGCAATTTTTTTACTATAACTTCACAATCCCTGTTAAGATGCTGTAGTTTAAATTTATTGCACAAAATATCCTGCCTTACATTCCTATATCTTATCTTTTAATGTCAGTTTGTCGAATGACTGTAATTTTTAAGACTGATACCACCAACAGTGCCAAAACTAGCAGCATGCCTGAGAAATATCTGCTTGGAGTTGCTGAGCCATTCTGTATCTCTCTTCTGACTATTGTACCATAGTACAGTTCCTGCTACTGTGTCTTTCTCAAGGCTGGCATCTCCTCAATTCTGCCAGTATTCCCAGATTTCCCTTGAGAAGTATGTACTGGTGTCAGCTGATGAAAATGGCAGTTCAAGAGTAGATAATGGTAATTCCTATGCTCCTGTTAATTCTGACTGCTGGGTCATCATTGGTTTAGGCAGTTACATCAGACTAGGCTGGAAGTATAAGGAGAAGTTGTGAACATGAATATAATATGATTTGCCATTTATGTGTTCCTCTAGCCTTAATCAACCACACCTGAACATAGAACTTGTGGTGTGGTGGTGTGCCTGGTCACTGACTGACCATTGTGGTACTTCTTTCCTATTTAAGGATTGTTTTCGTCTTGAGCTGTGATGATGGATTTGGGAGTTTGTAACTTTTGAACCTCAAAGTAAAATTGTGATATTAACAGTTCAAATAAAATGTGGGTGTTTTTTTTTTATTTTTGGGGTTTTTTTTTGTTTTTGTTTTGTGTTGTTGTCTTTGTGGTTTTTTTTTTTGTTTGTTTTTTTTTGGTTTTTTTTTGTTTGGTTTTTTTGTTTTTTTGTTGATAGCGAAAGACAAGTGCCCACAGCAACCTGTCATCTATACTGAGCTAGGAGGTTTTTCCTTCCTTACTCTGTCCTCTTGGGTGTACACGGGTTTGCCAGAAGGCAGGCCGGGTCCCTTTAGACATGCATTATAAATGCTTGTTTGCAAGACCCTGTAGTCAATTTAGATCAGCTAGTTTGAGTTACCCTCCCACAAAATGAAGTATGGAGACTTTTCATAGGCATGTCACCTGCTTGTGGTGTGTTTGCGCTGCCTTGGACATGTGAATGTGTGGGTGGGAAGAAGCTTGATGGCTTTACTGGATGACTGCAGTCCAGCATGCTGCTTGCAGTGACTTGGATACATCATAAATCTCCATTGTAAATTTTTATCACCGTTATCATAACTATGTTTTAGGGTTTACCAGTGCCTAATCTAATCTATAGTGCTTTTAGTTTTGTTTAGCATCTTGTATTGCTTTCCCATTTCCATCCTGTTTATCAAAGAGAGTGAAATTTTACAGCACTGTGAGGTATTCATTGTTTGTGGGAAGTTTTTTACCTTGATCATTGTAGGTAAATAGTGCTGTGTAGGAATCTCTGAAAGACAAACAGAAGGAAATCTCAAGAATGTGGGCAGCAGGAACAAATTCTTTTTTCCAGCTTGTGATGCTTGCTTAACATGAGTATTTATATGTCCATGTGGGCATATGTAAACATTGATTATTTCTTTGTTTGATATACACACATTTCCCACCTCCACCCCATAAGATAAACATTTGTAAGCCTTGTCAAATGGAGTTTGCGCTTCCATTTGAGCAATAAAAACTTAGTGTGGCACCCGGAAGTTCAGTAACTGTTCACTGTTCAGAGCAGTCATTTACCTTGGCCCAGGAAAGACTTCTGTGGTAGTTGTCCTTATAGAACCAGGCACACAGGTAATCTAAATTATAAAATTATAATTGGACTGTATTTTGTGAGCTCGATCTTGGAAAACTATTGACCCTTCTTTATTGTGGGCTGGAAAAATCCATTAGCTTGAACTCTGCTTTCTGAAGATGCTCTCTTACTCTTGCTTTTTCTTTCATTTTAAAAACAAGGCATTAGTAACTTCTTGTAATCTGAGGCAAAATTGCAGCTCAATCTGATTTTTGCTGTGAGTGTATTTTCCCTTTGCTGTTCCTGTAGAGCTAACTTTCTCAAATTTCTTTTAATGCCCTTGTACCTCAGTTATATTATCGATTTTCTCTCCAGCCTCGGGTTTGTCTTTTGAAAGCTTTTGCCGTGTAAAACATGTGAAGCTGATGATCAAGAAGCTGATGTGCCTGGTTTTAATGGGAGACTATTCTGGACCTGGCTAAAAGTCATAATATTCTGAATGCGTCTTGTTGTGTTCCAATAAAAAAATCTGACATGAGTTGGTTAATTTGCTGTTAAATTTGCGCTGTTAATTTGGCAGACTACTAAACAATTTTGGTTTTGGAAAAGAAAAAGCTATCAAGGAATATTTATTTTTCTTTCTTCTGAAATGGCATTAGGTGAATGATAAGTCATCTTCTATCCATCAACGTTTTGTAAAGATCACTTCTGCCACTGTCTAATTAATCCTGTAGCATTTAGTGAAATGTGAATGTTTGCTGGACTATGCTGAGAATGCCACTCCCAATGAAAGTGTATCCAATTCAAAATAGCAGCACTGCCATTCAGTCACTGGGTTCAGATTTCACCAGTCATATTAAATAACTATGTGGAATGAAGGAGAATTAGTATCTTCTCACCTTGATGTGTTAATACTTTCACTTATTTTTAATTCTGTTTAGAATGTGTGCTTGTTTATGGCATAAAAAAACCCAAAACTCAAAATGATTCACAAAATATCCCCCACCAACTATGTTTATTTTTTTTTGTTTTGAGGTTTTGTTTTTTTTTTTTTAATTGCTGAAACAATACTAGTTGTTTTTAAAATATTGTTCACAAGGAGAAGAGTGTGAAGATTCCGAAACAAACATGAGATTTGGTTGTGAGAAACTATGTCATGATTACTGATAGATGTCAATTTTCAGTTAGCTGTCAAATGCTGTGAACAGAAAAAACAAGGCTCAGAACTGATGTAATTTTATCTCATGTCCTGATTTTTGTTATTGGTTATTCCAGTTTTGATATGAACAGAGCCCTAAAGCAAAGACTGGGGTAGCCTCTTGAATTTGATATCAAGTTAATGCCCAGACTATTAGAGTAATTTATTATCCTTCATTTGTACTTTAACTCAGAATTGTAGTTGCTAAAATGCTGCTTGAATTTCAAACCTGCAAATTCATAGAAATCAGAACATGGAAGTATTAGATCAACTCCTTATATATCCTTGTCCAAGAAAAAGATCTTTTCTCATGTATCTTGGAAATAAGGTAAGTGTAGAAGGACAATATGCTGTGAACATTTGAACATTTCCTGGTTTTAAATTGAAGCAACCATGTTTAAATATGTGATGTTGTGTACTGTTTTTGAAGGAAGAATAATAAAACCCTAACTAAACAAAAACTTCATTTGCCTAATAGGGGAGAAAAAAGAAATGCAACTGGAACTGCAAAGAGTAAAACTAGGTAAAAGAAACTGAAAAACATTATCTGCAAAATCATTAAAAAAAAAATGAATATGGTATGAGTGACCAAACCTTTGTATTCTACTGTCTATTGCTCAATATGATATATTATGCTTATAAAGTTAGCAGGCTCAGATACTGCAGAAAAGACAAAGTGTTTCCTTTGGACCCCTTTGTGGAAATTGTGACTTTGCTTGAATGGTTAGCCAGTGCATGCCAGAGAAACAAGCATTTTGTAGTAGATGGTTTAGTTAACAGCAAATGTAATCACAGTGAATCTTTGGAATCTGATGCTGCTTGTGTAACCCGATAGACTTCCTTAATCCAAAAGACTAATCATAAATTTGATGTAAAATTTAATGATATTTATTTTGGGATTGTGAGTGTGGTTCTAAAAAATAGTTGACATACCATTCTGAAAATGTTGCTTATGGTCTTGGATTGAATTATACTTTTACACTAAATTCAAGAGTAAGTATCTCTAGTTTCAAGTCCTAAGAGAAGCCATATTTATTCAAAGCTTTGAAGGAGTTCAGTTGATGTGTGAGCTTCATTGAACCTATGGATATGGCCCATCAAGAAGTTGCCCATCAAAAACAGCTTGAGCTGTTCTTAAAAAGACTCGCAGTGGAATAATGGGATAAACTGGAGCTAGTGATCAATCATTACACAAAGCCTCTATGAAAAGAAAATAGTTAAAACTTAAGTGAAAAATCTGAGACATGTTTTTCAGCTCCTTTTAACCTGAGGACAAGATCATCTTTGGTATGAAATGCATGGCTGTCAATGATACTGGTCTCCATTTATGTCTTGACACGTTTCTCTGTTGCAAGAAAAGCGTGTGTATTTTAGGTGCTCGGGTGCTATTTACATGTTGGAGGGTTATTTATTTCTGTTTGTTTCATTTACTAGTGTCCAGGAAACTAAATTCAAGATTTGGATGAGCTTCAACTCTTCCCATCTGTGTGTGTGTGTATTGGAATTTTCAAGAAATTTGGCGTGGGAGGATGCTAAACCGCGAACACATCGTCAGTCCTCACCTCATTAACACTGTACTGCAGTAGTTTGTGGTGTGTGCGTGTTTACTCAAAAGCTGGAAAGGTTTTGTTGCCTTGGTTGCTTCTTGACAATTAAACAAGTAACATCAATTTTGTTCTGACTTAGAGTATTTTTTAATACTAATGTGGTTCAAATATCAATGGAAAAAATTTGCTTCTCCTTGGACTGTGCTCTTTTCAATTCTGACCCAGTTTTGTGGGTAAGCTTTGTGGTCTGGTAATGGTGTGTTCAGCTCAGAATTAGGTCTTCTAATGTGCTTGGAAGTGTTTAGGCTCCTGTGCTGTTTTATTGACATGCTGGCTTTAAGTCCTCATTTGTACATCATGTCTGTGTTAATTTGATCCAAATGAAGGACACTCCTGCCCCCAGTTTGTCAGGGCATCCTGTGCAGAGCTCTGGAAGTGTGACTTGATGCCTTACCGTGCCAGATGCACTTGATTTTATTCTGCTTAATGTGGATGTACAAGTTAGCTGGAGCTTTTGAAGCTTCAGGTATCCTGGTCAGAGCCATTGCCATTTAACATCTGGAAGTAGTTGAAAAAACGTAACTTTTTCTTTTTCCTCGAGGAAAGAATTGTAGGCTGACAGAAGAAGGCCAGGGAAAACCAGGTGTTTAACTATGTTGCACCATCTTGTAAATGATGTTGTCTTACACATCCAAAATATGATAGTCTTCAGATAGCTGTATTCAAACCATGAATCACTTGATGGCAAAGGCTTAAAAGAAAAAAATAAAAGTTTATATATAGGTGTTGAAATACATGGTCTTATTCTTGGTATTTGAACATTGCATGCTGGATCTTGGACCTGGGTGAAATACTGTGTAGGAAACTGAGACTGATTTTAAACAGGTTTTATCCCCCTCACTCCTTTTTTTTTTTTCTTTCTTTTTTGAACTTTTGACTGTGGAGTTGAACCTGATAACTCCTATTCATCTGTCTAATTTTTTAATGGAACAGCTGTAATTAGCTCTGGCATTGAGCTTGTGACTGAGTCTGAATGGAGTATGTTTTAAATTTTTTTTGCAATTTATGCTAAACAAGTTATTTTGGTTCCCTATCACAGAAACATGAAACAGAATTTTGGGGAGGGAAGGGACTGCTCAAACTAAAGGCACTGAATTTAGATTGGGAAAGAGGAGCAGTGTTGTTAAAAGATAGTCAAGGTAGTAAAGCCAAAGTTTAAAATAAAGCTTCTATGGTAAATAACACTAAAAAGGTAGGTTTAGGTTTCATCTGTAGGGATAACACACTGCTAAGCAGTGATAACAAGACATTAAGGAAAATGTAGGCCATTGCATTCTAGCACTTGTGTCTCTTTACAGAAAGCTTCTGGGGGAAGCAGCAACATAATCTTGACAGACTCATAGAGAGGTCTAACAAAAGGAACCCTATCCATTCTAGGTGCATGGAAATCTAAATGCTACAAGACTATTGAAACAGTAATAGGTTGTGATGTTGGATAATTTTGAGCTTGTTTTGAGTGATGAACCCTTGTGTGCTAGAAAATCCTTGAAACAAGGTCTGTGTCAGGACTGATAGATTCTTTTGCTCCAGGCAATAATGCCTTCTTCACTCATAAATTGGAGCTTATGACTGCAGGGAGGTACCAGACAACTCAGCTGAGCAAATGCATTTCAGCTATATAGAAACAGCATGAATAAACTAAAAAGAAAGTCTTTGTATTTAGTTGGAATGCAGTAGAAGCTGTTTTCTATTGTGCACCAAATGTGTTACAAGTTGGAAGGTATTATCATAAAAGCATGATTTTATGATTACTTGGAACAGAATAGTATATATCTAGAATAGCATCTTATACATGCTTTTAACTTATGTGATGGACAACTGTTGGAATAAAAGTTGAGACTGAAATTTGTAATGTTTAACTGACACTTAAGTTGGAAATAGAATGGTTCAGAGTTTATTACTATTCCTTTCATTGGAAAGTATTTTAGAAAATACTTACTGTTTTCATCAATCTAGCATTATGCTCAAACATGCAAATTGGACCAGCAAAACTCTTAGTTTTCTGTGTGCTGTCCTGTGTCAATTATACCTCTTTGCCCAGCCCTAGTTTCACCACTGCTCTGGCAAGCTTTGGAAGGTACCAGTAACCAACACACTAGAAACCTGTTGGATGATGGAAAGACCTTTAAAGATCTGCATGTCTGCCACCTCCTCTGTCATGACCAAAGCTTCTTTTGCTGAGCACTGTGTTCCTTCAATCGCATGGATGATATCAGGCTCCATCCATCTTAAATTTACCTTCTGGAAATGTCTTATTCCTTCACTATTTCTGAATGTGAGATGAAGCTTTCCTCATTGCCAGCTTATTTTTCTGAATATGCTCGCCAGGCTGAAATGATATACATCATAGTTATGGGCTTCTTGCTGCCAAACTTTGGTCGTATATATGTTGCTCAAGCTGCAAACTTCCAAAGCAAACACCGAGAGGAAATCAAAATTAAATTAATCCTCTCCAAGGATGTATAAAGTATGGCTGCACTAAAGTTTACATGTTGAGGTTGAGAAGGACTGTTGGTCATGTGAGAGGCAGAAGCCACTTGGTATTCACAGCCCTGTTCTGTTGCATTGCTTGTCTGGGCTGGAGTCGCTTAGTGTGAAGACCTTAATTTTTTTCCTGGTAGCTTGACAAATGGCTTTGCTAAGCCATGGTTGACTGTAGAACCATAGAGCAGTCATGGTAGTTTGCATTCATAGGACTAAAGGCAAACGAGTCACTAATTTCTCTGGATCCCTCATAGCTGTGCATGTGCTTCATTTCATGTAGTCAAAACTTCTTTGCTGAGAGCAAGCAGAACTCTGGAGTTTTCAGCTTTGGGCAGTGTGAAGGTTGGGTTTGGAGACCTACTGTCTGTTGACCTCTGCTGAGAGGACTGGTTTAGGACAATGCTCAGTTCTGCGGTACTGCTGGGTTTCAGCTGGCCAGCAGGAGAAATCATCAGTAATCTTGAAGGATTTGATGCCAGCTCTCTCAGATGATCTCTCAGATGATTGGAGGTGTAAAGTAGTGGCTGATGGCTTTTTCTGAAGCCTACTGGCTATACCTAGTCCATTTTCAAATGGAAAATGTGGATGAAAGGAGTACTGCCTGTAGGACATGAAAATGAAATGGAATTGCTTGGCAGAACTTTGTGCAATTGCAAAGTAGACTTGAATGTGATTTCATTAAAAAAAAAAAAAGGTGGGCTTTTTTTTTTTCCTTTTCCAGGTTTTGGGTTTTCTATTTAGGTCTTTCTTTCATTTGTTTTTTGTTTGTCTGTTTTTATTTTTCTTTTTTTTTTTCTTTTTTTTTTTTTTTTTTAATGGAGCTGTAGCCTTTGTATTTTGGTAGCCTCACCTGAAATGCAATTATATCCCATATTGTGCAGTTATTCAGAAAGAAATTCCTCAGTGAGCAATGGCAGTCATAAATTAATCTACTTCCACAAGGAGAAAAAAAGGCTTGATTGCTGGAGTAACAATCAACTATTCTTCCCCAAATATTGTGCACAAGAAGAAGGAAATAAAAACCTTGTCTGTTTTTCCTGTAGGCATAAAAGGTCTTCAGCATCATAAATCTAATACAGGATGCCATCAGTGATCATCTTGATCTACCTCCTGCTTGCTCTGAAGCTTTTAAATTATTAGGAGCAATTAAACTTTTGTCTTGGATAATTTAAATGTCTGTTTAAATTGTTTTGAGAAGTAAAGCTGTAACTGAGTAGCTTAATCTTGACTTGCTCTGGGTGAAAAAGCTTGACTACACCAGAAGTAAACAAGTTCAGGTGTTGCAAATGTGCTCTTTTTATCCTGCTAACACAGGGAAAAGCATCCGCTTGCAGTCTTGCAATGCTATCTGTTACTGAGACTTTGCTACTACTTATTCCCGGTTGTCCAAGATGAGACTTTTGGAGTTAGTAGAGCTTTTTAGAGAAGACCTCCTGTGGTGGGAAGTTACTGGTGTGTTGTCTTGCTGCAAATTATCTGTCCCATCTTTCGTAAGCTTAATCTTTGTACAAATCCTATGTTTAATTTCTGATAAGCAAACAATTTTCTATAGCTTCCCTGCTAAACATGTCAATTTGTGTTACTGGAGAAACTTGTCAGTCATTAATCAAGCACATAGTGTGGATCTAGAAGGGAAAGGGTAAGAATTATTTTCTGTACTTCTTGATGACTGTACAAGGACTGACCCCTTGCCAAAGTGGTTAACAGAGCTGAAGTAATGTACTGTGAATGTCAACTCGTTGATCTGCAGATCTTGAAACTTTTCCATGAAGTACAGACTGCAGTCATGAACTTAAGCTTGCTGATAATAGGTTTTGTTTGGATTTTTTGGTTTTTTTTGTTTTTTTTTTTTTTCAGCATATTAACTAAAAGTTCTGAAGCCTCATGTATAAACTTCTGATGTAATGACATCCCCACTGAAAAAAGGCACTGTTCTGGGGAGAATCGAGGAACTTGTAACTCTTAGAAACCACTCCTGTCATTTATCATTTCAGTCCATTTCCTCACCCACGAATGATGCAGGATGGCTGCCTGCCATGAAGGCAAACTGTAACAAGATGTGAAATAGTGAGGGCTTTTTTTGTTTGTTTAAATGGTGTATATTAAGTTGTGTTATTAATGACTCATTTATCTATACTTTGGTTTGTTCTGTATGTAAAAAACTTATTTATAATTTTAGTAAACAAATATCCATCAGTTTGATACTTTGAATCAAGGCTCTGACTTAAATTGTATTAGTCTTCAAAAGCTTGGAGCACAAGACTGACTTAGAGCATGGGCCCTATTTGATAGCTATGAAACACACAGAAAATAGAGCAGGAAGGATGGTGTACTTCAAAATGCTCAACAAAGTTGCTTTGGGAATTTCGTGATCATAAGAATACAATTTCTTCCTTAAAGGTTGGTAAAATACACCTTTGAAATTATTACAAGATATATTTATTAGTGGAGACAGTGTTTAAGATATTAGATGTCATTCCAGTGGCAATGTTTTCTCATTGCTTTTTTATTCTTACTTTTGTCATTTGGTAGGTATGTCTGCCAAACTAAACCGGATTCTAGAAGCCAAATGCAGGCCCTAATAAAAAGGATTTTTATGATTTTAGGTAGTTATTTTTCATAATATATTAACTTAATTAAAACTGATCTTAACTTGGTTATGGTTTACTGAAATGCCTGAGAATAAAATGGAAGCTGAATTTTGTCCAAGTTAAATTCCAAAATAGAGTAAGGATGTTACTTTCATTATTCAAGTTCAGTGCATGATAGTGGCTAGCCAAAACTTTTTTATTTTTCTTAAAGTTGCTATAGGAGTTCAGCAATTGGAAAGCTTTTCTTTTGTGAATAGGTGCTGAAGTGTACATATTTAGTAACTCTTTCCTGGTAATATCTAATGCGGGTATTGTAAAAATGTAGCTTCCCTTGAAAGACAGTGTAAAATGAAGTGTGGCTTTTACTTGAAACACAGAGTAATTTCATAATTCCATTAGCAGATGTATGCTGGATATATGATATGTGTGTAATTACAACCATTTTATTAATATATAAAAATATAATGTTTTATATGTGCAGAACCGAAAACTCGTCAGTCTTACATGAAGCACTAGCGACTGTCTGATTTAGACTAAGGAAATAAGTATATTGCTCTTTTCTAGCTTAATTGAAAATTATTCTGAGATATTATGATGACATTTTTTTACAAGAGTAGGTTTTCATATTTGGCTAACATTGCCTTATGTCAAGTAGCATGGCTTGAAAAGTAGTTTTTTGTAACTTCAGATTTCATGTGATTTCCACCCCCACCACCGTCTACCCTACATTTTTTGTCCTGCCTACATAAAACTACAGTGAGAAAATTGTTAACAGTATAGAATTCCGTTACTTTTCCCTTTCGTCCCTGTCTTATTTTAGAGGCCTACTTAATGCTCCACCTAGGTAGACTTGATAAGTGGAATTGCTCCAAGTCTTGTGTGTGAATACAAGGCAAGGATAGACTAGAGAGCTGAAAACCTGCCAAAACAAACTTGAGTGAAATAGCTTCGTTTGTCTGGTGCTGCACTTTCTAACACCATGGGGCTTTCTAAAGGTATTTCCGTTCTCAGATGTATGTGGTCTGTTGGGTATCACAAGAGGCAAGTGCCTTTGTGATCCATGAAGTCTGTGTCCTGCAGCTCTTAGGTGACATTTCAGTCATGCTGGTAAGCAAGAAAGGACCCAGCTCGGCCCAGCCATCCTGGCTGACACCATAAAACTTGTGGTATTTAAAGTAAAAGCTGCTGTTTTGTATAGAGGTGGCAAAAAGTACTACAGTGTCTTAAAAAGGCAACTTCATATAGATGAAGCTATTTCAGAGTTCTTTCACATTGGCATTTCAAATGCCTTCCTTCGGTTTGCAAAGCATTTAAGTGCAGTAATGCAAGCTCCTTGCTACATCAAATTTCAAGTACTTTGTATTTTAAGCTGTGTTTATCTTTAAGAAACATCTTAATAGCTGTTTTGAGGGTTTATGAATGTACTTCATTACAAGTGTAATGATTTGAGCAATTTTAGGGCAATACAAGATTGAACCTGTGTTCAGAAAACCTGACCCGTAAAGGTCAACTGAAACATCTTTATTTCCTAGTATAAGGTTGGGAAAGGAAGAGGACATAAGTGTGTCTTGGAATACAGAACTAAATTACTGCAAAGAGAAAGGGTTAAGATCTTGTCCGTGCTTGGTGCGGATGAGAGAATTAGATTTTAATAATAGATCAGATGTCACCATGAGCATTGAACTAGCCTGTGCTAGGTTCTGGTGCCTCTGCTGAGTCATGAAGGAAACAAAGACTGGCCTAGATATGTGTAGGACTGATGCTTAAGACTGATAATTAAGTCTTGTACATACACTTGTAATTAACAGCTAACACTACTGTGAAATAGAAGAACTAAAAATGAAAAGGGACTATTTATGACCTTTTGCAGACTCTACCCCTTATCTGCTCTCATGTTAGACTTGTCCACAAATGAGTATTTTTTCCTAGTGCTGGTTTCAGTCTGTAAATTAGAAATGGATTGACATTTAGGAATTGAGTGTATTCACACAGAGCAGGACTCTGCTTGCTGATGTGAAAGATAAGTTCTTTCCAGTTCTACTACAAAGTACTGGGTTTTCCCTTTGGAGAACAGTAACCTAAAGAAAACCAGGATTTGAATTGCTGCACAGGCTGGAAAAGTATCTCTGAGGATGAAATTGCCAAGGTAGATTTTTGAAATGTCCAAGAGGGTTTTGTCAAGTGTCTCCAGGAAACCTTCTCTTAATCTGACCATTCTGTTGTAGGGTCAACTTTCATAGGCATTAAAACGATAGGAAAATCTAGCAAAAGGTCACATGGGGAGACATGTAGAATATCCTTTGTAAGAGTATGTGAGATAAAACATGTTATCCCTCCTGTACGTGGGAAGGAGGTGAAGAATATGGAACTTGTTCATGGATTTTGTTGAAAGTGTGATCCATAGTAAATGAATAAAATATTTGGCTAGAGCAAATATCTGTAAATAAAAGGGATCACTATTTGCTATAGATGTGAAGGTTAGGAGGTACCCTGTTAGAGTCTTCACCTCAGTTAATAAAATGTACTTAGTTGCTCTATCAAAACATCTCAGTTTTCTCAGTGAGCTACTTAGACTGTAGGCTTAGGGCGTTTTCCAGATATCGTTTCTCCCTTTTCACATTGATGCTATAGGCAAGTAACAGTGTGTTTGCCAGGAAGAATAAAAAACAAATGGCAACAGCAAAAGCTGAAAATTTTATTTCCTCAAAGTGAAATTGGTCAGTAATGCAGATTATGCATAGTAAATATTGAAGATCCCTGAAGGTAAACAGAACAAGCTTATTTTGAAGAAAAAAGAGATCATGAAAACCATAAGGAGATATCCTCCATTTTTCAGTCTAGAGAATTATTTAAAAATTTTATTAGGATTACTGCCTGAAAAAGTATAGCTGTTATCTAGTTTTGAAATTGCTAGGGCTGCTAGAAACCAAGGAGAGGCTAGATATGAAAATGTAATGAGATTAAATTAAACTTCATTTACTTATGGAAAAAGCGAAGTATTTTTGAAATAATTCAGGTCTAAAAAGAGATTGTGCTGTTCATCCCACTCTTCCTCCCCCCTTAAATATGTGATCTTATAATAGTATAAAATAAAATTTTAGACCTTCTAAGAGGAACAGATGAGTTTCTTACAGTCTGAAGCAGTGCTTTTGAATGTGTGCGTTGAAGCTGATCAACCATAAGATAATGTGCGCAATACCTGTACAAAAGGATCACAGAAGTTTAACTACATCATTTTTTGGTGTGTCTGTAGCATGTACTCTCAATATTTAACTTTTTTTTAGCCTTTTTCAGCATATTAACTACTTCTTAAGATTGAGATAATAATTTTCTCAATCTCAATAATATTGTAGTCATACCATAATTTTTACTTAATTTGTATTGTTTATTTCTCTAGCTGTGGAATACAGAGTCCCTAGCTTGAGTTAGGCTAATTTTTGTCAGAATCCTGTACCCTTGTGTGCCTGATCCAAATTATGTTGAGTTGTAAACCCTGGAACATTCAGCTCATCTGTGTTTAATGAGAGTTTTGTCTTTAAAACCTTCATTGTCACCATAAACACAACCTAAGATCATTTTCAGGAGTACTAGAGCTGACAAAGAAACTCTTTCCTGGTTTTCCCAGTGCCGTCCCTCTATTGCGTGCACAGATGCTGTGGTTTGGACTGAAAAAGTGGAGAAAATAAGTAAGCAAGGATGAACAGCCTGTGAAGAAGGAATAAAAAACAACACAAAAATCCCACCCTTTCCACATTCACATCCCAAAACTTCCAAATGCTAAAAAGTTAGAAGCAGACACTGGATGAGTGAGTGTTCTTAAGCCACCCATAAGAATGAAAATTAAGCCTGACAGGTATCTGAAGGGGGAAGATAAAAGTCTGAGTGGTGAAAAACCTTGCTTGGTCAGGAAGAGTGGGACAGGGTAGGAGATCTCCCAGGTACATGGTTGCTGCCTTTGGTTTGTAAATGCCTATGAAACCCAGTGGTTTCAACCCTCATTCCATTCTGCTCCCTCCACTGCTGTTTTTTAATTCTCTGTTTGCTCGAACAGCAGAGGTGTGTGTAGTGGATGAGAAGGCGGCCAATAATTGTTGAAACAAACAGGTTTCAATGCAAGACCATAGTCTAAAAAAATTATTTAGGTTGAATTTCTTTTAAATAAACCTAAAAATGGTATATGACCTAAGTTGAAACAGTAGTCATGGTTTTGAACCCATTATTTCCTGTAATTAGGAAAGTCTGTAAAACTTTAGTTTGCCTTTGTCATGTTTATGAATTGTAAAAAAATCTTCTTTTTGGACCTTTTCTGTCTCAGTTGATATTAAGACCAGACAATGCTTACTCAAAGACTTACTGTTTATTTCCTGTGGTCACCCTAATTGTGGTACCAACATTTCAGACGTAGTGCTCACAGCATATTTTGGATAGACCAGCATCTCCCTGCCTTTCTGACATGGCAAGGCTTTGGGACAGGTTGCATGTAAAAAACTTTCCAGCTGCCTAAGGGTTGTTAGAGGTGAAGTGATGACCTAAAAGCTATGTAATTATGACATTGTCGGGTGTCCTACATTTAACTGTAAGTTTTACCTTAAATCAGGTGTGAAAACACATTATGTGCATAAGAAAGATGGCCCACAGTTTTAGGGACTTTGGTAGGGGATGTCTGTAGACTCCTGGTGTAAGAATACTGAGCATCACAGCAGCAAACTCCTATTGTGGATTTTGCCATGATTAAACTATTCCATTAATAATCTCATCTCATCATCTCTTTGGACAGTGGGCCTCATGCATGTTATTTTTACTTCTCTCTCTTGAATGATGAGTTAAAAACCAGTATTTTGTCTTGTACATGGCTGCTGTTTAGTATAGTCCAGCCTGGGAGAAAGACTAATAAGGCACTGATGTTTATTTTCCTACTCCGACAGGCTCGAATAAGGGTTGAACCACACATATTCTTAAATGTAAAAACAAGGGTGTGGTTCCAATATTGCTCAGTCCAGTTGCACAGGCAACTGACCAGAAGAGTTAAACCCAAACTTCTGGTATCTGCATTCAGCTGTTTCAGACTAATTCACACTGCTTAATTTCTGCTGCTCTTTCCAGTTTTCATGTGGCTGTAGGCTTAGATTTTTGAGCTAACTCTTAGCATTCTTTTAATTTAAATATATAGATATATTCTGGGTTTCTTTAATGCCACATTTAAAAATATTTTGACTACCTGAATCTCTGTGTCTCCTGTAAATCATGTGAATTCCTATGGCCATTAGATGATAGTGTGCGTGAATGCATTTTTTTGCTGCTGAGAACAGGAAATAAAGTGTATCTGTGAGCTTTACAGCCATCTTCCTTCCAGTTAGTGATGATTTCTGTAAACCTAGGCTCCCATTTACTGTGACCTCTCTAGGTAAGAGAAAGGGAATGGGGTTTGTAGTTTGCCTTACTACTGAACTCAGGCCAAATAGTGACTAATGAACATACCAGATGTTTCTGCTTTTGAAGGCTTTTTTTAGAAAGAGCTGTATTAACCAATTTATCCTTCCTCCCAGGAGATAATAGGACAGCAGCGGAGCTGAGATCTGACAATTCATTACATAAGAAGAAAATATTAATGTTGACCCTTGCTATGTTGACAGTAGGATTTGAATCTAACCTTCTGCTCTTTTTGTGCAGAAAAATGCATGCAGGTAGATTTCTTCAAATCTTTCAGCTACTGTGTTATGATGTCAACCACATTTTTAGCAGTTTGGAATACGATGAGCCAGATTTTTTTGCAAATCCAGGGCATCTCCATTGTCTTAATAATGTTACTGCAGATATTTATTCATCTTAACCATGAAATTGTAATCTGACCTCAGTTTTTGAAGAATAAACAACCCATGTTTGATTTGGGATAGGGGAACTATGGAGCTGAAAGGTTATAGCAAGTTTCTTCTCTGCCTTTGTTCATGAGCTCTCAAAGGCATTCATCTGCAGTTAATTATGTTAAGTATGAGAGAGGATGTCTCTGGTGAAGTTTCTTATCAGAAAGTACTTGCAGGCAACCTAATTTCTAGAGTTCTTGTGATTCAGTGGGTGTTCTACCTTTTGTCCCTGGCAGGAAGGTAAAGGTAGCAGCTGTGAGGACCTTTGTGTGGGACAGCCAACAAACAGGAAGGAGATGGTTGTAGCGACTTTAGTTTTAGTAGTAAGTGTTAAGTTCTTCAAGAAAATAATGAAGAAGAGAATACAATCATGAAGGTGCCTTCACAGGCATTGTTCTTTGCAGCTCTTCCCCAGGGACTCCCTCTCTGGGTGAAAGGAGGCCTCACTTCTTGGTGCCTTATCCAGCTGGGCTCAGGGAAATGGGAGGCAACTTGTGCAAGCAGTGCAAGGTTTTGCATGGCTCCTCTCCCTCCCTTTCTCTCGTTATGTGCTTCCATTTCCCAATGTCCAGCAACCTGCTCTTACTCCAAACACTTCCTCATCCTGCCCTTGAGTTCAGGATGCGAAGATATTTTGAGCACCTCATGCAGGTGGTCTGTGTGTCAAAAACTTTGGACCTTGAAAACTGATTTCCTTTGATTACCCTCTGTTCTATTGTTCATGAAATATGCTTAACTAAAAGGGATGAAGTCAAGAATGATGTAATAGTTATGGAGCCATTAATCAGTACAGTCACTGTGAATATCCAGGTGGAAAATTGTAACAACAGTTTATGCTCACATCTGCATAGAATATGTACTATAAATTATGCACAAAATCAAACATCTTTTAAGTGAACAGCATTATTTAAGGCATACTTCCAAAAATCAGAAGAACCAAACCCCCTTGATAAGCAGGTAGTTGCATCATTTTTACTGATTGCTTGCAGATTTCTGCTTGAGGCAGAATGGAACAAAAAGAATGGAGTGATGTGGGTCCACAAACCAGCTTGTTGTCATGAGCCACCCAGTTAATGTGGGAATAATCTCCTTAGGAAGCCTTTTTCTGTACACATGCACATCACCATTTCTGTAGTTTGTTCATTTCATCTATAAGATTCAGGAAATGTTAAGTTTAAGGGCCGGAATTTTTCAGTTCTGATTTCTCTGTGGTGCAAATCCCTGGCTAAGATGACTGTAGGAATTATATGTGAGAATGTGCTATGCTTAAATTTCTTTTGAACAAATTTTAAACAATAGGTTGACACCCTTAAAGGGTGATCTGAGACCAAACAGAGGCTGTTCTTGATGTTCACATAAATCTAATTTAGTCCATAAACATATCTATATCTTTCTGAAGCACTGTAGATTGAAAAAAAAAAAAAAAAAAAAAAAAAAAAAAGCACTGTCCATTGAAAAAAACTGCATTTCTAAGCAGCAGAGTTGCTTTGCTTTTGTAACTGGACATGTTTTCTCCTGTAATAACATCCCTGTAATGATTTTCATGTGTGCTGACTGCTCCCATATGAACTGTGGGCTGGAGTCCTTTCTAGCTGAAAATGCAGGAGTTTCCAATGTACATCCTTGTTTTTCCATGCAATATGGCTTCCTACAGAGCTGTGTTGATAATGTGCCCTGCGGAGGCGTGTAAAAGGGCAGTGTCCTCTTTCTGTGGCAGGATGCTCCGGCTCCAAGTTGGAGGGGGGAAAAATGGAACCAGACCTGACAAGAAACTGAATCTGGTGTTTCAGTCTGTGGTCATCGTAAATAGAGGCTGTTTCAGTTTAATACCCTATGTGCCAGGTTTTGACGTAATTGGACAGCGTATCTAAATCTAGGAATTTTCTTCTCCCATTCTTAAGTTTGCTTTATTGCTGTATGTGGTGGCTGCTTATAGGTGGATCAAATAGTAAGATTTAACTGTATTTCTTCGTTCTTCTTGCTCTCAGCTCTTGAACTTAATGTTCCTATCAGTGTTAAAGTATCATTCTGAGTACCCCCAGTCTGATCTGGGCCTTATTTTGTGAGCTGATATACGTATGGGCCATATAATGACAACTTATCATAAAGAGCTTCTGAGCTCCTGCTGTTCTTGTGTGGTTTTTGTTTGTTTCATGCCACTTGAGGTTGGAAGGAGGCTCTTGACCTAAATACTGTACTAATGTTTCACTGTCTTCTCATTAGATATTTTCATGAGGTTGTAAGTGTACTGGGAGACAAGAAAAAGGTTATAGATGAGTTCTGAAGTTGTTTAGCTGAACTTGGAATATCTTTCTTGGAGTGAGACAGAGAAGGAAAGAATAGTGGAAAAAAGGCAGCAACTGAAGGGGGGAAAAAGTTGGATGTGTTTTATAACCATAAATGGTAAAAGTAACCTTGCTCTGCTGCCAGCAAGCAGAAAGATGGAATAAGGTTTTGATTTACAAGAACAGCTCAGCAAGGGCCTTGTAGAGTGCTTCATGCCTGCTATAAAAATGTGATTAGCTATAAAATGGGAGAGATTTAACAAGAGTTTAAGCATCGGCAACAGCGCTGTTTCATGCAGAATGTGGATGCCTGCTTTTAGAGTTCTGTGAATACAAGCTAGTTTGGAAAACATTACATCTTTCAAGAGAGAATGTGGATTTTTTTTTATATATTACCTGAACATGTTACATTTTGGTTCTTTGCCCATCCACATGAGGTCCCTAAAATTAAGCAACATTTATCCTTATAATTGTTCCTTAAGATAACTGGAGAGGACCTAGGCTTTTACAGTAAGCTGCCTAAGGACATCGAGGTAGATATGAGATGCTTTTCCTTAATTCCAGTATTCTGTCTTGCTAGATAACCCTTGTGATCTTTCCCTACCTTTATATTACTGCTTTACCCAGCAAGGTAAATTTGTCAGCTTTAAGCTCCAGTGGTCAGTCCTGTAAAGATTCATAGTTGTGGATGGCAAAATCCTTTCCCCACTTTACTGTTCCCCAGCTTCCAGCCCTGGAGGGATGGCAACACAGAGTTTAAATCTTCTTAACAGGAAGGTTATGAGCAAATTACTGATCAGCCAACATGGCAAGTACAGTTTGGGGAGCAGAGGAAGGGGAACAGCAGCATTTTTGAGTGCCAGGTGTCATTCCTTGTGAAGATTCCACTGGAGGGAAATGGAAGAGAGGGTATGAGAATTTCTTTCTGAAGAATGAAGTATCAAGTTGACTGTGAAAATTTAGCTGTTCTTGTTAAAATCTGAGGCCAAATGTTTCGTTTGAAGGACTCAGTCAAAGGCAGAAGAAGGGGAGACTCATTTGCATAGCACCATATAGTTTAGGCTTAAACTGAATGTTGAGATTGTCTATTACTCTTAATTAGGCAAATGTAAGGCACCTTCATTTGGTTTAAATGCATTGTGATAATATTACTGACACTTCATTTAGTTCACAAACAACTCTTAAAGAATACTTAAAATACTTAAAAAACCTTAAATCTTGTATGCCAGTTATTTCCTTTAAATTGGGAAGCAACTCAAAGATTGTGGGACACCAGTATAATAAAATGTGTAGTTACCTATAAACTTGGGTATCTTAGAGTTTTTTTGTTTATTTTCAAATCAAAGTCATTCTCCATGACATCTAAATGTTTCAAATAATAACATTATTTTAGCAAGTTCAAAAATAAATGCAGAGACCTTGAATATGATATTACACTGTTTACTAATTTGACTTGAATGGTATTTTCTCAATAAATCCCAAAAAATGATTTAAAACTTACTTTTTAATGTATTTTCACTCATGGATCAATAAGCAATAGTTTCAAACTGTTAAGTAATAAATCTCCTTCATTTAAGAGAATAACTGAGGGGATCCATACAGGCAAAATTTTTATATTCTGATATTACAATTAATATAAAATCACTTTCTGAGAAATTATTGCTAAAAATCTCTCAAGGAAAAAAGTAGTTTCTCTTTTTCTCCACTGAAGATAATGTGTTATTCATTAGTATCATGATACAGTGTAGAACTGTTGCACTGTAACATTTTTATTGGTGTCTAAATATGCTTACATCAGGTTTATGGTAGAGATGCAGAATGCAGAGTGGAATTTGGAATGTATTTTCTTTAGTGAAATACAAAGAAAGCTTTCCTCCCCATAATATTTACTTGATTGAGATTAGAGTTTTCAGAACTTAAGTCCAAAGACAGAAAATTGGTTGTTAAGTAATTATTAAATATGAAAAAGCTGTTTTGAGTAGGTTCTGAATACAATTCTGGTTTTAACCAAGAAAAAAATTGTAATTAAATACAGTGCACTCACTTTCAAAGGAGTATTTAATAGGTTAAATTTTCAAGGTAATTGGATTTTCTTGGTAGTTCAGAAGCAGAAAAAGATGAAAAATTTGGATAGTTTTACTAACACTGAAGACTTAACTTATTGATGGCTGAGTATAGTTGCTGGTTTTTGCATATGATCAGCTAACTACCCATTGAGGAAATTGATTCCTGGAAACTGAAAAAGAAAACAAAGCTGGTTGCTATATACATCCATAACTGAAGACACATCCAAAGCAGATCTAGGATCCCATGGCTGTATGTGATGGCTGTCAGCACCTGTATGTGTACTGTAGCTGAAATCTCACTGTATGTCCTGTATGCTGTATGGGGCCTTTTGTTTGCAGATCTGAAATGAAGATGCATTCACTTCATAAAACATACTGGCTTAGGGAGAAGAATGCACAGCTGTGCCTTTGTGTTTGGGTTTTGAAGTCCATCCCCTTTCCCCTCCCAGTCATTAAGTTGTGGTGGGAAAACTCCACTCTTCATTTTACCTTTAAATCATGGAATTGTTTCGTTTGAAAAAGACCTTTAGAATCATTGACTCCAACCATTTAACCCAGCACTGCCAAATCCACCACTCAACTGTGTCCCTAGGCACCTGAGTCTTTTAAAACACCTCCAGGGATGATGACTCCACCACTTTCCTGGGCATCCTGTCCCAGTGCTTCATAATTACCTTGAAAAAGATGGTCACAGTGTGTTACACTAAGTGACTTCTTGCTATGCTGTGGGTGTCTTGTGTAAAACCGTGAGTTTGATCTGCTGTGTTCTTTTTCTGGTCTGTCATTTCCTAGCTGGAATGTGAAAACTTTTTTCTCCAATGTTAATTACTTTACAGTAATTTCTTTCTTTTGTCAAGTTACAGATCTTAGGTAAGATTAGGTCAGACTTCAGGCTAAGGAAGTAGCTGCTAAAAGCACTGTTGTCTTGTCCAAATCTGGGAGTATGTAAAGGTGCAAAACAGAAAAAGCAATTCCTGAACTATGATTAAAATAATCTTGCCTTAATTACTGCCCTCCACCTCGCAAATGAAAAACTGCTAAGCAATTAAAAACTTAACACCTGTATTTCAAATCTCTTGCTGCGAATTATCTTTCTGTATTTTTATTTTCAGGGCTGTCTGTTGAGAGAAATACAGTCAATAAGAAGGGTATAAAGCCATTAGGGAGCATCCAAAGGAGGGCCATGAGGGTGGTGGAAGGTCTGGTGTGTTCAGCCTGGAGAAAAGGAGGCTGAGGGGAGAACTCGCTGTGGTCTTCAACATCCTCACAAAGGGAGGAGGAGGGGGAGACCCTGATCTCTTCTGTGGTGACCAGTGAGAGGACTCGAGGAAATGGCCTGAAACTGAGTCAGGGGAGGCTTAGAAAAGATGTTTCACCCAGAGGGGGATTGAGCACTGGGAGAGGCTCCCCAGGGAAATGGTCACGGCACCAAGCCTGGCATAGTTCACAGAGTTCAAGAAGCATTTGGACAATGCTGTCAGGCACATGGTCTGATTCTTGGGGCATCCTGTGCGGGGCCAGGAATTGAATTCAATGATCTTGATGGTCCCTTCCAATTCAGCATGTTCTATGGTTCTATGATAGGTACAGGTCTCTTTGCTCAGTGTAAAGTGTGGAATTGCTGACATATGTTTAATCAAACCTGCTCAGTTGATGGGTCAACCCTTGTGTGGGAGCATCCCATTTAATGGTTATGTCTCAGGGTGGGCTGTTGTGCATCAGCAGCCTTGTCTGCAGAAGGGTGTTTCTTGCTGGTGTGTAAGCGTACCACTATAATTGTGCCACAAAAGGTATACCTAGGTACCCACTGGCAAACCTCTTTGCCTGCTTGGTAGGCAGGGAAAGAAAAGGAGTGATGATCACCTTCAGGACTGAAGAATATGAAGCTGAAGAGAATGGAGCTGCTCCTGCTGAGCTCCAAAAGCCTACAGAGAATTTGTTATAGGGTGTACTGGAGGAGATTTACATGTAATTCTCCCAGAGTCTATCTTTTATCCTAACCCAGTTAGGATGTGTCCTGTGGCTAGTAACCTGCTTGTAAATGGGCTGAAATGAATTCTGCTGGTTTCTGCACAGAGCACTGAGGGTGGGAAAGACAGTAACTGTGTAAAAGCTATTGAGTGGCTCCACATGTTGAATTGCCTTCCCCTTGCCATTCACATCACCACTAAGCATTCTCTCTGGCAAGCACATCCCAGCTTTCAGGTATTTAGGCTTGGTGTTGAGAATTAGAATGTAACATTATTTTTTCTGTCTTCTTGCCTCTGTTTTTCCCCTCCCATAAATCTTACATGTTTACTACTCAGTTGTGCCCTTTTTGGATCCTTAAAACTCCAAACTTTATTAGTTCTTTTCTGCATTCCATCTTATACCTACAGAAATTGATTTCATTTCTTGTGCATACCTAACTCACCCATGTTTTTTCCTGCCTCCAGTCTGCAAGTTTATGCTCTTTTTCATTATCCTGCGTTGTGAGGCTTTGAGAAAATTTAAGAAAGAGAAGGGTTTTAATCTCTGTGTTAGTCTCCATCACCAAACTCCCTCTAGCCCTGAAAAACAGCCACCTTGAGCAGACAGTTAACTGTGATCTAACGTTCTAGGACAAAGATTACTTTTTAAGTTTTAAAATCAAGACTGGTGCTTGATCAGAGTCAGTCTTTCCTCAGTGGTGTTCCTGCTCCTTGTCTCTTCTTCTTCATCCGTCTTTCTTTGTGCAGGAGTTTGTGAAGCTATGTAGAGCCAGATTTCTTGGAGAAAGGACAAGCATAGTGTTACCTCACAACTATGGTTTTACTTGGATTCTTTTGGAGGTGCCAGTTCTCTGGGATTCTATGGGGTACCACTGAGTTAAACTATTGTCTCAATTGTCCAAGTTCTACAGTATAACTTTTTTTGTTTTGTTTCTTTTCTTATTTTTTTTCTGGTAGATCTAAGCATACTCCACATAAACTTGCACTTTCCTAGCCGCAATGAAACCCCAGATGTCTGTAGATGTTGAAAAATGGAATGTTCTCTCTCCAGTGGTGATGTGTCCTTGTGCCAGCTGCAGAGAGTATTCACATCCAGTGTGAATCTGTTTATTTTCTTGGTGGCCACTTGCCATCAGTATGAATTTCTAAATGGGTGCACTTCAGAATAGAGGGTCACCAGGCTTTTCATACTAATAGTTAGAGGCATTGAGGAGAAGTGTTTGTGGTTAAGCTTTTCAAATACCTTCTTTTGTCTGTAGAACTAAAGCCGTGAACCTAGTCAATGGTCTGGAAGTGTGTGCTGGTGTCTTAAGAATCCAGTTTGTGAAATTACATTCTGGGTGGATTTGTTTTGGATAAAGCTGAGAAATTAGACTTTCTCCATAATAGCAACTCTTGAGTTATTGTCAACTCTGTTTGGACAGTTTCCTCTGTGAAGGCTGTATTTGTAGGAAATGAATTCTTATCTGATAAGGAATGTATTGTAGATATTAGTCCAGAGACATCACTTTTCCTTCTGTTAATGTAAAATGATATATACCCTTGTATAATAACCATTTTATGACACTGAGGGAAAAGGGATAAAAACACTGAAAGATTTCAACCAGGCATGACTTGTAGGTGTTAGTGTTAGTCATAAAATTGAGCTGACAGAAAAATAGTAAGCTGCATTTTCAGCTACTGCATTTTTTCTCAGAGTCAATTCTGCCACTTTTGAGAACATTATGTCCTCTAGGACTTAAAACACAAGGACCTAGTCCACCAACTTGCTATGATGTTTTTGGGGTGGGGGGAATCTTTCCACTATTTTTATCTCTTCCTTCTAGAAGCCCATTCTGTTTTTCTAGCTGGCTGCATCTGTAAACATCTGTAATCTGCCTGGAATGTCTTTTGTGAAAATGGAGTTGTGTTCTTCTCTGACACCTGGTGGAAAAGCAAGTCTCTTAATTCACTTTGCTATCATTCTGTTAAAATTAGGAAAATCTAGTATAAATCCTACCAGCAGCTGAAAAAGTTGTCACTGTAATGTGGTGAAATGTTAAGCAGAGAAAAAGGCTGTAATTAGTATAAACTCCTGGTTATTTTCTGGACAGCTGCATGTCTTCTGGTTTTGTCATGGTACTAAGGGATCTATATTTTATGACATTCTGTGCTCTATCAAATTTGCTTCCATCCTTCATGCCTTTGCCTCTGATACATCTTGTCCAAGTTTTCAAGCATTTCAGTGGTAATAGACTAGTGCAGGAATTGTTTGCTATTGCTCTGATATGAATGAGGTTCTAAATATGTACATCTATGTAGGCACAAGATTATGAGAAGAGATTTGGTTTATTCCAGGTTATCTTTGGCTGCATGATTACTGCTTGGGGGTTGCTTGTAAGAAGAGCCTTGGGACTGGCAGAGGAGAAGAGCCTGTATGAAACCAGCACTAATCTTTTCAGTTAGCAGAATTCAGCCTTTAAGAACATTTAGGGGAAAGATAGTTCTTGAAGGAACTAGCCTCAGATTTGTGTTTTATGAAGAAAAATATGATCATTGCTATGACCCAATAGGTAAGACTTTGAAAGATGTTCACATTCCTCTCCCAAATGCTAGGAGAAAAGGATTTTCCTGTCCTAAGCACACTTGTGCCAAATGTGAACTGTATTAATAGTGCTTTTTGGAGAAACCATACATGCTGTGAAGAGCTTATTGCCTGTAAATGTGTGTTCTTACACACACCTGAATTCCCTCTTTGCAGATGGTTGTTTGTGGAGGAGTGGAACAAAAAAAAAAACCAAACAAAACTGAGCAGCTTGGTGATAATCAGAAGTTTCTTGTTTGGAAATGTTTTCCTATTTAGAAATTATTGCTTTCAGCTGTGAAAATAATGGGCTTTTCCTGCAGAGAAAAAGAGGGAGGATGCATTTAAGTATTTAAAATAAATATCAATTCTCTTTTGCAAGTATGGAAAAATAATGACTCTTGTTTTAAGGTCGCATAGGGATTCTACAAGTATTGCTTGCATTTGTGGATAAGTTATTTTATTAGGTCAGGTCAGAGAAGTCCTGCTTGCAGATGTATCTCTTAATGCTGAAGCTGTGCTGACACCATTTTTGAGCAACATCTTCAAAACGAGAGTACCTTAGGGGTTGTATGTAAACAGAAGCTTCAAACAAACTTAGTTTATTGGTTTCACTGACATAATCTAGTAGTGATAATTATCTCAGTGCTGGATAACTATAGAGTGCTTGGAGGTACTTGCTGTGTTTGACACAAGTACTGCCAGTCTGGTAGGTGATGGAGTATTTCAAACACTGCCTATCAAGTTGATTTCATATCTGCTGCTTTTTAGGAAAAGCAGCCTGACGTTAATTCATGGTCATTTTCCCTGGGAGTGCTGTTAAGGCTTTTTTTCAAGTATAGTGAAATATTTTACAGAAACATATTGTGCCCAACTAAGTACAACAAGATAATCTGAGAGGAAGCCCCCAGGGAGCATGCAGTGTTGGATAGCTGAACAATAAAACTTCCTTCTTGCATGTTGCTTTCTCTGACTGTTCAAGCATTACTGAAGGAGAAAAACAAAGCTCTGTATAAAGGGTCTACATGTGCCACCCAGTGAGTTTCAAGCTTTTGGGTTTTTTTTTTCTGCTTGTTTTAAGAGCAAAGGTCAAATACCATTTGCCTGGTTTCTTCAAATCCTCCCACTCTCCACAGAAGTGGGCCCATTTCAGACTGAGACTTCCACTGGGAGCCTTGCTCCAAAACCAGTATTACCTGGTGGTCTCTCACACTGAAGAGGGGAATTCCTCTTGTCCCATTCTGGGGAAGGAGTTTGGAGTGAGACAGTCCAGTGTTACATTGTTGTTGTAATTGTTTCAGGCAAAAGATGGAAATGCCTTGATGTAGGGGCTGCTTTGAAACAGGACACAGAACAGGTAGGTATTATGCCATGTGCATGTTGGTGGTAGCGCTGCTTTAAAGGAGGAGGACAGTGTTGTTGAAAAGTTATTTTATTCTCATCCTGAAGTATCACTGAGTTAAAGTATTGTGTGAAAGATGTATTAATATGGCATGTCCTACCAATTTTTTTATTATACTAGTGAAATAATGAATTTTTGGCAGAAATGTATTTAATTGGCAGCCATTGATTATGGCTTTCAAAGGAGTTGCACAAGTACTGCTTGGAGAATAATGTTAACTTACTCAGCCTTTTCTGAAGGTTGTACAATAAAAAACAAATGAAGCTTCATGTTCAGACTAGTTCAGTTTGCAGAGTTGACTCTTTGAAATGCTTAAACCTATGCATGTGATAAGAGAATGGAGAATTACTCAGCATGTTGCTTCTTTTTAGAAACTTCAATTAACTGTTAAATGAGAATGAGTCTGCAACCAGCAGCACTTGTAAAGAATATTATTGTAAGTAATTCTGTCCAAATCCTGAGAGGAGGTACAAGCATGACACATGGGCAGAGTAGTGCTGCACATTAAAGCATAGAGTTCAGGGCTTACCTTTCTTGTTTAACATGAATTGAAGAAAAAGTAAACTCCAGCTGTATTTTGGGTGGTTTTAGCTCTGTCTTTAAAACAGCAGTTCAAACTTAGCTCAGAGTGCTACTAGCCAAAAATGGTGAGTGGATAGAGTGTTCTCCCTGAAGCACCTCACACAAAAGAACTGTATTCCCAGGTGGGCAGTATTGGTCGAATGGAGATTCCCTTCGAGGATGGAACTAAAGATGCTGCTTCTGATATGTCCTGCTGTGTTCAAAGTCTTGTAGAAGACCAGTAGTGACTATTGTTGCCGTAATCAGGTTGCCTCGGAATAAACTGTCATTCATGCTGTTCGTTTTAAAGAGTACACGTCTGTGCTTGCTAAGGTTTTACCAGTCTGACATTGCCGCACAGTAAGATGGGGGAGGAAGGGAAGCAGAAGACACGAGCACAAACTAACAAATGCTAATCTGAAAGTTTCCTTTAAACATTTTGTGAGTTCTGTGACACTGGTACTAGAAAAATATCTTTTGATCATGATCCTATTTTGTTTTTCCACTGTTTTCAATGCTCTGTCTCATGAGATGCAATCAGTTGCTTTCTGTTTTCCTCTGATTTCTTTTGGATTAGTTTGCTTTGGAAGGTAAGCAGGCTGCAATAATTAAGCAATTACATTGTCCACATGAATTGTGCTTCCTATTCAGAATAGATTCAGTAAGGAGGAAACATGCATGGCAGGAGAAGTAAAAATTTTGAGCAGCTCTGACATGGAACAATAAGCTATTCTGCTCTTGCCTCCTTCTTAGGTGATGCTGAGAGACTTGACCCAATGATAGGTTTTTGGAAGTCAAGGGCTTTGTAGTCTGTAAGTCATCAGTTCTCTCTCCAGATAACATACTGATGAAAAGTATGAGAATCTCTTAGACTAAATTACACCTGCAGTTTGCCTCTGGGGCTTTAGCTCAATTCAGAGTCTGAAATCTGAGACTTCTTAAAAATTCTTTTAAGAATATAAATTATTAATTAGTGGGGGTTTCTAATGGGACTTTGCTCATGCAAAGGGTGGATATTTTATTAAGGAGTCTTATTTTAAGTTATCTTTGAAATACTTAAATAATGTCATGTCATTGTTTGGGTGCAGTTTTAAATTGTATTTGACAGCTCCAGTTCTTGAACCACTGAAAACTCACGTTTCACTGGAATCTGACAGTGTAGTGGAAATGGTCATATTCATCAGATTTAATACAACTGTCAAGGAGTGTGGAGTGGAAAAATTATTTCAATGATGCAAAACTACATGGCAAAAATGCCTTGTGACAAATTTTATTTATCAGCACTCATCTCATACCAGATTTCAAAACAGGCCATGTAGATGAAAGCTCCCAACTGACTAAGGGTTTATGCATGAGTTTTGAAGTAATGTCTTAGTTGTACAACTAGTAAATGGTTTAAATGAACAATATTGTTTTAGTAGATGAAATACTTCACGTGAAATTTTTCCTTTGTGGAAAATTTTGAATAGCTTGGAACCTATTTTTATCCTTTCTGGTGGGAAGTTACCAGGATGTGTTTTCTAAAAGCATGCAGCAATTTGTGTTTGTAGGAAAAATGCTGTTTGGATTATTATCGTTGATGCAGTTCTCCGGTGGTGCACAATACAATGGATGGGTTTTCTGAGTAAGACAGCAGAGACCAAAGCAGTTTCAGGTCTTTAAGAAATTAAATCTGCATGTGCTTTGAACAGAATAAATAGTTGAAGATTTTGTGTATTAATAAGCTAAAGTGTTATCTTGGATAAAGAAGATAACAGTCTTAAACAATTGGGATTGATTTGGCAGGGTTAGCTGGAAACAGTGAAAAGTTCAGTGACTCTTGCTATTGTTTTTTCTCTAAGATGAGCTGGAAGTTGTGAAATCCTATCTCACCCTCTGCTTGCAGAGCAATGTTCAGTGTTTTGTAGAAACTGTTGTATCAGGCATTGACCTCACAAAAACCTGTGATGTAGGGTTCAATCCTACTTGGAATGAAATGTGTCCCTAAATTCATTAGTTTTGCTTAGTGCTGCTTCTAACAAAAATTTTTTTTGTCTTAATGTGGGAACCTACATTACTAAATGTGTATCAGCCAGATAATGCTCCCTGACCATATATAGTCTGCCTGAGAAAATGTTCTGTAGTGTAAGTAGTATAGAAGCTATCTAAACATAATCCTCTGGCTTCAAGAGCCATGGTTCTTCATATGGAGAGCACATACCTGCTCAAGAATTGGCAGATAACTTTGCTCCAGTAGCACAGCTGGCAGACTGGCTGATTACCAATATATGAAGCCATTTGGTTCCGTTTTGTTCATATTATCTCAGTTTAATTGGGGGCTTCCAAGGCATTGCTTTGATGAGAGAGCAAAATCCTTTACACTCAGTGATGGCACTCACTCTGCAGGAATTAAGATGTATCTGAGCATTTGCTAGGAGTGTAATGAGTGTATGAAATAAGTATTAGAGGGGAATCTCTAGAAATAAGAAGAAAGGTAATGTTAGTCACAGAGAATTATTCTTACTAGTACATGACATTTTTGTTGTTTCTCATGAAGGCAAATTATATGACATGGTAATGAACTGTGATTTATTTAGCAATGATATGCAGTTTATTCTCAGAGGCATTACAGGCAGAAGAAGGAGTTTGTGTGCAATTCCTTTCTTAACTTAGGAATTTTCCTGCTATCAGTCTGTGTTCAGCAGCTGATGCAGTTTGTTTTGCTGTGTTTTGAAGTGGCTGAGCAGTGCATTGCTAGCATATTTCTCTGTGTGTAAGCTATGTAGTGACTGATGGGCCTGATTTCACTCACACACATGCCTTTTATCTAATGGACTTATTTGCATTTATACAGAGTGGATATAGCATAATGATGTAGGAAACTTGTTTTAGTCACATTGAGGTAGTAAAATAATGGGGGAAACCCCTCCTTTTTTGTTTGATTTTTATTTTTGGTTTTGGACTGTTTGTTTTTAAGACTCGAATATTGACTGAACTTGAAGGAGTTTAAGTTTGGAGAGTATTGTTATGGTTTACTTTTTAGAAGCTACTAGGCCTAACATACTAGCAAGAAACTGAGGAGTAAAATGAGTATGCCTATTAGTAACGTGAATGGCATGAATCTTAAGGGAATTGTTTGGGAAAAAATGGTGCAATTCACATTTAAGCTGTATGATCAGATGAGTGATATGTATATGAGAAGCAAAGACAGGTCCATTTAAAAGCTAACCATACACTGTGCTTGCAGGAGGATCGTATGGGGATTCAGACACTCAAGCAAATTGAATGGATGTGTTAACACTGTAGCTTGCTTGTGTCTGGGAGCAATGGCACCAATCTACACTTTCCTATTTTTATTTCCTGGTGTTTCTTTACATTTTGTGATCATTCCAACCATGCAAGATTTAAGAGGGATCCCTCTTTGAAATATTGGGTGATCAGTGAACTTTTATAGTTATAGCTCAAATCCACCTATCACATCTTCAAGTGATGGAGCCTATGTTCAAGCCTAAGTATTTCTTATATTACTATAACATACATCTTAATTTTCTCTTACACTAAATATAAAACTTAAATGTAAGAAAACGGCAAAAGAAATTACTGCAAATTACAAAAGTTAATTTAAAAGCAACTCTTCCAACTGCACCATATCTTTAACAAACTAAAAGTGCGGCAAACTAGCACCTGAATTTCTAGCAATAGTTAGATATTCTGCACACTAGTGAAGAACTCCATGGGAAACAGCATAAAGAGATTGGAGGAAAAAGAGTAGTGATTCTATCAGGGTTGTTTTTGGATTTGGTTTTTTGTTGTTTTTTTTTTGTTTCCTTATAGAACCTGTGATGTACACACAAACATTTAAGTGTTGCTCTTTCAATCTGCTCCATTGTGATAGCCACTCAAGACAGCAGTACCTGGAGTCCTTTTTCAGTGCTATTTAAAGGTGGTAATATTTCAGATTGCATTTGTTTATCAATGTTGGAGAGCAGTCTTTCTGTTTTGTGGAGATTCAAAGATCTGCAGAGCGGATCAGCCTTCTGAGACCCTTCTGTAGATGCCTTGGCTCTATATTGGGAAAACGGGATGGTTTTCCAGTGTTAACATGGGGGCAACTAATTTAGTTTTTTCTAATTTAGTTTCTCTCAGGTTGAGTGTGCATTGTGTTTCCCAGTTCTTCCTGGCTCTAGGAGGAATGGAATTTGCAAAGCTGCCTTAAGGCGGGAGATATTTTGTGTAAGGCAGGAGGAAATGTGAGGGAAGGCAGATGTATTGCCTGCATTGCTGGTATTGTCCAAGTGATGTGAGATTTCAAGGAGACTGGATGCTTGAGGAGTGGAGGACTAGGCATGACTAAATGTTGGAATCTCCAAAAAAGTCTTAAAGTGGCTCCTGGGTTAAAATTGGGTGCCCAGTTGGTGCCAACGTGCATGCTGGCAAGGTGCCTCGTACAGATAACGCGGTTATCAGGGGTCAGTTTTGGGGTGAAATTGTTGCTGGTCAGAACTTGCTTGCCGATGAGAACATGAGTCAGTGATAGGAATGCTGAGTGGGCATTGTAAATCCACAACTTTATTGAAACAACTAATGGATGATCTGGAAGCGGCTGAGTTGGAGCAGTTTGAGAATTCTAGGAACTGAGCCTTGGAAGAAAAAATGAAACAGTAAATCATTTGAGGAGAAAAGCATTCAAAGCAAGCATAAACAAAGTAGATCATAATTCTCAGTGAATATGTTTGCTGCATAAATAGTATTAAACCCCAACACTTAGTGTTGATTTAGAACCGGCTTGTGACAGTATAATCATATTTTTATGACCTAGCAAATATTGTTATGACCAATGGTTCCCTTGTGCTGAGATATTTCTTTTCACTATTGACTACTCAGCCATCAGTTCAGGTGAAAGAAGTCCAAAGTGCCTTTACATCTAAATCGGTCAGCTGTTAGGCTTGACATTGAATTTCAAAGTACTTGGTTCACTTAAAGTCCTTGACATATATTTGTAAACTCAAGCATCACTTCAAATTTTTGCCCCTGCTTCTTAAATGCTATAAAAACATCTTATACATATGTTAAACTTGCAATTAGTCTCCTTAAAGGTCAGATGATGGCAATAATTCACCTGAGGCCTTGTTTCACTGCAGGATTTGATTGTTTAATGACTTTAGATTGCTTTGAAAGTTCTAACCTAATTGTTTTGCTTCTGTACAGAATTAACTCATGGTTTAAAAAGCACCTACTGTTCTCAGATTTGTTCCAACTCTCAGTGCCCCTGTTTTTATTTATCCTAGAAGAAACTCTATCTGTTTTTACCTATCAAAAGCTAAATCTGTTTGGCACACCCAGGCAGAAATATGGGAAGGGAACTGGAAGGAAGGGTTCCCACGCATATTTTTTACCCTCATGGCCTTTAGGGGAGCTTCTCTCATTTCTGTTTGAGGTGATCTGGTTCTGTTCTGTTGCATTTTAATTCTGTTGTAAATTTTAAATGTAGCTCAGGTGAGGTTGGTGTCCTGTGCAGCTGGTAAACACTGCTCTTTCACAGTGCTGTAGTTGAAAAAAAATCCCAAGTTCCATGTTAATGTTGCAGTAACTGATGAGGGATGGAACTGTGGAGCTGGATGGGTGAAATTGAAATAAATTCCACGCTGAAAAGACAGACTTGGGCTTTTTTACTTGCCCTGTGCTTGAGGTGGTTTCAGGAAGGTGCTCTCCAAGTACATTGCAGTTAGTTAGAATTCAGGGCTGTGTTTCTTCTTGCAGAGCTGTTGAATATAGTGAGGGAAGAGGGAAGAAACAAGGGCTGAATTTGTTAAATTGGCAATGACTCCTGGCACACTAGCATGCTCTTGATGATCCTATTTATGGGTGCCTATTGCCAGCAATAACATTCATGTCAAACTACACTTCATGGTTGACAGAAAATTATCTCTCCATCATGTTACCATATTTAAGCCATTTGTTCACTCTCTGCTATTATTGGTTATTTTAAATGCTGTTGGTGAATCTTTTAAAATCTTTTTCCACTTTCGTATTTTCTTTTACTCTTCAGGAGAAAAAAAATAGATCTATAATTCAGTATTGGAGAGTTGGTTTGAATAAATATAGAATAAGAAGTCTTATAGTAAATTTGCAGCAATTTGTTTTCTATACTTAAACTGCTTTCTCTTTCTCAGACATCAATTACTAACTCTTCCACTAGTCAGCTACTGTTCCTTTTGTCAGATATGAACATTTTTCTGATGAGTAGCATGTGTTTTTCATGGAAAGAGAGGAGTTCTCTGTTGTCCAAAACAAATGCAGAATTCAAGTCTTAAAGCACAGATTTTTAATCTGAATTCAAATTCCCAGGTTCCTTGTCTGGTGGCAGTACTCAGCTGGCGTCTGTGTTGAGCAGCATGTTCTTCTGTATTGTTTGAATGGCCAATATCTAGTCCCAAGATGCTATGAATTACACATGATTATCACTTTTTTATTCAAAGCTTATAGTTGAATTTTGATGAGGAATCCCATGGTGGACTGCTTTTGCTTTTTTGTTGTTTTGTTTGGTTTTTTTTTTCCCAAAATGAGCATCTGTTACAGATAAGCTGAATTACGATGGAATTTTGTTTCTAAGGGAAATTAAGATCCCTCTGTGCCTTTCCAGATGTATTCCTGGGGATATATATTGCAAATATGTTAAGTTTTTGAGGATAACTAGTTTTCTAACAGTCAACACTAGCAACTGGAAGCAGCTGTTCCACATTTTCTATGTCTGCAGCTGCTTGTCTTGGGTAACCAGATGATTTTGTGTTCTCACCTGTTGTTTGTGCATTTAAAAGTTGTGGCTGCCATGCTAACGCCAGCATTCTTTTTCCCTCGGGGTTTGACCATATGTGGCCATCAAATCACAATGGTCAGCTGCTGAGACTGATTAAGTCATTTAGCTCTTCAGGTCTGAAATAAATTAAGCAGCATGAAATAAGTTATCAGACTTGCATCTCTTTCCAGAAGAAAGACATGTTATTTGCTTACATAGCACATCAAATGGCAAATATGCTTGGGTTTTTGTGCTTGCCTTGGACGGGCTGCAGTCCTGGAAGGGCTGGAAGAGCAGTGGGAGCCAAATGAATTGTCCAGAACCTCATGGGACTAATTTTTGCAATTCGTCTAGGAGCTGGAAATCAGATCTGCAAGGCAAGAGAAACTTCCACTGCAAGGCAAGACTCTCTAAGAACAATGCTGCACTGTGCCAATAAAGTTACCTGTAGCATTTTTTTTATTTAAAAGATGGATTTATTTCCTAAAAGTTTGAGGGTTGGTGACTTGGCTTTTTTTGGTTCCTTTGTGTGTGGAGTTCTTTTGTTGTTAGGATTATTTTTGTTTGTTGTGGGGTAGAGATTTTTTTGGTTATTTTTTTTTCTCTCTCTTTTTTTCTCTTTTATTTTTCTCTTTTTTAGATTTTTTCTTTTTTTTAAATTTTTTCTCTTTTTTTTTTTTTTTTTTTTTTTTTTTTCCCCTGGTTTGTTAGGAGATTTTTTTTTTTTTTTTTTTTTTTTTTTTTTTTTTTTTTTTTTTTTTTTTTTATTTTTTTTTTTTTTTTTTTTTTTTTTTTTTTTTTTCCCCTGGTATGATAGGAGACACAATCCTAGTTCATTAGGATATACAGATATAGGTACTCCAGGCCAAATTACCCCTATCTAGCCAAAAAGATACTGATAGAAAGCTTTCATATCCTGAGGCAGACCTTGTCTGTTTGTTTGAAACAGAACAGCTGTTTGGAAATGTGCAACTCGTTGAAATCTGAAATGAGGTATGATTCTTTTTGTTTCATTGTATATCAGACCCTTTATATTTATTTTTTTTCTTTATCTTCTGTTTTGGTAGGTAAAGTGGGGAGGTGCTTCTAAGCTTTTCTCTTTTGTTTATTTAATGTTTTTGTGTCTTTTTACTAGATAGTTTTTTACTATTTTTCCAGAAAAATGAGATTGTGTATATTGTAGTAATATCCCCTTATCCTTTTCTCCTTTCTTCAAGGAAAAAATTACTATATTGTAAGTGTTTCAATGTGTTAATAATTCCATCCACTAATGGGCAGGTCAAATGATCATAAGAAAAGAAAGATACCTTGTGTGTCCCAGGAAATTTGGTACAGAACATACCAAGTCATGCATTTTGCATTAGAAAAGAAACCTGAAGGTTTAAGTATCATAAATCATTTGGGTAATTAACATCTCACTAGCACATAAGATTTGTCCATCATGATGTAACCTGCAAGGATAAAACAGTGTGATTTGAGATATGGTGGAGTTAAAATATCTGTCTGCATTTAATTCCCTCTCAAATTTGCCCTCTCATTTCTGGCAGCAGTATTGTAAATAAGCAGCATGCTGCTACTGATACCTGCACCTTCTCGGTGGCCACTGCTTGAAGATCAGCATCATTTACTATCTAACTTAATTTGAATTCGAAGTGAAACCACAGCAGCTCCACAAATTTAATGATAAAATATTGTAGGAAAGCAGACTGGGTTGTAAGTGGATAAATGAAGAACTTAAATTTGCTAAACAATTTGCAGATGTGAGTAGCACAGGGGATTAAAATGAGAACAGCAAACTTAAGGCTAACAAGTATGCACACTGTGGGCCAAGTTTGCAGAGGCCTCTACTTGGCATCTTACATGCTATTTGGTTACTTCCACCCACAACTGACTTGTTGAAGTAAAATTGGAGCCACAAAAAACAAATGTGAAGTCCTTCTACCGTAATGTGTATGGGCAAACAGCGCCTGTACACATAAATCAGGTGTTTAACTATCTGCAGTAACTTGAATCTGCAAATGATTGAAAGCTTCCTTCTCCCTCCCACGTGATGGAAGTGGTGCTTTTTGAATGTTGTTGTGCACAGAGTAGGCAGCTCTGAAATAAAGACATGTTGTCACCTTACAGAATAGCTAAATGTTACTTTAGACCTTCAGCTATAGAGTATTAAACTCCACGAATGCAATCATGGCAGAAAAAGTTTTTGCCGCTCAGATCTGCACTTGGAAGTGCAATTCCAGTCCTTTTGCAGAACAAAAATCTGGATACTGGCTTTCAGAACCCTGATTCCAAAAGTGCTGTTGGGGTTCTAGAAAGTACCAGTGGGAATGTGCTCACTGTAATGCTGGGCCATGTCAGCTGTTTGAATTTCTATTAATTCATATTTTTAGGTATGGCAAGTTGAGGTCTTCTCAAAAATTGAGATATATTGATTCTTTAAGCCAAGGGACAAAGTCCATTTACATTAGCAGTATCTTGACACTTACAATAAAATTGAATTACTAGTGTGAGATTTTCTGGCTGCAGATAAACTTGCTAAAGCATTTTCATTTGTTCAGACATCTTTCTGGGAGATCAGTGACAGCTGGAATACTCCAGAAGTGAGTCATTTATCCAGATAGCTCCCAAACTGTAGTGGCTGCTCAAACATTGCAAATGATGGAAATGGAAAATCTGTGGATTTAGCAATCTTTTCAAAGTCTTTGGTTTGAATCTTCTTTCCTCCCTCATATCCAGTAAAAGTAAAATATTGTTCTGTCCCCAAAAGACCAACACTTTCATTGTGCCAGTAAGAATATATCCAGATGCATTTGGTGAACATTTTGTGTTCCTTGTTAAAATCCAGAGTGTAGACTTGTCCTTAATGACTTTTTACTTAAATCTTGTGTGCAGATTTCCTTCATGGATGCTTTTTCCCTTGCAGTATGAAGTTTGTTACAGGAATATCTTGTGGACCTCAGTATTCAGTAGGGGCGGGAGTCTAGTGCTGCATGCATGAGGTAGTAGTTCCCTGACTTCATTAATAAAAGCAGATGAGAGGGATATTCTCATTAATACCTCTGCTGATAAGAAGCCTTTGTATAAATTAACTAATGCAGCATAAATAGTGGAATCCAGTGGGTCGTACAGACCTCAGTCATGGTTTTTTTGATCCCACAGCATGATTGGGATGCTTTGTTGACATGAAATAACTTTTTTTTTTTTTATATGGGGTAATAGCATGAATGATTTAATGTCATGAGGCACTCTTGAGTTTTATTTCTAGTTCCTTCTGGGAAGTTTAGATGCTGTTTTTTCCATTGAGTTTGTTACAGGTTTTCTGTGCTAGGAAGAGCTGCTTTGGAGAAGTTTGTGTACATATCATAATGATAATGTACATATCATAAAGTTTGTGTACATATCATAGCAAATCTGTCATATCAATGAATATCAAATCGTACAGTGTTGTTTTCCTGTAAAAGAAAATAAATAGTATTTTCCAAAATTATAGAATAATTCAGGTTGGAAGACAACTTTGGTGGAGAAGTCCAGCTGCCTGCTGTATCACAGCAGATTCCCAGGTCTTTATCCAGGTGGGTTTTGTAAACCTCCAAAGCCAGTGGCTGAGAATCCTCTTCCACTGACTTAGAGTAAAAAAAAAAACCTTCCCTTTCATAGCATCTGGATGCCTCGTTTCAACTTGCATTCATTGCTTTTTGTCCTCACATCTTCACTACTGTGAAGAACCTGCTTCTCTTTTCTTGACAACCTTCTTGTAGGATTGGGAAACTGCTCTTAGCCTTTTTCTTCTGCCACTTTCTCAGTGTCCATGCTGAAGCCCAGGTTCCTCAGCGTTATCCTTACAGGTCAGTGCTCCAGTAGCCTGATGACATCGGAGCCCTCCTGATGGACTTATTCCAATTGTTCAATGTCAGTGTGGTATCAGAGAGTCCAGAACTTGGAAGTAAAGGAGATGTGGTCACATAAATCTCCAGGACTGACTCTTCTGGTGCTTGTAACCAGCCTGAGTGGAGTACAACCAAGTAATCACTACCCTTTAGAAATGGACAAACTATCCAACATTTTTTTGCCACTCTGGTTTTCCAGTCATCCAGACCATGGTATGCCAGTTTGGTTGCAAAAATATCGAAGACAGCAAAAAAGGCTTGAAAAAGTCAATGTCACTGAATCACTGAAGGCCATCAGGTGAGTCAGACATTATTTCCTTAGTTAAGTTTTGCTGATCTAAATCTCATTCTTATATGTGCCCAGAAATGGGTTCCAAGATGGGACCCACTTGAACTCTGAAACCTGAGTGATGTCTCAGATGTTAGAGGTTGCTTAAATAGGATTTAAGTGAGCCCAATTGAAGAAATTGTTAATTGCAGGATGATTATTCTACTGCAGTTTCTCATATGAAGAACTTTGCATGTCAAGACTTTCATATGCATCAACAGAGCTGAAAACTCCATGAATTTTCCCGCTTCCCATAACTAGTACAGATTAACAGCACGGTAGGACTGAACAGTGAACAGGCAAATGGTTTTGACACAAAGCATCCTCCGATACCAGGCCCCAGGCTGATGGAGGAGTGTCACATGAGATGATGTTCTGTACAGTGCAAGAAACGATCTTTTGATGAACTTTCAAAACAAACATTGAATTGCCTGGTGCTCTTCTATCAGGTAAGTAGGTGTTAAATATCTGGGGGACATGTTTCTCCTGCAGTTCAGGAAGCATGGAGAATTTCCTCAGCAATCGTTCCGTTGCTATTACTTGAAGTCAGTGTTTGGCTTTGTCAGCTTTGTTCACCCCTTCTAGGCCTAGCCCCACCGCTTGCCTGCTTTTCTGCAAAGGTATCCAGGCTCACTGCAGCTTCTGCCAAAGACCTCTCTCAATGCTCTCCTATGGTTTTGTCCTAGCAGCACTTAAAAAGGGGTAGTGTTCACCCTGCTGTTGCTAGTATTCACTCTGCCTGCATTTTAAATGCAGCACGAGGTCCTGGAAACAACAGAGTTTGGCTGCTCAGAAGCTCATCCCTCCCAGCCCTTCTCCCCAGTTGTCTGTGCATTAGCTTCTTGCCATCATGGGGTGCCATCCTCATTCAGCTGTGGCACCTGGCAACTCCTCAAGAACTTAACCCTCCCCCAAAGCCAATGTCCCAGGAGCCCACAACAGTGTTCCTGCCTCTTTCCCATCTGCTCAGTCGATCAGAAGTGAAGGCTGATGCCAGTTTACACCATGGTGTTCATGTACCCAAAGTCGGACTTCATATTTCCAGCAGACAGATTTAGTTAATTTGACTCCTCTGTTGTTCTTTTAAAACACACATGCAGAAGGAAATTTAATTGTTTTTTCTATGCTTTTGATTGCTGTTGGCTGGGTATATGCAGCTGCCTAGACACCACATATTTAACAATTCTCGCTGTGGTTTATACAGATTGACGTATTACAGCAAGGAATGTAAGCCACAGAAAGCTGAAGATGAAACCAAGGAGGGACTATTAAACTGGTAGCAAGGAACAATTTAATTGCAGTTTAGAATAGTGTTTAATTTATGGAGGCTTCAGTTACGTTGTTCTGTTTTTGTTACTTGACACCCTAGCAGTTGAAAAGAAAACCTTGTACATACATGCTGCAAATCCCTAAACCCAGCTTTTCCTGCCCCTAAACTTGCATCATAACTACATATGCCTTGTAGCATAGAAAAAGTGATACATTCCAGAAGACTTACTCGATTTCTGCTTTTTTCTAAATTCTGTATTGGGTTTACTAATTTAAGTCTGTGTCTAACTGACTAAGAGTCAAATTTGTTCTTTAACTAAGGGGGGAGATATTCCCTTTGTCTAGCTTATATTTCCATTCTAATACATCTAGTCAGCTTTTTTATAAAAGAAAACTTCTAACTTTTTGCAAGGAGATGAGGCATAATACAAGTTTAGAAAAATGTAGGATTTTATTAAGTCTGGAAATATAGATGATAAAGTGAGACAGAGATCAACATTTGCTGTAAATAAAAAGATAGTTTACATTATAAGACTACTCCAAACAGGAAAGTATTTTCATTTGCTAGTCAGAATTTTCAGTTGTTTCCTGTAATTTGAAACTTTGTTTTCACTTTTAATACTGTTTTCCTAATATATGATGCAAGAGAAGGCATTAATTTCATAATGAAAAAAAGTGACGTGTATTTCTGAAAATTTTCAGCTATTGTTGAAGATTCCTAAATCTTCACTTCCTAAAATTGGGCAAATGATTGACCATTATACTTTTGTCTCAAAGACACTCATTTCAAGATAATCATGTATTGATAAAGTGCTTGCACTGAAGCTTTTCCAGCTATTCTTCTCTAAATCTGTTTTAACATTGATACACGTGAACAAACTGTGCTCTGACCACATCTTGGAACTGGGACCAAAGTCATTAGGGATGGAGGAAATGCTTTCAGTGTCTCTTAACTTGTATAGTAATTTGGTTATAGTAAAAGGTTCTAAAATCCTTGATTTATTCCCATACAGTTCAATCCAGTTTTGGAGATGGATTAACTATATTTAGAAGAGAAAAGTCTTTGTAGAACAATGCTTTAAGACTTTTGTTCTTTAGCACCAACACTTACTTCTTCGGCTGGATTTTTTTTTTATTCCCACTTAGTGATGAAATGATGCGTAAAAGGTTAAAAAAAGGTTTGCAAATAATTACAGTATATGAATGTTATATTGACTCTTGTAATAAAGGTGGGCAAGGATTTTACTGGCTTTTTCTGAAGGACAACAAAGGAATTGAAGGGATGTCTCAGGATACTGGGACCAGCTGCTCTGCTCTGGGAGCAACTGCCTCGTGCAATCCTTTTCATTAACTTGCTGAGCCCTTTTGTAAGCACTTTGTCCCCTCCCCTTCATTTCTGTGGGAAATTATTTTGAGGCTTTATTTCTCTAAGGATCCAGAATATTTCATTCACTCAAAGCCTAAAAGTATGTTAGGCCAAAATGCCTATTTCTTCTTCAGCAGCACTCTGTCACTCCCAAATGATCTTCATCTACCTTTATTTCTGGATAATGCCTCTACTGCTTGTGATATCATTTTTTCCTTTATTTTTAATATAGCTGAAGAACTTCTTACAAGATGCTTTAACCTTTCAATGTCTAGTTATATCTGATTTCGGGCAGTTTCTGTCTTATGCCTGTGCTTCTAGGCCAGTGTTTTCTCCTTTGATGTTTTCTTATTTGTTAACAGCACCCTTCTGTATTCCAAGCAGATACCTAGATGTCATCTTTCAAGGAAATCTGTAGTCCTTTCTCAGAGACTTCCTTCCCTCCAGGGCACTCCTCATGTGGGATAGCTTCCTGAGTTTAAGCACTTCTGAAACGGAGCCAGTCCTCCTGCTTCATTTACTGCCTTTAAGTAGTTCTCTCACTGTGACATTGTTTGTACCTTTTCAAACTGAGTTTGTACCTTTTCAAACTCCTTCCAGGCTGACTCATCCCATGTCACTTTTCCTTGAGTGGCTCTAGGAGCTTGCTGGCCCTAGTGTAGATGGCGTATACCTTTTCCAGGTATCTATACTGCCAGAGAGCTTTGTGAACAGGTGCAGATTCACTGGGGTTTTCAGCAGAGTCTTACCATACACTGGGCGTCAGTTTCAAGCTCAGCTGCCCAGTATTTATGGAGAAAGGTGACTGAATTATAGTCATATTTACATACCAAGTACAGGTGTTCAATTCTTTCAAACTTGGCTAAAGTTGGGCCTTGACCAGTACTACCATAAGGCAGACTCATTCCCATCACTCAAATCCTTAGTGAAGATGTTGAACAGTATTGCTCTTAGTATTAACCCTTGAGAGTTTTAATCTGTAATTAAATTCTGTAGTTCTGTAGCTGGTTTAAGATGAGAAATCGATAGTAAGTAAAGATGAAGCATGAGCTAAATATAAATTCAGCAATTAAATTGTATGATGCCATCAATCAGAAAGAGCCAACTGGCTTCAAAAATTATGACATTTTCAGTGACATGGCAGAAAGTCTTTTTTATAAGGAGTGAACAAAAGATACTTCTGCCTATGCAAAACTTAGAGGAATCACTTAAAGTATGGCAGGTGCTGGTTGATATTTGCTGTTAGTCAGATAAACGGACACCTTCCTTACTAAAGAAATATTAAATTGCATTTAATAAGGCACCATGTGCTTGAGGTTGTTGTTCAGTTCCTTCTGTGGAAATGAAGGAATCTGTTCATCCCCACCCTGCCCAGCCATTTTTCTTTCTCTTGGAAAGCACATAGTCCTTTCAGATGTTTGGCAACAACTTGTTGCATAAAGTACCAGGCTGAGTCATTCAAAGTTGCTTAGAGGATTGAAATGACACTGTTCTACACACACACAATAATTGCAAGCTTTAAAAATGCAATTGTTTTAAGAAAATACTCTGGTTCTCTATAAAATCCTCTAATAGGAAATCCCTCCACCCATTTCCATCAATTATTTATACGAGTTTCGAGCTTTGGACACAAATGCAGCTGCAACTGTTCTCACAACCTTTCCTCTGGGGATGCTGCTGGTTAAGCCCTGTCCAACCTCAATGCCCATTCTGCCTACAGGAACAATCCCTCCTGTAAAAATCCTAGTGAAATCTAAGCAATTTTGTTGTGATTTAGGATAAACTAGATGAGTTCAGTGATTGTTTGTGGCCTAGCTAAGGTTTTGGTATCTTGTCCCCTGGTGATAGGCTTTGTTTTCTTTCTGTGAAGCAAATAATTACTAAATGCCACCAAATAACCCTGTGCTGAGTAAACTTTGTAGCATTGCCAGCACTGGTGGTCATGCCTACAGGAGCCCAAGATAAAATAACTACCCAACTGTTCACCCATTCTTGTGGGCAAGTTTTGCCACCAGCCAACAAGGAAAATGTATATGCAACTGGGAGTTAATTTTTAAATGGCAGGTTCTCCTTAATCTGCTTATGTACAGGTGTTTTTGTTTTGTTCTCTATTCTTGACACTGTGGTGAAGTACTCATTTGTATTTTTAGCTTAACAGAAGAGTGGGATAAGTGTATGGCTTAAACTGTTGTAGGCTGGCCAGAAAAGAAGGAATCAAAAGGTCAGCAATGAAAGGAAATAACAAAAAGCAAAGAAGTTGATAGAAAGCCTGCAGGTAATAATGGGTTTTGTTTACTTCTTCACCAATGCCTTGTTTTCTACCATTCTGCTCCTGAGATTATCAGAATATGAAAACCAATTCCTATGCTGTTTAGGAGAGCAAAGGATTCTTTTATTCAGAGGGAAATACTGAATGCCAAGTAGAGCTGTGGGTAGATTTTACTTGCATGTATCTAGGATTGCTCCAGGTGTGTGATTTGAAGAGTGTAGGTTGCCATATCTCAGTGGGAATATGCCTGCATTTGTAGTGATGTAAAAATGGTTCATGGAAGGTGCTGTGTCTGATTTGATGTGTCCACAATACTTCCAGGTATTATAAACCCATGGAACAATTGCATTGAGGTTTTAATTTTTTTTAATACCACCTGAACTGCAATTTCATGTGATTAATAAAAGCTTACATAAAATTTTGTTATTGATAATTGCATCAGTTGGTGTAAAATAAATGCAATGGTACATATCTGACCTGAAATCTGAGTTGGTAATACATGGTATTTATTTCTCTTCATGTGCATTGCCTCAGCAATAGCCACACCTTACTTATACAGCCACAATTCTGAATTTTGGTCTTAGCCAGGCTGGATTATCACACTTCTCTGAATGATAATTACATAGGGCTTGGAATGCACACAGTACGACATCAATGCATTTTAGGAACAAATAAACATACTGTGTAGCACATCCAGTGCTCTTCAAGTCTCTTGTATAAATATAATACAACTCAGTGCACAAGAGCTGTTAAGCAAATGACTTTTGGCACTTAGCAAGGCAGGAGTTGTCAAACTTTGTTGCAGTTTAAAAGCAGCCCTGATAATTAGCTAGACCTGATGAATCAAACTACCTTCAATACGCCATAAAGTTCAGTGTTTAAGATTTGCATGTATTCATTTGATTTCCCTGTTAACTTGTTTATTAAATATTTGCTGAAAACATCTCACCTGTTGCAAGATGTCTAAGAATATTAACTGTGTCTTAAACAATAGACCAGAATTAATTACTTGTTTGGGAATATTGTGAAGATGCACCAAGTGGTCTCAAATCCTATTCCAGATTTGGCATTGTTCAAGGGCCTGCCTATTGTTGGCTTAATGAGAAGTAGCCTGGACAAACAGAACTTTTTCCTTTCTGTTGCTTGTTCCCCCCATTCGTTTTTTTTCCAAGGAGAAGATGTGCAGAGATGTCACAAGAAAATGTAAAGTCCATAACTGCAAATTACACAAGCAGGGAAGTAGGGTCAGTCAGTATGTAGCTATAGTTCTCCTTCAAAATTATGGAATTGAAAACTGTCCTATATTGTTCTGGGCAGGAACAGCAGAAGGTGCACATGGAGGGAGTGTTATGACAGGTAGCATTTTGCAGCAGTGTTGGAAGGAACAAGATTCTTCCATTTCCTCTCCTTTGCTCCAGTGTGCTGCTGAGTAATGTGCCACATTAATTTATTATGTAGGTAATTTTCTTTTCTCTCCTTTTAAAATAATTGTAACAGAGCACGCACCAGAAGTATTTCTGGTTTCTGTCTAGGGTTGAGATGGAAAATGGCAATGATATACTGCAGCTGTCCAGCACGGGGGCAGCAAAAATTACTTCTATTGTGTGTAAATGAGACTTGGGTAATATAGGAACTGTTTTCTACATTGGAAATAGCTCATATTTTCTGGAATGTGCATGCAAACATTCATTTTTCTAGACAGTGAACCCAGTTGACTTTGTAGTAAATCAGTAGCCTACTCAGTGTTGTATCTAGGTATGACTTTGGCCCTCTGCCTGAGTGGGAGTCCTGGAAGGCTTCACTTTATGTGTGCTCTGAGCATTGTGAGCTCCTGTTGTTTCTCTCATCTTTGTGAGGCTGCTCAGAGCTTCATGAAATCATGTTGCCCTGCTCAGCAGCAACCTTACAGGCTATTAAAAGTCAGTTCAAGTAAGGAATCAGTCTGCATCACTCTCCTCTGCTCAAGTAACATGTTTTTTTCATATCTGTTTAAAGGAAATGGATATTTTTCTTAATTCTATTGAAATTCCAGGTGTTTTTCCTCATGTTAATGAGAACCAGAAGATTTTTCCTTGATACATACTTTTTTTTTGCCACTGATTTTCCTGAGCATTGAAGGAGAATATTATCAGACCTAAAGGAATAATATAATTACTTTAAAAACTAATAATTAGATGGGTTATTTGGGGTTTTGTTTTCAGTTCTTTTCTTTCCAAATATGAAGGCAAGAACTCCAGATGTTAGGAACTTGAGTTCTCAGTACACTGGGGAAATTAGGACGAGTGATCAAGAAACTGATGAAAATAAGGGTTCCTTCTAGCACTGTTATAGAAGATGAACTTGTCTGGTCACACATAATGTATTTACTTGGGGAATAAAAGAAGTCTTTCCTAATTTTTAAAGTTCTCTCTGTCTTGAAATGTGCTGAATGTTTTCCCTAACATGATTGCTGAGTATGCAGGCCTTAAGTAAAAGGTCACTTAAGTTATTTTTGTTCCCCTAATCACTCTGCATTTCTTCATCAAAAGGCTATCATATAAGTAAGCCTCTCCCCAATCAAGAGTGGCTGAAGAGCTGAGGTGGCAGATTAGTGTTCTTATAAATACCTCTGTTTATTCCTGGATTTATTATCATATGTGCTCCAAAAGGAGATTAAAAATTTTTTTTTGGTTCTTTCCCGTGTTCCTAGGGTCACATACCTCTTGTGTGGGATTTCTGCTTGCCAGATGTATCTAAAGGATGCTGCTTTCTGCTGCCAGGGCAAGTGTCACAATATTGTGTATCTCAGGCAGACAAGGATCAGTGTCCCTTCAGGGAGACAAACTGGTGTTCGTCTAAGTAGGGGGATCCCACAGAAACTACCAAATACCCCTGTTGCTATATTTTTGAATGTAGCAGAGAAACTTTGTGGGGGTGGAAGGAGGTGTAGGTTATAGTTTAGAAGAAAAGTGGTGTGGACAGCACTGTAATTATGGGGTGGCTTATCAGCTCTGATCACATGTCAAATTTCACTGTCCTCTTTAAGGGAATTATTTGGGAAAGGTGGAGTAGCATGGGGGTGAAGAATAAGCTCCTCATGCCAAGGCACGGTTGGCAGCTGGCTGCTTTTTTTAATGTTTTATTTCCTTCATGACCTATTGTTGTCTGCCCTGACCTGTGTTTCAGCTTTTAGGCCCTGGCAACAGAGAGATCAGATTAGGTTAACTACTATATTGTTTAAAAACCAGTAGACTGATAAGTACAGCAGTCTTCAATGCAGCTTTCTAATAAGATTTTCTACCAAAAACCAACCTGAAGCATGATCTTGAGCAAAAGTACTTCATTGTTTCACTCCTCTCTACTACCATAGCATAAAACTATCATTGGATTTCAGATTTATTTTTCGAGGTTAAAAATCTCTGAATAGTGCTAAGCACCACTTGTTAATGTCAAGGATTTAGTACATTCTATCTTTGTTTATTGCTGGAAATGAATATGTTCCTTTTTAAGAAGGTACCATAAATTACTGACTTGCTTGGAATACAAGTGTAATTCTTCACTAACCCTCTCTGAATATATTGACAAATTCTGCTTTGTTACTCCGGTGCAGTTACAGGGTTCTGTTGCCTCACACAGCTGAGTAGCAGCTGCTGGTGATGCCCTCTATTTCTAGCAGCACTTTTGAAAAAGTTAGTCAACAACTAACTTTGTATTAATTAAATCTTGAATGTACTTTCTTTAGCAGTTGAGGCGGCTATGAAATTCCTTTACTAGTAGGCAGTGCCTTTTAATTGATTCACAATAGACTCTTGCATCTGAAGTTATGGAAAGTCTGTCGCTGATTTCCCCCACTCATCATGGGCTAAAGTGGTGGGCTGGGTGATCAGACTCAGTGACTTGACATTGCTGAGATGTAGGGTTTTGTAACAGACTTATTTTTTTTTTCAATATCAAGGACAGGATAGTACTAAATTAAATCTAAATTCTGTGAAGTGATTACTCCCTGTACTGGGTTTGTGTGGTCAGGTTTTGGTAGCCAGTGGCTATTGGGGTGGCTTCTTTGAGGACCACCAGAAGCTTCTGCCATGTCCCACAGAGCCAGTGCCAGCAGGTGTATTTTAAGATTTGGCTTCATTTCGCATTATCCTACTCTGATTGGTAATTACTTAAGCTAGTTTCTACAAGTCAAGTCCATGACAGTAGTTGGTGAGTGAGCTCTTCTCCCTGCCCTTATCTCAACCCATGAGCCTTTGATTAGATTTGCCCTGTTAAGGACAAGTGATAGAGAGGCTTTAGTGAGCACCTGGCACACAGCCAGGGTTAACTCAATGCATTCCTTTAGAGATTGAACAATGCCAGGTCTTGCCCTGCAGGAGGCAGGCATAGGATGGAACATCGGCTCCATCTTTTAGTTTTATAAGCACCTCCTGTTTTCTTGGTGTGGTGCTGCAGCTTCTTGGTGGTCATCAGAGCACACTCAGCCACTTCTGGTTGGGGGCTGAATTCAGTAAGCTTTCCCAACAATTTACAAAACCCTCGTGAGTATACAAAATATACCAATCAAAGAGCTAATCTATGCAAGCTTATTGAGGAATGGTGCACAGTCTAGGTGTGCTGGCATTCTCTGCTCTTCCCCTTGGAATGCTCTACTGTATCAGGAAATCTCCCTTCTGAGATCATGCTAAATGCACTGGCTGTCAAAGTATGTGTTTGCAGAGGATAAAGTTGCAAGAGAATTTTATCTTGGGTTATAGAGAAATATGATCAGACACAGACTGTATCAGGCCACTGGCACAGGCGCTTGAGGCCTGCAGAGATTTTATGTGAAAAACAGCACAATGCTCGCTGTTCCAGAAAAAAGCCATCCTCGCACAGTCACGGCTGGTTGTGTGGTAACTTGGCAGCATCAGTGTGGTCCTGGTTTGCCTTGTGCTGTTAAACTGTTTAAAGGCTGTACAGTTCCTTATTGTTGGTAAGAACTTTTTCCATTATATTATTCTTCTTCATCCTTTTTGTTTTCTCATGGTACACCTCTTGTTTTTATAGTTCTTTAATGGAGAGGTACTGTGTCTTCTAGACTGTTTCCATGGAAACACCCAATTAGAAGAGTAATTTGAAGAAATTGAGACACAGCTGCCAAAACTCCTAAAGGGAGAGAGGGGTGGAGAGAAAGGGGAGAAGATTTGGGTTGGCAAAATGCAAGCAACATTGCCTGTCCTCTTGCCAGCTATTTCCTAACACTTGTCTGTAAATTCATATCTGACTGTACATCTTGCACCCATTTGGTGCTACATAAGCTACATCTGTAATGAATTTTAAAACTTTAATTGAGTCTGGTGCTCAGCATATGTGTTGTTAATGCTTGGAATGTGAAATTTTTTTTCTTGTTGCATTGCTTCTTTCATATGTTTTTTATCAGGCAGTGGCCAAGACATGAGACCAGAAAGGGAGGGAAGAGGAATTAGAGCATCTCTGTCTTGCCAATGTCTCATGTAAACACACATGCTGAAAGGACAGTTTTCTGTCCTTCTTTTGACACAGAACAGGGTAACCCAGGTATCTGTGATTCAATGATTCTCAGACCATTTATAAAGGAAAAAATACCAAACCCAAACATTCCACTGAGTTAGTTTTCTGGAAGTCAGATGATTAACATATCTGCCTGTCTTCTTTTGACTCAGTGGAGACAGTCAGGAAGTGATTCATATGAGAACAGGAGAAAAGAAGGAAAAACTAATGAAGCAAAAATTGAATACTACATGTGTCCTTTTCCATAGGTGAAAAATCTATTATTTGCATATATGGAAACACACCCACACCCCAAGAATGAGCTCTGTACTTAAAGGGATAACTTTGCTACTGCCTTTCACATAGGAAAGAGGATGAAAATTTAAATCTGTCATAGGATGTTAGGCTTTGTTCATACCCACAGAAATGTGTGCTGTGATGACAATTTGCAAACACTTTAATTTCTGTTTTCTCACAAAAGAATGGGGCTTTCTCAGTATTTTTATGAAGTATTATCTAGACTGACCCTAAGACTCCTTACTTTCCTTCCTAACTATAGGTCTGCCTTCTAAGACTCAAAACAACTACAAAGAAATCCCCACCGAACCTACTAAATGAGCTGAAAACAAACAAGAAGTCCCCCTCTCCCTGAAAAACCCAATCCAAAGGAGCAAAAAACCCACACATAAAGCCCACCCTTAAACCTGTACTTTTATCAGAGAAACTTTGGCACCAGGAGCAGGTTAGAAGTCTAGTGTTCTTTAAGGAAGGCAATTGCAGAAGCTAGCCAATATTCATGGGTAATTCCTGTTCTGATCATCAGCAAGATAACTCTGAGCCTCTTGGTTGACAGAATTCAGCCATGGCTTTGAGTGTTTTTCCCATTTTCACTGCCTCTGCTGCCTTTTGTGCAGCTAAAGGAATAGGTTTGTGCTGTCCTTCCTTCCTCTTCTGTGGCCTTGCCCTGTGTTTGTGTCCTCAGAGCAAAATGGGCACTTGGTTGCCTAAGAGCATCAGCTTCCCAAGGCATTGTGAGTAATACTTTTAGGACCTTAGGACTTGACAGAGCAGCTGCTGTAGTGCCTTCTTGGACATGTAATCACTCACTTGCCACATTGTCAAACTGCAGTGCTCATGAATGTTTTTGATCTAACAGATCTCATAATTGATAAAGCGTCAGTGTTTTGGGCCTTCAGGAAATGCTTTGTGGGTTACTGAAACTTTCCACCTTCCATTACAAAAAGTAAAGGCAGCATAGTTTAACATTTTAAATTCAGTTAGTTGAAATGGAAATCTTATAGGAATCTCCTCTATCTTTTGCCAGCCAGGTACATGTTACATTTAACCTCAGGGGAAACAAGGATGTTCTGAGTTCATGCAATGCAGTATTGCAAGAAAGCAAATACTTTGTGCTGCTGGTTAAAGATTAGAATGGAAAACCATCATTCAGGGTGAGTAACAGGTGATTTGTGATTGAGCTGTTGCTGCCTTTTTGCTGTAGAACCGATGGGAGATCAGTCTCTTTCTGTTTAGGTTGTCATACGTATTTTCCACAGAACAGAGTTTCTCAACATTATCTTGATGGAATGAAAACAGAACAAACAACTACCCCTAGGAAAGAAGGTCCTCCCCACCCCCAACAATATGATAGAAACCACTTATTCAAACACATCTGCAAGAAACATGGAATGAACTGACAAACTTAAACTCTTCTCTTAAAGGAGACTGACAGTATCATATTTAACACCACATGTTTATATAAATGTGGAGATATATGCATATAGGACCTTATTAGCCAGCAACTCAGCTTAATACTGAGTGCTTGAGCAAAGTGTTGACTAGTGTGTGTAGTTAATTAGATGTAAGCATCTAATGAACCCTGTCAGCAGTTGCTTCCTATTAAATCATTATCTGTTACAGAAACATGTTAATACAGTTTTCTTTGAATACTAGAGTTAGAATAGATGTATGAAAGCTACATTTGTTGAGTAGATTTCAGGTCTATGTTGCTATACACTACCTCTTTTGAGAGAAGTGGATGGTATTAAATTTATTTTAGGTGCTTCTAATAATGACTGCAGCAATTGCCATTGGGGGTTTGGGCAAATGGTAATATTTTCCCTAATGCATCAAAGTCTAGACTGAACGTGGAGAGATTGAAATGCCTGAGCAAGTAACATAATTTTTTAATATCCTTCCCTAAATATAGTATGGACAGTCAATATAGGTTGGCATTAGAAAAGCTTTTTAAAGGAATTACCTTGTAATGTTGACATTTTTAATGGCCTTCTTTAAATGCTTCTAGGTTTACAAGAAAAATACAGTTTCCCATCTTGATTCTGCACCTGTAGTGGAACAGGAGCTGTGAAATACTTTCTTGTAGTTCAACCAGACAAAATTAGCAAAAACATGCCTTCCATAGGAAAAATCAACTAAATCACAAAACCCCCAAAATTCCCGTTATGACCAAGCTCTTCTATAAATGCTACTAATTTGCTTGTGTGATGTATCTGTCTTCTTCATACTAACTTTTCTGCTTGTAGATCTTTAAGTCTTTGTATATGTATGGCTTAAGCCATATCACAAGAGCTGTCTGCTTCCTGCTTCTTCCTTTTTATCAGCAAGGGTTGTGCCAGTGTTAGTCTTCCAAGTTTGCTTTTTTCCTTCCTGGTATTCTGAATAACTAGAGCTTTGCTAAGTTTTCTTGAGAGGGACATTTTTATAGCATTTGTTACTGATGTTTCTGTAATGGAAAGTTTATGGTCTAACATTAATTGTTAGCTGATTTATTTGGTAGCAGTGATTTTCTGCAACTTCCCAGGCAATTTTGGGAGACCCCCAAAAACTTGGTTGTGCTGTGTTTAGTAACTCCTTCTCTGCATGTGTGGCTGCAGCATTCTTATATGGTTTCTTTATTACGAAATAATAAAGTGTTCTTTTTTTATGAAATTAGTTTGTTAGGTTGTTTGATTTTTTGTTGCTTTTTTTCTTTTTTGGAGTTTTTAAAATAACATTGTACTTAAACAAAATATTATTATTGCTTTATGCAATACTCTGTAGTAATGATTTTTAGTCATCACTCCTAAGGACAAGTGAGAAAAGTAGCAGGAGCCAGACTCTGAGTTTGAACTCTTTTACAGCATTTGGTTTTGGGATTTGATCCCAGTGAAAATTCATGTTGTCCTGCTTCCAAGGCTGCCTTTCAAATACACCTTGTTCTGGCTTTCTTCTGTTCCCACTGACATGACTGAAAGTATCCTTAAGCCTTCTCTGAATCTTGATTGGTATGAGGAAATAAATTATGAATGAGATTTCTCGGACAGGCGTCTTAAGCTTGCTCTTAGCCATTTTTACACCATATACACACCAAATTTTTCTCTAGGATGAGCTTACCTACATGTCCACTGTTTGCTCAACTGTGAAAAAATGAAGAAATAGCAAAATAGGTGTAAGTCATCGGCATATCTGCAACAGATCCTTGCAGTGGCAGATCCTACAAATATACAATAAACCAGAATTATAGCAGTGAAAAACATGAAGTTTAAAACAGCCTAGAATGGCTTTTTGAAGGGCACTTTGTCAGTTGTTGAAATCTATTCTTTGTCCTCAAAGCATTTTTGCAGGTGCTGGAAAACACATTGAGCTTATCTGATGAGTGACAGTTGTTATTTAAAAGAGTCACATGTTCGAAGAGCAGGCGCCACTAAACAAGAAGATCTGACAGTTCCATCTGTAATGTTTTTGCTGGCAAAGTAAATGAGATACTGTTCCAAAGTCTGTGCAAAGCATGCTGCAAACCTCTAACACTGGAAAGAACTTAAGAGTTTAATGTGTTCTGGCTTCACGTTACATAAACAGGGGTCCCTATGGTCCTATATTGATTGGGCTTGTGTTCCACCACTGTTTTTGTGGGTATATGCTAGCCCATAAAATCACATTTTTGTTTTTGCCTGCCAACTCCATTCTATTGCTTTGTCTATTAGACTACAGTGGTTAAGTGCTACAGCTGGTGTGCTCAGGGATCCAATGCAGAACAGTCAAACCACTAACTTTTAGGCTGATAAGCCTGAGAGAAACCCTTGCAATTCGACAGTACAAATGAAAGTATGTCATGAATTGTCAGAACTGTTTTATGCTGTTTGGTGTATCCCCTGGTATCAGCACAGGCTAACATCATCAGCACTACAAATACTTTGCAGCACATCTCTAGCAGTCACAGCCTTGTAAAATGACTGCTGTAACCCAGGGGTAGTCAGATGGGGAGAAGACCCTAAAGTGAAAGATCATATTTAGTGTGCTCCATTGTTTTTTTTCATCTGTTCCTTCTCTAACCTTACAACTTTGGGGTTTTGGTAAACCTTTCTGTCATCCTGGAATGTGAGTGTGGAACATGAAGTTTTGGTGAAACTGGAAAGCCTTTTTAGCTTTTTTTGGCATGTTGACATTTGACTTACATGGGAAGATATAAGGAATCTAATTTTTTTCTTTAGCAGGCAGCTAAAGTGACTTAATAGACCTTGTACAAAGGACACTGCAGCTTCCACTGCCAACTTCACCAGTTACGTGCTGTATTTAGACTTCATTAAAACACTGATACAAGTAAAGATGTGATACCTGCTGGTGAGTGAAGGACTCTGCAAACAGACATCCTTAGACTCAGTTCATGCGGCCGCCTCCTGCTTCCTGTCACATCCATCTCTACATCCACATGTGCGTCTTCTCTCTGATGGGAACAGACTCTTTAGATGGGCCTGTTTTGTTAGGACAAGGGGTAATGGTTTCAAACTAAAGGTGGGTAGATTTAGACTAGCTAGAAGGAAGAAGTTGTTTACTGTGAAGGTGGTGAAACACTGTCATAGGTTTCCCAAAGAGGTGGTGGATTCCCCATCCCTGGAAACATTAAAGGTCAGGTTGGATGGGGCTCTGGAGAATTACTGGATGTTAAATTTTAAAACCAAAGTATTTTACAATTTTTCTATCATCCCGATATATCACTATATTATCACAATATTATTCTAACTCATTAAAATATATTGTGTAGCATTCTAGAATAGCTTGGAATGTATTATATTACCATTTTTTCTTTAACAATATTTGGGTAGGTTTTTTTCTGTTTGTTGTTAGTTTTGCCAGCTGGGTCAAAGTCTATTTTTAGTTGAGTAAATGCATAACATGACACCTTCTATCATTTATGATAATTTGAAGGAAATTAAGGAACTCCTCCTGAATATGGAATGAGGGTTTTTTACCTCAAAAAATTCTGCCAATGTCTTGCAGGGCGGGAGTACTGCAATGGAAAGAAATGAGTTGCAAAGGAAGTACTAGAATACTAGCTGTTTTTTTTTTTAATTTTGGGTTTTTGGGTTTTTTTTGGGTTGGTTTTTGGTTTTCTTGGGGTTTTTGTTTTTTGGGTTTTTTTTCCACCAAGGATGATAGAAGAGGCATACCCACCACTCTCAGCCCCCAGAAATGATGTGTACAGTGTGGAGTTCAAAGGACAGTGAGACTGAGGTTGGGTGAGAGCTGTACTCAGTTTAGGATATATCTTCTTTTCCCCAGCATTCAATTTAGAGACTGCTTTGGATCCTAAGGACCTGAGCCATCAAATTTGAGCAGGGTGAGTTAAAGCAAGCCACTTTTTTCATAGTATATTTGGGTTTCTCATTGGCCATTTAATCTGTTTGGCTTTGCTGAATAGAACATGCAGGGTTTAGCATGTTTGGTAGCTATGTGCGAAACAGACCATGACTAAATAATGGAATTATCTCTAAGTAACAGATGCACTTTTCGGATAAGGCTTGTAATTCTGGTGAAGAGTTTTACCACTGAGCATGGTGAGGAGGTTACTCTTGCAAAGTGAAAGAGTAGGGCTCCTAAGCAAGTAGGGCTGCAAAGAGCTGCTAGGAGCCCTACTCCTACGTTTGCTCAATTAATTGCGGAATTGCAGAGATAGTGAAAAGTTGTCTGAGGGTGGACATCATCTGGTTGTCCCTTTACTGTTTTCCAAGTGGAACAATTTACTCTTATGAATGAACACAACGAAAACCTCCTACTTGCTTGTGTGTCTCTGACCCACTGAAAACACAAAACACAAGCACAGCACATAACCATTCTATCTGCTAGTGTGGTGAGGCAGCGAACTGAAATTCTTTGATGCTGCAGACAAGAGGCACAGCTGTAAACCAGTGGAAAGTCTGCACAGCCTCTACTGCTGTGCACCCAGAAGGCTCTAGTTGTAATGTAACCAGGCAAAAAGACTTCCAGAAAAGTGTCTCCTGTTCTGGAATGATACTTCTGCCCTGGCTTGTAGATCAGTTTTGTTACACAGGCCTCCTCCCTGGGGAATACATGACCTGGAGCTGGGCTTTTGTATGTTGGACGTACCCCAGAGATGCCAAGCAGGGCAACATCTGGGTTTTGGGGCCTTGGGAATAAACTGCTCAGTGTGTCAGGCCCTCCTTCATGTTCAGGGACATAAAGTTATGATTATTATGGCAAATAAATGTTCCCGGTCTAGGTCACTGTTCTCATTTCTCTTAAGAATATTTATCAGAATAATTAATCATTTAAGCGGTCAAAACTGACAGTAGTTATTTGATGTAGGAAATTGCACAAGGAAAGAAAAAATTGGCAAGAGGTTGTGGGAATACTGAAGTGGCCTTCTGCATTGTTGGAAGTGACAATTTTGTTCATTGTTTCCCTTGGATCCTCTCATTAGTCAGCTGGATAGCTTTGTGCCTGCCGTGTTTCGCAAAGGTTGGGACACGGGGCTGCGCGATGATCACACAATTGTGCACGGAGCTTCGGCTCCTGTAGTCTTGCCATAGAACAAAAAGGCCATTGTTTCCAGCATAATACTAAAGCAGGAAAAAAATCACAAAGGTCTTTCCTCTAGATAGAAGGCTGACTTAGCAGCAGGCAGGAGAGAGCTAGCAAGGAGTTTATCTGCTGGAAATGGCTTCTGCAGTTTGCATTTTTGTTTCATCTTGTTTTACTGATGGCTGGAGAAGATACTTAATGCTAAAACTGCAAATTCAGTTGGTGTAGATATCTAACTGGAAGCTGATGATAGAGTAATCTAGCACTGGGAACTGTTTTGTTTTTTTCAGGCTGTGTTACAGTTCAGTTTTTAGAACCATTAAATCCTAGCAGAGGAGGAACCACCACGTCTTTTTGTGTGTACAATCCTCTGGCAGACTGAGAGCCCTTTAGTCACTTGTTAGGAACAGAATACATTGTTAGAAAATACTTAATGACTTGCCAAAGTAGACTAAATAGTACAAATTTGTCCTTTCTGGGAGGCAGGTTCCGCTTAAGTAAATTAAGTTATGAAGCCTGTTCTTGGAAAATCCACTCTTGAAATATATCGATGGAACAAAATACCTCAAATGTTAAATCTAGTTGTATTGGGTCAGCGCAAATCAGAAAAGGAGTGGCCAGACACTTTTTTTTTTTTTTCCCCCACGTCATATCAGACTTAGCATATCCTTCTTTACCCCTTTTCTCTGTTCAAAGGGCTCTGTAGCAGGCTTGAGCAGTGCTATGTGTGGAGAGAGGTAATTTGTCTAATGGTGGCTTCTAGGATCACCTCCAGGCAGTGGGATTGCAACTTCACTATTGATCTACATATTGCAGGAAGCATTTACAGAAATTCCCTCCTACCATTGCCAGTTTGGACTCTTACTGTGCCTTATTCTGCTGTCAGTAGCATTGCCTTGTGTTGAGCCAGAGCTTGTATTAGCAAAATGTAAATCGATATTACTCTTAATATACATATTGATAGGTATATACACACAAATATATATTTTATGATATAAATGATGAAATAATTGTTCTGTAGTTTCTTGTGCAAACACTTGTATTATTTGCATATAGACACTTCTCTTTCTAGATGAGATCACTTGTGGCTTTAATCAACTGCCCAACAGGTAATATGATCTTCATCAGCAGAGCCTGTATTTCAAAGCTTTTAGGAGTCTGCCTTCTGGCACAAACTAGATTTTATTGAATGGTTTGCATAGCTTGGTAAGAGGTGTCTTGTTTCTGGAGATGTACTACATTGAAAGCATAAGAAAAATATTCTTTCATGGGGAATGATAACAGCATTATGGGCAGTCTGCAGTCATCACTTATTTCTTGGTGAAACTGGACTTTACCACTTCTATAGTGAGAAAAATGAGGAATATTTAATTACTAGATAGAAAATATTGCTTTAGTAGGTTTAGGAAATAAGGGTGGCTTTTTTTTCCTTGTAAATATTGTCAAACATACTGAATATTGCAATTGGTCTTGCATTGCCAAGCTAGAAACATGGTTGTTTTCCCTTATTGGTTTCTCTAACAGTAGAAAGAGAAAATATTCATTTTGATGGTGGGTAAATAAGAATTATATCCACAAGACCCAGAAATGGGCATAACAGACATAATAGAGTCAATGTTATAATGGCGTGATAATGGAGACATGTGAATTTCCAGAGGAAAACCTACCAAATGGATATGCCTCATTGCACACAATGATGGTGTACCTCATCAAAGAAGAACTTTACTGAGAGCATCAATAACCTAGCCCATTGTATGTAAAAAAGTTTTACCAACACCCTTTGTTCTAGTGTCACAAATAGTTCCTACCATTGCAGAAGGAGAAAGTCTTTGGAAATTGAACCAGTAACTAGAGAATGACTTTTTGGCAACACTGTTTTATAGAAGCTGCAGCTGATCAGTGCTATGCCTTGAAATAGAGTTGCATAGTTTGACATGCCTGCTGCACTAAAAAAAAAAATAGCTTTTTTAAATGTAAAAACTTTCAGAACAATTTTTCCAATGTTCCAATTCCTGTGACTTCAATTTTCTCTTTCCCCCCATATCAATTAAGGTAAGTTCCTCTTCCTAGGTTTTGGAGAAGTGAGCTTGGACTCCCTTATCTTTACGTGATGCCTTACCTGAATATTCCTGGCAAATGCAATAAAGATGTGAGTCTTTTTAGGTAACTAATAGCAGGCTCCAGAAGGAAACAAAGTAGTCAAGACAGGGAGAAAATTTATGCTGGAAATTTATATTTAAACACTGTAAACCTGTAAACAGAAGAATTGGACCCCTTCTAGGAAGTAGTCTGAAAACCCAAAAGGAATTTTTTTTTTTTTTTTTTGCAAAAGGAATTTGAGGTAGAGATTCACAAATCTATCCTTAAGATTGCGAAGTGAGAAAAGGAAAGGTCTTCTGAAATAAAACGTAGAAGGAAGAGTAGGGAGCAGGATGGCTTCTCATTTTGCTGAGATGTAATCTGCAGCCCAGCTGGCAAGCAGCAACCACTGTAGAGGAAAACGAAGGGGCTTATGTAGCTGGCTTATGCCCAGACTGCCAGAGAGTCCTAGTCAGTCCCTCTTGGGTTGCGATAAGCCAAGTGATGATGGATATACCTGTTGGTACTGTTTTCTGGAAGTAGAAGTCATGAGGTATTGATTAAGTTCCCTTCAAAAGCAGGAGGCCCAAGTGTCTGATATCTTCATATGTCAGCTGTTGCTTTGCTGGACTGCTGGAGATGCAGATAAATAGAAAGTTCTGGTGTCACTTCTCCTGTTAGCTTAAGAGCGGCTGCCATTGGCCCTGCTGACTGGTCAAGAGAGGCAGAGTCACTCTGTGTAGAGTTCTTGGCAGTTTCCCTACAGACTGGAGGAGACAACAGGACAGCCCTCCTCTTGTCTGGCTCTGTTACTGCCTGGAGAGACTGGCAACCCTTCAGCTATGCTGAATTTCCGACTGAAACAGGAATGTGAATTTAGGTGACTTAATTTGACATTGTCCTAGTTTCAGCTGGGGTAGAGTTCATTTTTTCTTAGTAGCTGGAACAGTGTTGTGTTTCAGATTTAGAATGAGAAAAATGTTGATAACACTGATCTTATCTGTGATAAGATCAATGTTATGACTAATATCACTGATGTTTTAGTTGTTGCTGAGCAGTTCTTACTCTAAGTCAAGGACTTCTCAGTGTCTCAGGCTCTGCCCTTGAGTAGGCAAAAAGCTGTGAGAGAGCTTGGCCAGGACAGCTGACCCAAACTGACTGAAGAGATATTCCATACCACAGAACATTATGCCCAGTATGTAAACTGGAAGATTGGTCAGGAGGGATCAAGGTTTTCCAACATTAATTTTTAATCTGGTCCAGAAACACCTCTGGTATGGACTATGCCATGGGAGCATGAGGCTGGTCATGCAGTGTGTGTATGTTCTCCTGAAGTGGTTGGTGGAAAATGTGATGCTGTAAACAGCAGGTCGCTCAGCAGTGCTATGTAAGTGGCTGCTGTTTTGGCAAAGGCATGGGAAGCGACTGAGACTTCCTAGGGATAGGGTGGTCATAGGCCCATATGAATTCAACTCCAGCACAGACAAGCATTGTCCTTTTCATGAGAGATCCAGATGTCTGGAAGAGATGCACAAAGAGAGAAGAGAATGGTCCTCAGGACACAGACCAAAAAACCCAACCTAGTCAGTTAAGAGCAGTGAACCAACTCTCAAACATTACTGCTATTTGTTTCCAAGTTTTCAAAGTTGATTTTTTTCTTTTAACTTTCACTTTTTGATCCTTTACTTCCCCAGCCACAGTTAAATTTCATTTCAAGGATAGCAAAATTTGGTGACTCATCAGAGGTTATCTTACCTGCTGAAACTCAGATGTGAAAAGCAGTTGCAGCCTTGTTTGGGTAAGAGAAAAAAGTTGTTATAACACAAGCAAACACTTTGTACACTTTCTAGTAATTCTGAAAGAGAATCTCCTACAGCTGAGTTTCTTGGGAGGGGCTCTGTTGCTGATTTTATTTGATTCAGTTTTTAACAACTGAGTAGTCTGAGCAGAACTTGGAAAGAATAGTTGTTTGGATCATTTTACACTGCGTTATGGCAAAGATTTTACTTCCAACTGTCTTAGAAATGACAAGGACAAGATGCTGATATTTTGTCCTGCCAACTTCTTTTAGTTTGGATGTGAACTAATGAACCTTGTCTGTAGGCTGAACTGGCCTTGAGTTTTCTTTGTTAGTGATTTTCAGAAGACCATTAACATTTCATAATTGAATGCTTATTGCACATGGATGCTGATCTTCTTCCCTCTCTTCTGACCTTATCATGCTCCTAATCACCAATTTTACAAGGTTATAATGTTGTTTAGCTGACTGCAGAAGGCACCTGTTTTTCTGCTTTGTGTGTATTGATGGAAAAGTTCATCTGCTTTCACTTGAACTGTGATATAGTCATGGATAGGTGAGGGGTGGTATTTTGTTCCTCTTAAGCTAGCAGTAGCTCCAGGCATTTTTACTTTTCCAATTTTTAGTATTTTTAAGTGATCCTGTTAAGCTCAACCACATGGAAACAAACAGATCATAGTTAATCTGAGAGTCGGTGGCTTGTAAAATGATAACCAAAGCAAGGCAATGAAGTTGATGAGCTTCTAGATGGGAAGTTTCCTTTTTTAGCACACTTTGAGCATTACTGTGGAACTCTTTACTCCAGTTTTGGGTTGGTTAGTATTAGGTTGCAAGAAACCATAGCATTTTCTTTCTACTTTTGACACAGTAACTGTTTTGACAAGTGAGTGTGTGATTAAAGGCCCTATAGTGACATACTAATGACTGAAACCCTGTGGGTTTTCTGTATGCCTATAAGGGACGTATTTATCAGATATTTATCAGAGTGATTTTCAATAGCTCAGCAGGCAGTTGTTCTGCAATGCAAAAGTGAAGCAAGTGTTTGAACAAAACCCTGCTGTCATTTGGCAACGCCGTTGTGAGCAAAACCTGTAGCTATGTAAAAGACCACTAATGTTTGGTATGTTGCTGGCAAACTGCTCATTTTATTTTTGATGGCAGATCCCCAAGTGTCTGTACATTGCAGCACACAGCAGCAGATGTAGTAAGAATTCACATACACACACTTCTGCTTTAAAGCACTTTCTCTCTTTTCATAGAGGGACAGTTTAGGATAGGAGCTCCTTGGTTTTATGCTTGTTTTCATCCTATCATATTCCCTTCCTAGGCCTGTTTATAGTTCCATATTCTTTTGCGTGAAGATGACAAACATTGAGGTATCTGCATTGATTAATCTTAATCAAGTACTGTTGTTTTTATTTGGGGCCCAGGTTTGTTATTTCTTAATGTTTTCCCAGAAACTCTCCTTTCTTGGAAAGTTTTAAGAGCATTTAGTGACCTGTGATAGGAGTTGTTCTGTAAAATGCTGACTGCAATTTTATATTCCTTTTCCTTTATTTAATTTCTTTGGTTTGTTAAAGTTTTGAAGGTCATGCAACAGCACTGAAAGTTTACAAGTGTAAGAACTGAAATCCTATATTTATCTTTGTCCTGAGTCTCTTCCAACTCAGAATACTCTGTGAAAGAAGAAACAGTTCTGTGAAAACAGAAAATGAAATGTGATGGAAAAAAAAGAATAATAATAAAAAAAAAACTTTTTTAGTTTCTAGCTTTATTTCATAAGCTATGAACACAAAAGACCCAAAGTTTGCTAAAGTTACTTAAATGTGGTAGTACTGGTTTTTTGTCTCTCCTTGCACTGGAATGGAGCTGTAGTCAGGGGACTGAATACAAACTTCAGTCTGGTATCCAGTTCTAATCTGAAACTTGGCCTAGGAGCAGAAGATCCTCATTTCTCCCAAATGATTTTACAGGATCTGTGTCTCAGTCAGGCTCTCACCTTAACCATACAAAATTGTGGTGTTCACATCTTTGTGACCCTTAAGTCAAAATTAGGCATTTCTGGCTGCTTCTTTTGTGTTGCAATGCAAGTCAGAAAGAAACAAAATTCTGGGAGTGACAAGCCTGTGAAGGTAAATGCTGCCAAGTTCCTCACAGCCTTGGTTTGAGCTGCATATGTACACTGGTGATTGAGATAAGTACAAGCTGTCCTGGGATGCTTGCAGGAGAGGAGGGAGTTGCTGCTTGGAGCGTGTAACACTAATGGCAAGATTCTTTTTTGATGACTTTTTGCACTGAAAGTTTTGCTCAAGAAGAGAAAGGAAAACAAACATAATCATAAATCTGTGTTTTAGGAAAGGAACAAAGCAATCTGATTTTCAATAACCATATGTTGAAGATCATGGAAAGCAATAGCATGTAAAAATCTTTCATTAGGCACTACTCTGAAGTTGTATTTAATCCATTTTCTTGACAGTTCATGGAAACTTAGAATGCATCTTTGCATGGCACTGATTTAACTGCATATCTTCACTCAAGCTAGGATTTTCTCTTTGTTTTGATCCATAAAGTGAAGTCACTGTAATCCAGCTAAGTAATCCATGCCTATTTCTCATCTGTGGCATACCCAAATGGTGTTCATCTTTTCAATCTAGAATACCACAATATATTGTGTAAGGCAGCATTCTTCTCCAAATTCTTTGGCAGTCTTCTACCATTCATGACCTTACTGCCTTTCATAATCATATAGCTTCATTTTCACATTCCCAGTTATTCTTCTCCCTCTCCCTTCATTGTGTCTTGCCTAATATAAGAGGATAAATTCTCTGGGCCAGAGTCTGTGTTTATCTACTGCACTAAGAGGTGCCATAAAGTAACATAAATACCTGAAGGGTAGGTATGGATGGATGAGTTATGGGACAAAGGAAACTTCAATAAAGGAATGTGTTTAATTGCTTGCTTGGGATTTAGTGGGATTAGAAGAAGTTGAGAGCTCTTCGGACAAAAATGTGTGATCTTAATAAGATGTATCTTGACTTCTGTAGGTAACTAGTAATTTTTTGTTTCTTTGTTTGGGAGGCTGAAACTACTGGAAATAATTATCTGTGACTTTAGAAAGAACTGGTCCTCTGAAAAGATATGAAAGTTGCTTGGCTGAATTTACAGCATAGCAAGGACTACTGCCAGCTCGCTGGCAAATGAGCAGGTCTTCCAGCAGCCAAGATCTATGGCTTTAACTTGAGTAGCAGAAACTGGTGCTCAAATAGATTAGCAATGCTTTGCATAGCCTTATCTTTCATCAGTCCAAGAAAGACTCGTTGCCATATTAACAAATTCTTTTAGGACACTGTTTTGTTATTTAACACAAGCTTGGCACAGCATCAGACAAAACAGTTCTTCTGTTCTCCCTAAGCTATTGTTCTTTCCTTCTAATCTTCTGTAAAGTCTGTTACAGGATCCTGCTTCTCTTCTGCAACTTCTGTCAATAGTTTCTAAGAAAAATCTTCAACATCCCGAAATAAAAGCAAGGGACCCGGACCCCTAGCCTGCCATGTCTCTTAGTTTTGTGGGCATGGTGTGCTGTTCCCATGCTGCATTCCCTGAGATGCAGTCACCTCTGAATTTGCCTGCAGTGTAGTCATCTGCTTTATGGGATGACTGATCTCAGGCAGCACAGAGGAGTGTGTGTTTTGTGTGGCCATAATTTGCACCCATGTGCAGACTTATGTAGAAAAGCTACACGTAGTTTCTCACTGCAGCGTCCTTCTGCTAGTGGTGCTGGATGTGCCCTTTCCATTTCTAGATCCTCATAGGGTCCTTTCCCCACCTCAGGTCTAGAGGCATCTTGGCATTCAGAACCACTTCAGCTCCTTCTCTCATGTGAATGAACAGAAAAGAATGTGAGATGACCCTCAGAGGCAAGAAAACATTAATTAACAACACAAAGCTGTTTTCAGACAAGGAATAACTTCTCTCCATGGAAAGAGCATTCCTCAATAACCTCATTATATAAAACCTTGTTAAGCTCTTTAAAAGGCTTGAGCCTGTGAGATGTCTGTGCATGGCTGTGGAAGTCATGGGGAGTCATGGCAGGTGTTGCTTGCTTGCAGGAGACAGTAAGGATCTGAGGAGATGAGGGAATTAGGCACTGGTGTATTTATTAAGTCAGTTAACAGTGTTTGTGTGCCTGTTGCATGCTAAATGCACATTTTAAGCAAAGCAGAAAATTGATTCTCTTTAATTAGAAATCTGGTACACAAGGGAGGGAAAGTTCTTCCATTGAGTAGCAGCAAAATGTGCTGTTAGTGTAATTTATTTTAGAAGTCTGGTATTCATCTCCCAGACAATGAAAAGGACAGTCAAGGCTATAGAAGCAGTTAACGACATATTACAGATCCTGTATTTTCCTGTGAGTGCAGAAATATGGTCATATCGCCTTCAGAGCTGTAAAAGAGCTTGCAAACTTCTGTTAACTAAATGTGCAGTAAATAGGTTTATCAGCTTAGTGTATTTTAAGTGTCACCTATCAGCAGGTAGGGTGAAAATAAAGGAATAAATAAAAAATGTTTGTGGTGAAAGATATGAACTTAATGTAGTGTTAGGTGAGTGTAAAGAACACTTGCCTATAAGATAGTCATGAGTGAGCAGAGAAAGTAGGACTATATCTAAAACTGATCCTTAATGCTTGCATTAAGCATTTTGGCCACTGTTGGTGAGAAGCATGTATTGCTCTGCCTTCCCTCTGGCTTCACAAAGCATGTCATGCCTCTGCTCCTACATCTGAAGGTCTCCAGTTTGCTTGAGTTCGCTGGTAAGTTTGAGCTGGTGTTTCTGCTTGGGCCAGGTCTTCCTATAGTGCTTCAGAGGTGTGGGGATTTTTTGTTTTTAACTTTAATTTTAATTTTTTTCTAAGTTCTATTTTTCTGTCAATCACTATTTTCATGGAAGTCAGGTGGTTGCCACAGTCCATCTGTTTATAGCAGGCAGTGGGCTTAAGCTGCTTGCACAGAGTGTTTCCATTGCCCTCTCCACATCTGCCATGGCACAGACTGAAGTAATGAAATCAAAGTCTTCTGTGTAATCCAGTCTCCCACTGCTTGAGTCCATGCCCTTTAAAAATGTTGTGAATTATGTTTTCCTCTCTTCCTGTTTCTGCAGTGATTTTTTTAAACTGTGTGCAAACATATATGTATGTTTAAAATAAATATTACATGCACACACATTTTATATATTAATTGCCTATGCTATGAAATTTCATCAGTAAGACTTGTCAGTGATATACTGTGAAACTGGAGATGAGAGAGAGCAGGTTGTTCACACTGCAATGACACTTGCCTTCTGGATGGGATTAACAATACAAGATTCGGATGCCAAGTTATGGTACTTGATCCTAGGGCTTAACTAAAAGGCATGGGTAAAGATAAAGCCGAGCATGTTGATTCCAGAGAGGATGTCTGGAAAGACATGTCAGCAAGCTGGACCAGGTTCTAGTTTTTCCATTCCCTTTAATCACTTGAAGTTTCATGAGGGATGGTAGTGCACTTAAACAGCCTAATATTTTCAGAGATGGATGTCAAAGGCACTATTCTGTCTGTTGAAACTGAGCATCTTTCTGATCAGAGCTTTTTTCTTTGAAAATGCTGACTTGTTGGAAACAAAACATTTAATAGGTATGCATGTGTCTGGGGCAGCAGAGGTACAGCAGAGGTACATCTGGTTTTGAAATGGCCAGAGGTTCAGTTACTAAGGTTTGTCTGAGACAGAAACCCAAATCCAGTCTCTCCTGGAGTAAGGCCAGTCTCGGTTTTCAGGAAAACTTCTTTGAAGAGATGTTCTTCTCCCAGTGTGAAGAAGAAGAATATTCTGCTGATTAAACAAGTTTTCTGTGACTTCTCAGTATCCAGAACAGAAAGAGCAGCTTGCAGGGAAGGTGCCTATAAGTGCCTCAGCAGGGGCATGTGTGTGTGTTTGGCATTCCGGGGGTTTGCAGTGGGGCTGCAGATGTGCAGCCACAGTGGAGCTGAGCCATCGTGCTCTGTGCTACCCAGGAACTGCAGCACGGCACAGCAAAGCCGAGCCTTGAGCTGTCTCAGTGCCACCATGAGCTTTGGTGATGCCCACATCCATTTTTCAGATCAAAACAATGGTTGCTGACTGCTGAAAGGTGACAGACTCTCCAGGGACAGCTATCTTCCTTGCAGCTTCCTTCTGCTGTTTCACAGCCCTCAGAACCCTGAAGACAAACACATTTCATGTGCTCCTGCTCCTGTAGGCACAGGCCTCTTAAAGAAGGCCTGCAAAGAAGTTGTTCTTTGCACTTTGAAGCAGTGTTTGCTAATAGCACAAATTCTGAAACTAATGTGGTTTGTGTATGGTAGAAGTGTATTTCTGTAGAAATATCCACTACAAATAATAATCAAAGTTAATAGCTTTTGATCCCATCAAGAAGCTCTCAAGCAGGATAAGTATATGAGGGGTTAGATTAGGAAATTTAATTTAATGCTGAAGTGGAATGGCTTTGCATTCTAACCAGGAAATTCATAAGCTTTTTCTACTCCCTGCAGGCATGGTCTGTCAATTTTTAAAGATTAAAAACTCAAGCATTATTAAACCAGTTTATTCTCAGGAAGAACTCTCATACTTGACATCACTTTTAGGTCTCCCAAGCAATGTTCCATGACAAATGAAACTGAGAGCAGAAATTCTGCATATGCAGCATTCTTCTTGTGGAGAAAACACAAGCTTTTCAGCTGGGAATCTGGACAGTCAGGATCCCATCTTATGTACTGCAATGATTTTGAGGGATGACTGTGAAGCCGGTTGTCTGGTTTAACCCCAGACAGGAGCTAGGAACCACACGGCTCCTTACAATGCTCCCCTTTCTCCATGGTGGACTGGGGGACAGAATTAGAAAAAGATAAAACCTGTGGGTTAAGAACAGTATAATAACTGAAGTAAAAAAAAAATAAAAATACTAAAACCAAAGAAAGACAAGTGATGCAGAATACCATGCTCATCACCCACTGACAGATTCCCATCCCACAGCAGGTCAAATTCCCCCAGTTTATACACTGGACACAATGTTCTATGGTGCAAATATCCCTTTGGCCAGTTCAGTTCAGCTATTCTGGCCTTGCTCCCTCCTGGCCTCCTGTGCCCTTGCTCACTGGCAGAACCTGAGGCACTGAGAAGTCCTTGAATAAGGGTAAGGAGTACTCATCAACAACTGAAACATCAGTGTGTTATCAGCATTATTCTCATCCTTAATCCAAAAAATATCATTTTATCAGCTACCTGGAGAAAAATGAATTCTATCCCAGCTGAAGCTAGGACAAGCTGTCCATCTCTCTGTTGAAAGCTTGACAATCCTAAAGCTTGCACTTCTGTCAAAGCAGCTCCAAGCAGCTCTTGGTGTAAATATTTCCTTGAACTGTGGTATATCTGAGAGTATGAGGTGCTTCCTGGTACAGCAATGTGAAGTCCTGAACTTCTGCCACATGGAATTGTCCTTCAAGGAAACATGCCTCTGAGGGTCAAGGCTGGGAAACATTTTCATGAAGAAGGTTTTTAATTAACTTTTTTAAAATTATTTTTTCACACTATAAAATGCATTTCAGAAGTGAGATTATTGCTTACAATATGAATCAGCAGTTAACAGCTGCACAAATTTCAGCTAGCAACCAATTACCACTGGTATCCCTTGGGCACTGATACTGGGCCAACACTGTTTAAAATCCAAATTAATAACACAGGTGGATGGTATAGAGTGTGTTCTCAGCAAGTTTATGGATAATACCAAACTAAATGGAATGACTGATCTGCTTGATGGCAGGGGGAATATCAACTGGCTGGAAAAAATGGCCTGAGGCTGGGCTGTGTTAGTAAAAGTGTGGTCAACAAACTGAGGGAATTAGTCCTTTCTCTTTGGCACCTGTGAAGCCACACCTGCTCTACTGTGCTTGGTTTGAGCTCTCCAGAGCGTGAAACACATTGGCCTAATGAAGTCAGTCAAATGAAACATCCTCAAAGAAGGTCGAAGACTCCAGCACTTACCTGTAACCAGAGGCTGAGAGGACAGGGCTTGTTTTGCTTTTGGAACAGTCTGGGGGTGATCATATTGCTGCCTACAGCTACTTTAATGGAAGAGTAGAGATGGGATAGAGATGGATTCTTCTGGCCCAACTGAGTAAGATGGGTTAGCCGCACTTTGTGCCTTTGAATTGGCTGTTTGATGAGCATGCTGGGCCCTGCTGCTGTTTCCTCAGTAGCAGAAGTTAAGTCCTACTGCCCAAATTTCCATCACTATTTCCAATACTCGTGTAGTACTGACTACCCCAGAAGGACTCTGAGTTCTACCAAAAAGTGCTTTCAGTGACACAGTCATAAAAGCAGCTGCAGTTTAACATCATCTGATATTTTCACACAATTCAAATGGAAGTTTGCAGATTCAGTTGATGGTCTAGATAATTCCTAATAAGCTTTCAACTCTTTGAAGTTAAGTGAAAAAGTTTTACACTTGTGTATTTGTGGAATGAAAGGATAGCTCTAATGTAAAATCTTGATTGGAAACAGCAGAAGTCCTCTGAAATAAAAATGTCAGAAAACACTGAAATAAGTTGCAATTGATCAGTCCTTATTCAGGTTAGGTTAGATTTAATGGATAGCGTAAAATAATTGGGCTATTTGCATACAGCTTGCATTCTTGTAGCTCAGCTGAAGCCAGCAGATTTGCTGGGATGCCAACTCATACCATTTGTTAATGAAGGGGGAATAGAAGGTGTTATCCAGCAATAGACTGAGGGTACAGTGACCATTCAGGAAAAATCTGAGATCCTTCATTGCTTTACAGAAGGGATTTGGCATCTCAAGGCTTGTGCTGTTCAATGAGCTCAGCAGCCATGAAATTGCAGGCTTTGAATCTCTGGGAGCAATAGTATGACCCAAGTATTTGTACATCAGGCTGTACGAAGTTACAGAGAAAGTTTCTGGCTAAAATTCAGTCCAAAAACTAGCTTGTCTCTTCTGTCATTCAGATCAGTAAATTTCTTTGTGAAATACTTTTTTAGTTGCCGTCACCAATAGCTTATGTGCTTTGATTCTCATTCAGTATTTGTTGCTGTCTGAGTGGGTGGCAGGGGAGAGGGACATTGTGAGGTTTTTGGTTGGAGGGGTTAGGTTTGTGGGTTGGGGTGGGGGATTTCTAGATTTTAATGAAGGAGACTGGGGGCAAGAAACAATATATAAATACAAATATTTGGAGGACCTTCAAGCAGGACAGCTTTTATTCCACACATTGGTAAAACTGCAGAAACTTGTAGAGAAGAATTGAATGTTAAAGGAGCAGCTGGAGTAGGGCTGGAAACAGCATTAGTAGCAGACTGATCATTCAGTTCCCAAGAAAGGATCTTGCTATCTAAGGCTCTCCAAACAACACACAGCTCTCAGCTTCTTTTTCAGTCACAGTGATAGCACTGAGTGTTATTAACCCTGCCAAGTAAATTGATTACATGTACTCAGTTAAGCAGTGGTGGCTTTGGGTAGGGACAAAACTAGGGCAGGAGACTTAGAGGCAGGTCTGGACTTCTTCCAGATGAGGAAGAGGAGTGTGAAGACTCATGTGGATAGTGTACTTTCTAATACCTTAGAAGTGATTGAATTTTAAACCTGTTTACATTTAACCTATTAGGTTGAAGACATTCTTTTTTCATTAGTCTTGGCTTGAAAAGATAAGCTTCTCTGTTTAGAGATTAAATAAGCTGGAACAAATTTGACCAAATTGCTTTTCCTAAATGTTTTTAGGGTGTAATGGCACATGCTGATCTAGAGAATATCACCTGCATACTTCTTTAGTTGGAGTTGGTTTATTAGTATCTTGAAAGTGATAGTTTTGTTCTTGTTCTTAATGTTTTAAGTGCCAGGGCTCTAAGCAATATTTTTGACAGTGTTTTACTTCCAGTTGTGCTTAAGACTCCTTGTCATTTTACTATTTTTTATTTCCATCTCTGAAAAGCATTGTGAAAACATTGCATTCTGGCAATTTTGATAGATTCTTTTTTTTTTTTTTACACTTTCACTTTGCCACTTTCATGTCTGTTCTGGTATCTATCCACTTCATAGCATATCTGTTATTTCCCAACTGAAAGGCCTCTTTTTGCAGCATGTGTGTGGTGGAAATTTCATGGTCAACTCTGCCCATGGAAGGTACTTCCCAGATTGCTGTTGCTTTTCTTTTCAAGCTAATCAGTCAGGCAGGAAGCAAATGCTGTAGGAATGCTGTTGAATCATGGAGCCTTTTGCACTGTAGGCCGAAAGTCACAACTTTCATCACAACCAGCAGGTGACAATTAGTGTCACATGTTGCCTACTGTATTAGTTGGCTATGCTGTCTCCTATCTGGTTTCTGATGGAAAGATGACCAGAGTCTGGAAAAAGATGGAGGAGTATTTTGCTTGCTTTCAAAATTGGCATGAAAACCATGGGGACACAGATCTAATATTTGTTGGATAGCTCAATAACAAATTTATAGTATAAATACCATTGAGCATTTTTAAGTTAGACTGTTGTGAGCTGTCCTCTGATTCCTTGCTAAGTCAGATTACCTGAGGTCATGGTTGATTTATAGAGGCTTCTTGACTGATTTGGTCATAAAAGTTCTTGAGTAATTTGAATGTACTGTCCTTGTTTCTCTTGTATTCCGTGTTATTAAAGTTGTTTCTGTTAGTGTACATTTCTTATCTCATTGCTGTTTCCAGGAAATTGTTCTTATCTCAACCCATGAGCTTTACCTTTTGTGCCTCCAATTCTCCTCTCCATCCTGCCGTAGTGGGAGTGGGAACAAGGGAAAAAGGGAAGCAAGAAACAAGCAAACTAAGCGTGCTTTGGAGTGTTGCAGTGGGAACACTAAATTGGGGAATACCATTCCTAAACCACAACATGTGCACATAGAAAACTGACTCAGGAGAGCTCGCCTCTATTTTCCACTTCACTAAGAAAATCTGTCGCTCCCTCTGCTAATTGGAAGCCTAATCACCCTTCCAAACACTTTACTCCTTAGCATTTTTTCTCTGGATAATGTAAAACTGGAATGATCATGCAACTAGAGCAGGTAACAAAGAATTGAAATTTAGTGTTTGAGCATGCATTTTCCATCATGAATTGTCTGAAATGTGTTCATTAGCTGATAGGTGTAATGCTATTTCTTTCTAAGCTAGTTTTTTGAAGTGCAGAACACCACCCTTAAATGACTAAACATCTTGAATCCTCATGTATGACTCAGAGAGTTTATCTATGCCTGGGAGATATTATCTTTTGTTATCTTTTCTAGATATCTTCCAAGCTCTCATAGGTGTGTTATGTGATGCACCAGTCACGTATTGGCTGGGAGTTGTTTGCCTCTGAGATACCTACAACTGGTGTCTTTTGCTGAATTTAAATATTTTCTCTTGCTGGCTGTCATTAAGGTTGTGTATGTTGGTGGCCTGCAGTGAGCCTTAACACAAATTAAGGAATGGCTATTAAGGAAATGGCTCAGCTGCCAAACTGCACAAAGAGCATGAGGAATAGCAAGAGCTTTCAGTTGAGTAACCTCTACTGACTTGGGGAAAAATAGCTTGCTCCTGGCTGTCTTTGGCTTTGAGTGTTGCCAAAGCCTTGCCAAGTCTGTAGAGGTTACTCAACAGTAACCTCTGTCTTTGGCTGTCTTTGGCTTTGAGTGTTGCCAAAGCCTTGCCAAGGTTGTTTTGCTTGGTCATTGGGTGACTGATGTTCTCTTCCCACCTTTATCCAAGGTCAGTTATCAAAGTGGAGGAACATTAGTCATAGAATTGTAAAGGCAGTTGCAAACTCCTGGAAGTTCAGATTTCTTTGGGCTTTTGGTTCAGCTCTGCTAATTTGTTAAGATATACTTTTGCTTCAGGAAAAAGATTCCCAGAATATGTGAAAACACATTGCACGAGGAAACAATGGCAGGAATAAAACTTTTCCACTAGAGAATGAGTATGTTGGCTAGTCTTGTCATACACATGGGTTTAAATACAAACCAGTTTTAAGTTGCACTAATTCTCTATATATGAGCTATAATGAAACTTAAGTGAAAACAAACCCTGCTGCTGTTTGTTTTGTTTGGATATTGGCAAAGCTTGAGGCATGCTTCTTCTTCCTCCTTTCATAACTATTTCAATAAAGTGCATACAAAATTAACAAATAATTACCATGTCCCTGTTTGTAAGTGAAAACAGGCATCTCTGAACTCTCTATTGTTAAGGTATTCACAGTATTTGCATAGTATAGAGTATTTTATTCCTGTTGTAGAACTACTTTTTCCAACCTCATTCTGGGGGAGATTAACATGGAAAACTGGGTTTAGGGTTTTTTTAGGAGAAAGAATATTGCTTTCTTAAGAAGAATTAAAGGAAGTGCAAAAAGGCTTTGAAGATCGTATCAGACATCAGTCTGATTTCTGAGGAACTCCAGAGTTAGAGTGTTTTGTCAGCATCATTCACCCCTTTTTTTTTTTCCTCTCCCTCTGTCCTACTGCATCCTTACCTGAAGTCCTTCTGGCTAAAGGACAAAAATCAGTCTCTGCTACATGCTGACAGAACTGACAGCCCATCAAAGAAATTATGAAAAAACCTCAAATGTTCAAAATGCTTCCATTGTTACTTAGCCTGCAGCATGGTGTCTTCATGGTAGTTTTCATTTGCCTTTATACTCTTAATGTCAAGTACTCTGAGCCTCTGAGAAGGGCCTCTACTGCTTTAGCAGCATGTTAAAAGGGCTGCTTTGCATTGCCAGTACCTCAGATAAGTGTTTCAACTTCTGCCAGAGCTGTGGATTGGCAGTGGAGGTATGTCATTGCTTAAACTTTTGGGGGATGAAGCTCTTAGCTGAACTATCAAATTAATTAAGAAGTCATTGAGCCTCATATTAATGGTGTATCTTCATGTGTCTCAAGGCAATGGATCTTCTCACAAGCTCGAAGATGCTGTCTTTCATATTGTTAGAGTCCTGTTTCACTACTTTTGATGTATTTTGAATGTCTGGCTTTATTTTTTCTGACTTTTTTCTTACTATTTTACTTCTTTGCTCATCTTCTTCATGTCTGTCACCTTATATTTTTGCTTCTTTTGAAGTTGCAAGTAAATTTTTTCACAAATGGTTTATTTTCATTATTGTAGTAAGAGGATATAAAACCAAGGTGCATCCACTGCAAGTTCAGGAGCCTGGTTTTAAACCAGATGCTGTGTTGGAATGGTGAAGTGGGGAATTGAGCCCAAAATAATGATTGATTTTAATTTATTGTAATCATGGGATTTTTTTTTTTTTCCAAGCAGCAATTTTTGGATGAAAAGTGCCCAGAATGTCTGAGTTGACTCTAACATTACAGCCATCCAAAACATCCATAAGAAAATCCAAACCAACTCAAATGTCCTTGTGTTTTAGTGTTTCATTATAAACCCTTAACTCAGCCAAGGTTAGTAACCCTCTGAAAACCTGGCCAGAACTGTGAGGGAATCTAAGAATGAGAGAATCTAGGTCAGTTTTTTCTTTGTGGATGGAAACATGTAAAACTTGATGGGTTTATGTGGTTTCAGCTTCTTAGCCATGCAAAAGTTAAAAGTTGCGTTGAGTTCCAAGCGAGCTGGGCAGCTAAAATGAGTGGCCTGCTTTCTGCATTGTGCCCACATGGTCCTACCCCTTGTCTGAACTGATTGAGGTTCTACTGCCTTGCACTGGGGCCCTGAAGAAGAGGACAATGCTCATCACTTATTTTCTATGTGGCACACAAAGACATCTGTAGTTGTAGTCTTTTGGGGTATTATTTCAGATCACAGGGAAAATGGGAGAGATAACTAAGGGCAGACTTTCCAGGAGAGCACGGTGAGTTGACTCTCCCACTGGTTGTGCTGTCTGTTGCAGTATGTGCTCTCCAGGATCACAGGATATGGGAGTGGAATTGTCTTTGAGCCGTAATGACTGTAAAAGCAGAGAGCACTATGCAGGCACATGAGTAAAAGGATTTTCTGTCCCCCGCAAGGAGTGCTTGTTTATCCCTAGCCTTGACATGTTCCAGTGGCTCTGAGAAAGAGAGGGAGAATGTGCCCAGTACGTATGCCTGGCTGTGCTCTGGGGCAAAAGCTGTTCCTTGCTGAGGTAGTGGAACATTTGATGTCATGAAGCATAAGACTTGATAATATTTCTTGTAGTCTTCATCTTTAAGTGTTACGAATGCATTAATGGGTAGGTAAGTTTGTTCCCAGAATGGTTAAACTCTGGTGATAGAGCACCCCTTTAGTGCTGGTAGCCTGTTTCCTAGTTCAAATGCTGATCAGATCTGAAACAAGCCTAGTGGGAAAAATGTAGGTGGAAAGGGTGCTACCTGCATCTTGCCTCATACCTGTTTGGTCCTCTCCTGTTTGTATAGGATGCCATGGACTTTCTAAATGCAGTGGATGCTCCAATATAACGTATGCTCCAATCCCAACTGTTCTCTCTTCATTGTCCTCCTATGTCTTGTTGTGGGCTTTGTCGTGTGGCCTTCTGTGAAGAGAGAAGATCTTCTGTGGCAACTTCTCAGTGATGATAAATCTTTACTTTTTAAAGGCTTCTATTGTAGCCTCATTGTAGCTGGGAAAACTTAGGAAGTTTCACAACAAAAATCACGATTATGAAAGCAGTCTTTCAATGGGACCTGGACTTAAAAGCATCCGATATCATAAATCACCAGGCTAGTAGACAATTCAAAGTACCAATTATGTCCAGAATATTTTGGGTACTGTGAACATTGTTAGTGATGAAATTCCTCTATTGCCTCAGCCAGCAGAAACTCTCAACAGGTTTTTGTTTATTTTGTGTGCATGAGAGGTTGTTTAGTTTCTCCGTTTGGGTTTTTTGGCACATTTAAAGCAAACTCATCTTAAGTGCTTGTGTCAGTAGTAGTCATTTGCATACTCAAAGGACAAAATGAACATCTAAATAGAAATGCAGAAAATGAAATGAGATTACAAGACATCCTGAGAAAGTAGGTTTTTTTTATCAGATAGCTATAAATACACTTCATAATAAGAGTGGTGGGATTTTTTTAGCTGCCTCACAAATGTAGTGGGGGAGATAGGATATGGGAAAAGCAAAGTGTAAGAAATGAAGGGACACTGAAACAAAGGCTGGTATTTTTAATTTGGTTCTCTGTTTTATGAGCTCCTAAATAAATGTAGGAATGGACAGAACAAATCTTTGTTTATGTATGCAAATTAGGAAGAAAAGAATGTGCTATATCTTTGAGCTTTGTTTGAGTATTGTTTCCAGCTTAAAGCAGCCATCCACAGAATTAAATTCCTTTTAGTGAGGATTAAAATTATTTTAATAAGGCAAATTACCACTAATTAGGAATGATTTGTAAGGCAAAATACAAGAAAAAGAGGTGGCAGAAAGGCTAAAAAGTCAAGTACTTCTATCCTGACCTTACCTGCAGAAAACAGAACAGATCTGATTTTCATTCAATTAATTAATAACATTGCTATTTTATAGAGGTGGATCTGCAGCTTGTAGTCAGTTTCCAGGTTGCTCAGGCTGTGAAGGTGTGGAGAGAGTGAACTGTGAAGTTTTTTGAGGTGTCTCAGCCTGCCTTTTCGAGAGGCCCCCTGCTCTTTATGCAATTCAAAAAGCGGAATTTCCTGCTTGGGCCTGCCTGCCTGCCTGGTCATGCCCAGACAAGCATACACAGCTTCTACATCGCAGGGGTGAGCACAAGTGCGTTATTCTGTGCCAGGCTCTTGGTGTCACACAGGTCAGGGATGGCTCTTGTGTGCACAGGTCCTGGGAATCGGTGGCAAAGGCCACGAGGGCTCAGAGCAGGGTAATTCAAAGCAGTGGTACCACTGCTGAAGGCTGTGAGTGGGATGGTGCTGTGAAGTGACTGAAACATCCCATCAAATGCTCTCTGGATCTTTGTGTTATGCATTATAGACATTCTTTTCACCCTCAAATTCATGTATGAATAAGTGAATATGAATTCACATACAAAGAAACTGAAGCTTCCCATTTACCTTCGAGCTCCTAATTTCCCTGAGGTGCATACAAACTATCTCACTGGGATCTTCAGAATGTGTTTTATTTAAACTCTTTTTTTAAACATTATGTCTTGGTTCTGTTGGGGGGGAGGGTGTTGTGTTGGCATTCAAGTACTATTGACTCCCTCTTGTGGCTAACTAAAAAGAAAAAAAGTAAAAACTACATCAGTGATAGTTGTAGTATTCGGGGGTAATTTTACTGTCATGGTTTAAATGCCTGTTGGATGCAGTGATTTTTCTGTATCTAAAACCTTTCTAAGTTCTTCCCTTGGATGTGCTTTAAATATTTAACATGGAGAAGGGAAGCAGAATATAATAAAAGGCTGCAATTAGACAGTAACAGTGTATTTCAGGTACAGGTGGTCATTTGTGTTTAGGCAGGTTTCAATGTGGGAATTTAGTCTTCTGGGGAATGCTGGCTCTTAGCAAGCAAATAGTTATTGCCCCTGCTTCATCATCAATATATTTCTGCATTTCAGTGTTTTCCCATTTCCTAAACATGAATATCTGTGTGTGTGCATGTGCAGAGTTATTGAAGGTAGTTGCTTACATTGCTGATCATGTTTTTAGTACATCACCAAAATTTTCGCTTCCACGCTCACTCAACTGCAATAGAAAGTACAACTGCATGCTCAGTGATTAGAAGAATTCCTTCAGATTTTTCTAATTAAATAGAAGCTTCACCTCTGGTTCAGTGACCAGTAGCTGCTTTGTTTGTTTTCTTGCTCACATTTTTAACTATCCAAATATTAGCGTTTCAAGTGTTACATAATATACTGTTGCAGAATTGAGCCAGTAGGTACCACTCTGTGCATTAGACTAACAATAACTTTTTTTTTTCCACATATATCCCCCCCTTTGCATTCATTTCAGATAACACTAAGTTGGAGGGAAAGGTCTTTGTTATTGCTGTGCATTTATGATGTATCTTTGCCTTGTTTTGTTGTTTTTTTCTAGAAACTTATCACAATTGTAATTATTGCTAAAGTAGATTTTGTAATTTAGGATATCCAGCTATCTGATCTCTGTTACTACAGGCTTAATTTTTTCAAGTGCCTTAGTGGCCTGGCATGGCTTTTATTTCCATCACAGCAACATGGGAATCTGTGCTCTTGCTAGCACATGTTCTCCAGCCTGTGCCAAGGCACTTCTTCACATGTCATTAAACTGCACCATCAGATATTTAATGACTAGATTACACTGCCTTTGTTCTTAAAATAAAGGACTAATCCCCCTTTGTTCATCTGGTTTTAGAAACAGTTGTCCCCAAGACTACAGAAAGTTGTTAAATGAAAAGTTGTGCTGGTTGTTACAAGGCTTTTAACTTTTTTTTCCTGGATGCCATTTAAAATATATTTAATGTTAAGTATGAAAAGAACAGGATTTTTCCTGTTTTTTCAGGACTGCTTAAAATACAGTAGACAAAAAATATTTACTAGAACGCATAACTGGAGTCACTTCACTTAACATAGTTTAACTGCAGGCTTGATCGTGGAAATATTCAAAACATGGAGATCTTGGTGCTCATTCATCAAAGATCTGATGATGAACAGACACACAAATCTTTCTTAGGGCTGCTCATTATTTCAGCTTAGCCTGGAGCCTTCCTGCTGAAGTTCATTTGTTTCATTCCATCAGAGCAGCCTTTCTCTGCAGCAGTGCCCATGTGCAGGTAGATGGTTACACTTGATCCAGCTGGTGACTGCTACTCACAGACTGGTTCTGAAACTTGTTTGAAACACCTGGTCTCCCAAAACACATCCAAAATGGTGGGACCCGCAGAGGTGAAGGGAGCTGGGAATAGACATTTACTCCTCTTATGTACTTGGCAATACTGCTGCACTGCACCAAATGCACCATCCCACCTTGTGGCTTGGACAGCCCCTGGGTCAAGTCTGTAGTTACCAACATCAAAAAGTGCACATCAGGAGCAGGCCAAAAAAATACAGCTTTTACTTTGATTTTTGATTATTTTTGTTTTGCAACTTGGTAGTAGCACAAAGGAAAGAATATCACCTCAGTTGCTGTAACACTTTGGGTTGTGCTTCCCTGCCAGCTGATTTAGGGATCCAGATGAAAATCTTCCATCTCATTCCAGCTGACCAGAATCCACCTGGAGCAGAACTGCAGGTCTGTTGATTGACTGACTTTGGCAACTTACTGCAGGGGCTGTAGGAGACAACTGCTTATTGATTTTAAAGGATTTTGGGTGTGCCTTTGTGTGCAAAAGGCCCAGTTGCTTCTTCCCTAGAAACCCCAGTCAGGCATATTTGCACTGCTGATAGTGCCCAGATGTGTGGTGTGAGTGTGAGCAGCACACTGAGGTGAGTAGGGCTTCATCATCATCTTCATCATCATCATCTTTATCATCATCATCTTCATCATCATCTTCGTTGTCGTCTTCTTCTTCGTCTCCTTCTTCATTGTCTTCATCGTCTTCTTCATTTTCTTTGTCTTCTTCATCTTCTTCTTCATGAGCACTGAGACCTCCTTATCCTGCCCAGGAGCAAACCACATGTTCCTCTAAAGTGCTGTTCCCACTGATAGACCAGCTTCATCATCATCTTCATCATCTTCATCATCTTCATCATCATCTTCGTCGTTGTCTTCTTCTTCGTCTTCTTCTTCATTGTCTTCTTCGTCTTCATCGTCTTCTTCATTTTCTTCGTCGTCTTCATCTTCTTCTTCATGAGCACTGAGACCTCCTTATCCTGCCCAGGAGCAAATCACATGTTCCTCTAAAGTGCTGTTCCCACTGATAGACCCCTTCCTTGTTGGAGAATGCTGCTCCCTTTGAACTGAGGGACAGCACAAAGTGCTGATGCTTCCCCACATCTCACTTTAATTTGGGAAGCAAATGTAAAAAAGTTTCTAACCACTCTAGAAAAAAAATTTTAACAATACTTGCAATACACAAAATTGGTTTTGTTCTGAAAAATCTATATGGCTTTTATTGCTCTATGCTCTAATACATTATGAAAATTAGAAAATGTAAAAAACTCTTTTCAGACCACTATATTTAGAGAATATTTTTACAACTTGTTAAAATATGAAAAAAGCTGAAGTTTAAACTCGCAAAAACTTGTATTTCTTTTACCGCATACTTCATAGAGACATCGAGTTTCTTTATTTTAGAGCATTTTAAAAGTCAGTGTGAGAAAAAAATTAACCTCTTATATCTTCAAAGGCTAGGTGTTTATGGCTGACTTCTAAGGCAAATCTAGATATATATATATGTATATATATGAGGTAAATTCTGATTTGTCACCAGGCTTTAGACAGTGTAATGCTAGACAAGCTATTTAAATGCCAAGCCAAGTTATAAAGTGGGCTTTGTCAGATCTGAGATTAGAATAAATGTTTCTGGCTTTTTGCTGATTATCCTATCAAAGTAAATTCTGACGCTTTTGACCTTGGTCAGTAATTTCCTTAATGCAGCAGTCTCTTGGGCAGTAATAGGGAAACATCCATTGCTCTTGTCATATTTTTGGGTTTGGCAGCACAATTTTTTTTTCGTTACATGGCTCAGCAGTATCACATACTGTCTCAAACTTTGGCACATGTAAGTTCTGTGGCACAGGAACAGGCCTAGGCTTTAACCGCATGGATATTTTTATATTATTGAGCTGCAATGTCCTAATTTCATTAATCGGGCTGTGTGTTTTTTCTTTTTTCTTGCTCCTTTGTAAAACTCTTACATCATTCTGAAAATGGCCAATTAAAGACCTGCCCTCCCTTTTGCAAACAGGCTTGTGCTGTACAGATTTGTTTGATACAGAGCACAGCTTTTGGAACTATTAGACACATAATCAGCAGGGATATGTTTCCCCCAACTCTTTCCTGAGCAGAAAGTTGCCAAATTATTTCATAGTCTTATTTTTTTCTTTCTTTTTTTTTTTTAAAGTTTGGATTCTTCAATCTGTCCCCTGGATTCTGAGTAGGTGAAGTAATTTCCACATGCAGATGGTTCATGCCTTTATACATGAGCCTGCTTTTCCCTTCTGGATTCCTACAAGTAAATTAACAAGTGGAACTATAAGCCAGTGACTAGCCAGCAGAATGCTCAGCCTCTCTAGTCTCTTCCAGACTCCTGCTTTGCTCAGTCAGTGGTGCTGGGTTGTGCTCCACGTTGTGCTGGCAGGGAGCTGGCTTCACATGGCTCCTCCTGGCTTTGCACGGCATGAGTGTAGTCTCCTTTTAGTTCATATGACTGTGAGTGCATTCAGACACAGCCCAGCCTCGCTGAGTGATGCTGTCCTTTCTTGTGCCTGAGCAAAGCTCCCCAGAGTGGAAAGGGGTCCCAGGCTGGGTGCTTTCCCCAGGTGTTGGGAAGAATGCAAGCAGCAGCTGCAGCCTGTCAGGGAATGTGCACAGTGCAAAGCATTTTCACTGTTCTTCCCCATGCTCCTTTCTGTCATAATTAGATTTCAAATTTTTCATTAGGTTAATTTGATATCTTGGGTACTGTAATTAATAAATTTGTTGCTGTACAGGAAGTCCCATGGATATTATTTTTATATTTTATAAGGAATATGTTTTGTATAATACTGTAACTGTAATATTTAATATGTTTATTATATTATAATTTAATCATGCATTATATGCTATAAACATAATTTATAATCAAACTTGATTAAAAAGCCAGCAAAACCTCGTGCAAACTAGATTTAGAGGCCAACTAGTTCAAGAACTCAGAGGTAATTAGGTATTTTTCTATTCCATTTCAGTAACTTTTGTGACAGTAGTTAATGAAACATGTTTTACACACACGTAATAATGTATTTATATGTTTAATAATTAACAATATAAATACATATAAATAAATATAATAAAAATCAGCTCTCTGGGCTCTTGGTGACCCCTCTGGGTTTTGCCAGGATATTCTGTTAAGATCTGACATGAGACTGATGAGGCACCATATGACAACAGCTTCCTTTCAGCAGTCATTAGCTGTAGGGGCTGGAGTTGCTGCATTTGCTCAGGGATTTATGCTGTGGCAGGGGGAGCCTGTTGGGAGCTGCTGGCTCACAGCCCCCCAGCCCCTAGGAAACCTCTTTTAGCAGCGGTGTGATTCCCTTCCCTGCCAGAGGCTGTGGTCAGCTGGCTCCTGTGCCACACACGCAGTGACATCTCAGGCCATGGATGAGGGAGCCCATTGGCAGGCTGTGGAGTGGTTGAAGGAGGACAGTCCAGAAGAGCAGCCTCCTTTTCTGTGTGTGAGTCATGGCCCTGGGCGAGTGCAGGGTGTGTGAGCAGCCAGAGCTCTTCAGGTATTCCAGAATGGCAGCCCTGCACTCACAGAGGGGAATGCAGAGCTCTGCATGATGAGATGACTGGATCTATATTGTCTGAAGAGCATTTGGCATGTTCTTTGCTGGGTAAAAAAACTGGCTGGATGGCTGAGCTCAGAGAGTTGGGATTAATGGAATTATATCCAGTTGGTGGCCAGTAACCAAGGGTGTTTTCCACTTCTGGGGCCAGTCCTGTCTATGATCTGGAAAGGGTATTGAGTTGCACCTTCAGTAAGCTCACAGACAACACCAAGTTGAATGGGAGTGTTGATCTGCTGGAGAGCAGGAAGGCCCTGCAGAGAGTTCTGAACAGGCTGGAGTGATGGGCTGAGGCCAGTGGTATGACGTTGAACGAGGTGAAGTGCTGGTTTCTGTCACAGCAACCCCAGGCAGTACTACAGGCTGGCAGAAAAGTGGCTGGAAAGTAGCCCAGTGGCAAAGGACATGGGGGTGCTGGTTGACAGCAGCTGAACAGGAGCCAGCGTGTGTCCAGGGGGCCAAGAAGGTCAATGACACCCTGGCCTGGACCAGCAATGATGTGGCCAGCAGGATCAGAGCAGTGGTTGTCCCTCTGTACTTGGCACTGGTGAGGGCACACCTCAAATCCTCTGCTCATTTCTGGGCTCCTCACTACAGGACAGACCTTGAGGTGCTGGAGCCTGTCCAGAGAAGGGCAGCAGACCTGGCAAAGGGTCTGGAATAGAAGTCCTTTGGGGAGCATCTGAAGGTAGTAGGGTTGTTCTGTCTGCAGAAAAAGAGGCTCAGGGGGGGCATTATTGCCCTCTACATGTACCTGAACAGATGTTGTGGTGAGGTGAGGCTCAGTCTCTTCTCCCAGGCAGCAAAGCAACAGGACAAGGGGAAATGACCTCAAACTGTGCCGGGGAGGTTTAGATTGAGTATTCTGAAAAATTTCTTCACTGAAAGTGTAGTTAAGCAGTGGAACAGGCTGCCCAGGGAAGTCATGAAGTCACCATCCCAGGAAGTGTTCTAAAAACAGACAGACATTGCATTCCGTGATATGGTTTAGTGGGCATGGTGTTATCAGGTCAAAGCTTGGACTTTTAATGATCTTGGAGGCCTTTTCCAACCTAAATGATTTAATGATTCTATGATCTTTGGCCCCTGCAACCAAATGCTCCAAGTGTTACTGAACTATAATGCAAATTAAATAGCACTCATTCCTTTTTTTTTCTTAAAGCTAATAAATTAAGTGGGAGATGCCCTCCTTGTATGCTAGCTCTTGCATTTGGCAGTTGAATAATAAGATAATATATTGCTTTCTTTTCCCCTCTCTGTCATTCCTCTTTCATTCTTTGTGGTTACTCAGGGACATTGCTTAAGTGGTTGGAAAGATGGTGGCAGAATAATTTTTCTTTAAAAGTTGAAACAGAATATCAGTATAATGTTAATTACTTCCAGACCTAACTGGTAGTAATTCTAAAAGAAGAATCTTTGAAGAGGTTGCAAAATATCTTTCAAGTTTCTATGAATTTAGTAATTTCTCACTGCAGAAGAGTCTGTAATGAGTGCATGGACAGGAAACACACACCTTTACTTCCTTATGTAAGAGCATAAGACTGTTTTAGAGTTGTAAACAGCTTTAGAATTCTAAGTTTTTAGAACTCTCAAAATCAGCTAAAAGAAATGACTAGAGGGAATCAATCTCATAAGTTGTTCCAGAGCTTCATTGGATTTTATGGGGTTTTCTTATAATTTTTTTTCCCAATAAGAATGTCTACTGCAATTTCCAAATGTTATACATAATTATACATTTTATATCCAAAGTTGAGTGGTCTTAAATCTATCTATCAAATCTATCTCTTCCTACTGGCACTTACAAACAGTTATCCTGGACCTCCTTGGTAAGATAAATATCCTCAGCTGCTTGAATTTCCTAGTCTGCTGAAATATGTTTTAGTCATTCTTGTGGCTCTTACTGAACTCTCTCCAGTTTTTGCATACAATTTGTGTTGTGCAGAACAGAGTGGTATGCTAGCTGAGCTTATGTTAGTGCCAATAGAGATCGTGTTTTCTTCCTGCCTGGTGTTTCCTTATCCACATACCAAACCACAACTCTGTTGGGGTTATTCATGGAAGATGATAATACTGGGCTATATACTTTTCCCCCCACAAAACAGGGATAAAAATCTAGTACCTTTGCAATTGCCTTCTGGTTGAACAGCAGATAACCTGAATTTGTGTATGCAAAAGATGCTTGTCTTGTATGTGTCATGTAAGGATATTTTCAGGGCTTCCTTACTGGATTGTATTCCATGGGCATCCCAAGAAGGGTGTTACAATATATGAGAGGTAATGGATCTTGAATCCTTATGAGGCCCCTTCCAACACCCGATATCTTGTGTGATGACAAAGACAGGGAACTTTCAGAATTAAAATCAGTGTTTTTTCCTACATACCAGAGTATGCTGGTATGTGATGTTTTCATATTCCACGTGAAGGCAACTTCAGGCAGCACTTAATTTCATTTACACCTTTTAGAAACATTTTTGATTTTGACCAGGTGGAACAGACAGTTGCACTCACTTGCATCTGCACTGCACAGATTCCAGGACAGAGGTGAGCAAAGATCAGATCACAAGTTCCTGAGCTGGATCAGGGGCAGCACCTCAGCTTTACCTCATTTGGGCCTTGAAGGACTTGCAGCACCTGAGAAATGGCTTATATCAGCTTTGCCAGGTGGGAACTGCCTCACTTGCTGTCACAGTACAATTCACTCTCTCCTGGTGTATGTGGATACTACCTCACTGCATAGGCATCCAAAAACATAGAAATTTTGAGCTTAATTGTTAACAAGTGAAACAGACACTTGGAGCCCAATAGAACAAGGAAATAGATGAATGAGAGAGAATTGGCAGAATACATCAGTTTTTCCTTCCTTATACCACCAAATAGTTTTTTAAAAAGTTTAAGTGAAACTAAGCAACCACATAATACATTTAAAAAAAATAAAACCCATATTTATTGCACTTTTTGGATAAGCTGTATCTCCCAACAGGATTTAAACTTTTTCTTACCACTGACTTATTTGACAGTTCAGTCACAGTTTGGCCATGGTCTGATCAGTATGGTTAGCCAAGAGCACCACCAGCCTGGAGGACACTGTAATACTTGATGCCCTAATAAACAGTCGGGGGTCTGTAAAAGGAAATACAATTGAGAAATTTTTAATGTCAATGCAAGCATGGAAAATAACCCACATTGCTTAAAGACCTTGCGCAGGATGAATCATAGCATTGCTTAAGTAAATTACATGGAGTTGAGGAGGGCCTGCCTGGCAGCACTAAGTAGTCAGGGATGGAAAACAATTGGAAGTCACTGTCAGCAAATGGAGGTGAGGCTGCTGCTGGCTTGGAGGGCAACACTGAGCAGTGTCTTCCTGCTGCAGCTTGCAGCACCCATGTTTCTGTGGGCAGTGTGCTGGAAGGAGGGATTCGTGAGGAGAGGTATTTTATTTTTTGGAGCAAATAATATTAATGGGTGGGAGGAATACATGTTTCTAGATGCACAAGCTGTTCTTTTGATCAAAAATAGCCTGTAGCAGTCTTCACACTTCATTAACAGTTTAACTGTTTGGAGTGTAGATAGAGCTTGTTGGTCCAGCCACCTGACAGCAGGAGTGATGAGTGACTAAAGGAGGGGGAGAGGTGGACAAATACAGAGCTGTATGGAAAACAGCACGACCTGAAATCTCTACTGCCTGTGGATTGTGGAGAGGCTTTCTGGAAGAGGGAGAAGGAATTGGAAATACCTTAAGATCATTGTTCCTGTTGAGTCTGTAGGGGTTTTTTTGCTTTTTGTTTTGGTGTCCAGTGGAACACATATGAATTTTTATTTCCAGCTTGTCTCCAGACTGAGCAATCGCTAGGTTGTTTGGGCTTTTTTTCCCTCTGGAAACTGGATATTTTTGGACTTTATCAACTATATGTTCATTCAGACATCTACTGGCTGGGGTTTCCTACCCCAGTTTCCCAGAGGGCATTTTGCCCACCAGATGACATGTACTGCTTACTGGGAGGTGCAAGCCACTGCTCCTGTCATGTTTCTGATTGTGTTGCAAGTGGGATTTACTGTCATGGTAAAACACGAAAGTGTTTTGGAATAAACGTTAGCCCAAGAGGTGTTTAGTTCCTTTTTGACACATAGAGTTTAAAAGCATTAATAGATTTCTGATGTATGAATATAGCAAACCAAAGGCTTGATTCAAAGTGTTGTTAGAGATGGGGAAAGGTTTGAGGCCAGGATTGTTTGTTGTAGCTGGACTTAGCTGAAGTGAACTGGTGGTACATCACTACTTTGCCAGTCAGGAGTCAGACGTCCAATCTGCTTCTGCTTGGCCACCACCTCCTTTGGGTTGTGCAGGGATTGTGCCAGTACTTTGATGAGCAAATATAGGCCATTTTTTTTAGCAGTACAATGCAATGTCCTTTTCCGTCTTCTGCGTAGCAGGAAGGTAAAATGTCACTCTTTGTGATAAATAAGCAAGCTAGGTGCTTTGATTTATGAAGTAGCATTTCAGGTACCCCTTAGCAGTGATCAAACGTGTGACTTACCTCTCATAAAAATGGGAACTAATCTGACCCACGTGGGTTGTGCCTTGCACCACACTCCAGACAGAAGACTGATGGAGCACTTGAATGACAGGGTTGTAGCCCCCATTTTTGCACACAGGTAGTTCAATTGTTTGATGGACTTGAGGGCAGAACATCCACTTGTTTTTGCTTTCTGCTTTTTGACCTGATGATGCTGTGCATAAAGTTAGTTGGTCCTATTGACCAAGAGAAGGACAATGGATGCAACAGAGCCTTCTTCACAGCATCAAACATGCAGAACTGTTTGGAACAGGTCCTGCATTATTCTGCAGCATCTTTAAGGAAGCTGGTGAGATTGACCTGTCAGTAACAGGACAAAATGTGATTTCATGTCTTGAAGCTCTACTCAGAGTTGGAAGAATTGGTGTTAAGATATAGTTTGGTACATCCTCTGCCTTGAGGTGTGGGAGCCTTCAGGTCCAGTTTACCCAGAATTCCTAATATTTTGCCCCATTTTCTCATTTCATTGACCTAGGCATTTGTCAATCCTTGATCCTTGGGGTAAGTTTTATACTGAATACAGGCCTGGCTTCAGTTGCAGCATTAAATAAATGTGTTTGTGTTATCTGCTTATGTGTCCAATCCAAAAAGTTCATACAATGGACTGCTTTATAGGACAGTAAAGATTATTTGGAAATAATGTGAAGCTTCATTCTGGAACCCATTCAACAGTAGAGAACATGTGCTTGCTAAATAAAATTGGATTTAAGCATTTTGTACTAAGCTTTTTTATGTACATTTTCTCTTAATTCTCAGAAGCAATTGGGATTTTATATACCAAGTTTCAAGAAACAGAATTTAAAGATTATGAGTGTAACTTGAATTATGTTGTAAATCATGTTATTTTCTTTGCAGTCACATTTAGCATGGGGAGCATATTTTATACTAAAATGAGAAGGAGGCAAGAGGGAAAAGACTTTATTAAGATTAAGAAAAAGATGGCAGAAATTATTCCTTCTAACAGTCATCTAAACTCACTAAACAATTGAATTTTTCTGTGAGTAGTGAGGACTCTGGAGTAGATACATGGCAATAGAATGACTACTTAGGTATTTCTCCCTGTGGATAGTTTGCAGTGGCTCTACACTATTCATTTAGAAGACATTTGCTGGGGAAGAAAAATATATTATTTCATATATCTAACAGGCCTGCAGAGGCTGAGAGTGGTTCAAAACCTATACCTTCATCTCTTTCCCAGTGTCTGCATATTCTGTTTTTGAAAGCAGAGGTTAAGCACTGGAAATCCTTTGCCAGATGTCCGTAAGTACCCTCATGTTAACAGTTTCATTGTCATAAGTTGGCTTTCCAAAGGTCTCTTTAGGTGCTTGATTTGTGTCTTGTGTCTTGTCTCATTCTTCCTTCATATATCCCAACTGCAGCATCTCACTAGTGAGGAAGGCGCAATGGCTGTCATAGCTTGCTTGAGCTCGTGACAGCAGAGTTACGGATCTCATCTTTCTGCAGCAAACCTCAGGTTTCCTTGTGATCCATGGCAGAAAACTGTGACATGATGCAGAGCATTACATCTATTGACGCTTCAAAGGGCTGCTTTTGGCCTCTTAAAACTGGCCTCATTTTGGCTGCTGCACAGCACATCCCACCTGGGGTTCACTGATCCATTTCTTCTGGCACGCAAGAGAAGAGACTGCGGTGCTGCCTTCCCCAGGCGTGAGCAGATCCAGACTGCGGAGAGGCCGGGCGCAGCTGTGCGAGCCGTGCACTGCTGTCACACAATGGGAGGCTCCAACCACCGCAGCATTTCAGCAATCCTGGGGAAGATGGGGTTACACGTGGAGTCAAATCAACCCAGCTGACAGGGTGGAACCTCCTGCATCTGGCTGGGCACTGAAGGAAATACATCTTGTAAATCTGTCCTGTGGTGTGACAGGTTTGCGGCATCCAGAAGAGCAGAGACAAGCTGTCCTTGAAGTAATTAAGTGTTCTGCAAATAGCGAGAAATCCCCTGGAACATTTCACCTCTGTCCCTTGGAGCTTGGGTTGAGTCCTACAGAGTTGCTTTCTCTAAGAGTAAATTCTTTCCGTTCCTTAATGCTCCTGTTTCTGGAGAGCCTTTCTGTCCCCATGTGTGCCAAAGCAATGCTGTTGCAGTTCCTTCAACTTGTCATATGGTTTTCCTAATCTTAAAAGAATGCAGAAACCTGCAAGCCTGTCAAGTTATTGGAAGCACTGGAAACATATGTCTGAGTCATCCAGAAACTCAGGTAATGGAGTGGAGGAATTTCATGTTTTTCTTTCCAGAGGATGTGCAAAGAGTTGGTTTGTGCCTATACTTGCAAGATCAGCCCATCAATACAAGACTTGGTGCACAAAGTATTGTATTTTGCCTGCTTTTAGAACTGTTTAGCTTTTAGAGAAGGAGGATGCAGTTGATTTGCATTTTTCCCCATTATAAGTACGAAATTCATTATAGTAATTAAAAATTTTCAGTAATTCTTGTGCTTGGGTGAAATGTACATGAAAGGATAGATTTACGACATTACGAAAATGTACATATTTTATAGCTACCATGCATCTTTGCACATAAATTAGACTTTCCATGCGATAGGTACGGAATTTAGGGCAGGCTGATGGGTGCAGCTGCACCAATGTCACTGTAAGACTTTTTCAACACTTTTAGAACAAGCGGTGAGACAAAAGTGCAGAAGATTCAGTAATAAAATGATGTTTCCTGTGAGTTTCTTGTCCACCCTTATTTAATGACAATCCATAAAACTGCGAATATTAACCTTGCATATAAACATCAGCTTTTACTTCCCTTCCAATATTTATGTATTTTGGCAAAATCTTAACCATACAGAACTGGAGCACCTCTTCTCTCTTGTCCTTTATATATAGTGCTCATGATCAGCCTGGACTCTGCAGCGGCAGGGGAGTTCTTTTTGCTTTTGCAGCAAAGTTGTCTTCAAACTGCACTTGCAGACCTAGAGTTGCTGTCTTTCATTACACTCTTCAGCTACACAAAGTTGCAGTTGAAAGTCAAGATTTCTATTTTTTCACACGTTGATGGAAACATTACAATGTCAGAGCGGATTATGGATACATTCATTCTCTTCCCCATGCCCCACTGCAGAAGCTGAAGCAACTGTTTATGGCAAGTCTGGGTGTAATCACTCAAACTGAGCATGCAGAACTGGAGGATCCCAGAAACCTGAGAGCTTCCACTAAGTGTGGAAAGCTTGGCTCCACACAGAATTTCCAAATGGGCAAAAGCTCTTCCATGTGTTCTTAGGCAAGAGATGTAAATAGCATCCCTGAAAAAGTTAATGATGCGCTAGCCTAGCATATAAAGTTTGTGGAGTTGCCTTTAAATATGCTAAAGACATTATGGCTTGAGAAAGAAATTAGTGTCTGGCAAATTATATATTTGCATGTAAAGAACAATAGTGTCTTTAAACAGAAAGTATACTTCAGGGACAAGCCAGGCTGTGCTTATTTGTGTGCTGCAAATGCTGTGATGAGGGCAAGGAGGAAAATGTCTCAGAGCATTTCTGGAAATTTCAGTGGAAATTCTAGGAATAAGTGCTGGGTGTGATAGTGTGTAGGAGAAAAGTGCAGAGCATTTTGAAGACTTAAAGCAACCAAAGAAATAGAAAGATCTATGATCAGGTTGTATCGCAATCTTTTTCTTTTCGCCATTTGGCGTAATTTGTGCCATCATCTCAGAGCAGTGTGACTCTGAAATTGCCACTAGCCCAAGTTTTAGAATAGCATTCTGGACAAATTTTAGTATTTCATCTCTTGCATTCAGATATGGAATCTTGCAGTAACCAAAGAGGAATGCTTTCCTTGGTCAAGAACTATTTTCCTGGAACTGAGGAGAGTGGAGGCATCAGTCCAGCTTCCAGCAGAATCTGACATTTTCACTGGCATTTTCTGTCTTATTTAGGGCATGAAATATTCCAAGAAGCAATTGAATAAACACTAAAAATTGAAAATGAAACACCTGATTTTGGTGCTAGGATCTGATTAAGTTGTTGGTCTTATAATAAAGTTTACTGTTTGAGAGACACTATTAAAGGTAAAATTGAATTTTCACTGCAAAGTTTATATGATCATGTTTATTAATGCTGCTTTCCCTAGAGTCACTTACATTTTGTTTAAGTAAAATATATAAGATGTTAAATGCTGGTCTGGCTGGATTAAGGCAGTTATGTGTTAGAGTCCTTTCCTCTCCTCAATTGCATTTTTATGAAGATGAAAAGTTCCTGTATTGGAGTGAAGGCCTAAACTCAGGAAGACGTCATAGTCATATCAAAATAGAGTGAAAATAGGATAGTTTTGCCACTCTTTAGTACAAGCAATGCTTTCAGAATGCTCTGCAGTATGAATGTAAATAACAGAATTTGAAGAATTTGGAAGTACAAATATTGAGATCCAGATTAAAACATGTTTACATTGGCATTGGGTGGCTCTTGTGCAAATATATAAAAATTTTAAAAACTTATTAAATATTTCTATATAAATACTTGTTTTAGGTTATCACATAAAGCTTGAGTCTGAATTATTTGAAGATGCATCATATAAAGCAACACAATGTCTAAATGTTGAGCTGTTGATAAGTTTTTGAGGTTCTACTTCTAGGTTCCTGGATTTTGTTCTTAAAAAAAAAAATTAGCTCTTCCCAACTTTAAGTTCTTGATTCTTCCATATTTTCCTTCTTTTATACAATATGACTTGTTAAAAAAAATATTTTGATGCTGACACCTAAAACTCTAAGCATGCCTCTTTGAAGACATTATTTTAATAAGAATAGAGCTGACCAGAACTGCTGTATATCACCATTCTTACTGCTAAGAGGTGCGCAGAAGAGTCAGACTCCAAGAGCTGGCATGGCATTGTGTCTTGGTTAGATACAGCTTTTGATTTTGAATCTATCACTCTGCCTCTTTAAAGACATTCTTTTAATAAGAACAGAACTGCTGTATATCACCATCCTTACTGCTAAGAGGTACGCAGAAGAGTCGGACTCCAAGAGCTGGCATGGCATTGTGTGGAGTGTCTTGGTTAGATACAGCTTTTGATTTTGAATCTAGCACTTCAGTCACACACCTTTTGTCTTTGTTTTTCCTTCTTTTTTTGTCTGGCAAGGAAAAAGTTTTCCAGACTGAGAGTGTTTTAGGGTGGCTTTTTTCCCCCTTCATAATTTTTTTCATTTTTCATTCATTTAAAACTGGTTCATAATTTCACTCAAGCCATTCCAGGGTTCATAGAGCTGTTAAAAATGTTTACTGTATAAGCTGGGGAAGCATCTGCTTTTTTCTTCACTAATTTTGTTTCTCCAATCTGTTATGTGCTGTTTCCTTCCTGAATGTGCAAAGGCTATAAAAAGCCTATTAGAGTGTAAAGGAGGGAGAATATAAAGCAGCAGTACAAATCTCCTTTTGATCTGAGGGATTGCTAAGTATGGAGAGTAACATGTTTCCCTGAATTGTGAATTGGTTAGTCTCCATGAGCTAGGAGGACTGGATTCAGAGAAGAATTGAAATTATAAATGCTAAAAGGAGGAGAGGATTTTGCATGAGGTAGGAGAAACTACCTCAGAAATTGGGGGAGATCATGAGAGAAGCTTGATGACCTACGTACTGCGCAAAGAAAGAAAAAGAGATGCGTCAGTGATAAGACTACAGCGGTAACAATGGCGTTCAGCATCTGTAACCCTCAAAAGAAATTAGACAGTGTTGTTTACTATTCCATAATCCATTCTCAGCCAGGAACTAGAGGTATTGTAAGCATCTCACATAAATATTCTGAAGCAGAGGTCTTAGTGGTGCTATGAAAAGTGAGGAGTATTGTGGAAAACACTACAGAAAATTAAGACAATAGGCAAGAACTGCTTAGTGTGAGATCTTTCAAAAGATGTACTGAAGAAGAAGGGATGGTTGCAGATGAGAAGGGATGGAATTCAAATAGTACTGAGCAGAGTTTTATTAATAAGCACACTATTAGGGTACTCTCTTGCGCAGGAATTTAAACTGGGTGGTCAAGTGGACAGCAGTCTTTCAGAACTGCCAGAAGAAGTAGCATGAAGCTCAAAAGATGAAAATAGTCCAATGAAGCAAGCCACAATAAACAGACTGAATGGAGAGCTATTTATAAACAGCTATGCAGAATAAAGATGACCAGTGCCTTAAACTGAAGGGATGAGGCTAAAGGACAAGAGTGACTCAGAGATGAGAGGGAACTTCTCAGCATTGATTTTTGTTTCTGTAATTAATTAATGGCAGGTAAACTTGTGACATTCTTCCCTGAGGTAGTTAAAGATATATTCTAGATCCTTCTGTGCTTATACTTCTGGTTTGTTGGCAGTGATCTTTGCTATCACATGTAGGACTGCATGGGTTACATCCACCCTGGCAACTGAGAAGTGCCAACCTACAGGATGGGGCCGGCCAGGTTCTGCCTGCTCTACTAGGGAGCTGAATGCCTCTGCAGGCTGGAGACCACAGCTCTTAGAGTCATGGTGGAGAAGCTTTTCTTCAGAAGGTTTGCATGAGAAAAAAATGAGGATTCAGTAAAGCTACTTTTATTTTTTACTGCAGATAAGCTGATTAATATTTTCATGCTCAGTATACCTCCCCTGACAGCAGCAAAGGTCTTTCTTCAATGTACAGCTGTTCTTTGAGTGTTGGTATTACCACAATTGTCAGTTCAAACATGGTCATTTGTCTCACTGATAATTTATTATACAAATCATTGAAGGGAGTGGGTTTTGGTAATTTTTTCCATGTTGTGGCAGTGTGCCCCCTTACTACAGGTACTGTGTATCTAGTAATTCAGACTGAGCATTCAAATATATTTGTAATTCCTGTCCTGATACTGTCATGAATGTCTTTGTTCCTGCTTAGTTCACTTCCCTGTTTCTTAATGCTCTTGCTGTTCCCCACAGGTGTTTATTACACTTCAAAACCTGTAATAAAGTTGTCAGATGATACCTGTTCCTTTTCAAATACCCTAAGGGAACCTAGCTCTTAGCTTATTTATGTGCCTCTTCATTGTTCCTGAAGTGCAACAGACTATTTTAGAAACAGCAAGAGTGTTGAAAAAAATGTATTGAATATTTGAAAACTGAACTCCAGTGAACTCTCTGCATTATGTCTTTTGTTTTACTGCTTTTTCATTAAGTTGCTTTCTTACCTTCTTCCTCTAACCAAACCCTTTAAAAACACCTTGGTGGAGTTTCCTTGTTTTATTAATTACAGACCCACTGTGTTCTCAGCACTGCTGTTAAAATAATGTTTTTGATAGAGTTGGTCGTTGTTGCAAAGGTGACCTTTCTGCACTGGCAAAATTAGGGCAGTCTGGAAGGTCAGCAGGAACAATTCACTGAAGCTTCACTTCAAGTTGACTTCTTCCTTCCTGGAAGCATTAAAGCATTTGTGCAGGCATGCACTCCCCTGGCTCCCAGCACACCCTCAGCCGCTTATGCTGCTTTATTAGCAACCCAGCTCTGATCCAAAGCAGCACTCACAGCTGGGAAGCAGAAAAAGCTGCTTGCTGCTGCTGCACTTGGGCCCTGCTTAGGGCTGCCTGATGTCATAACTACATGTGAATAAAGGACCCAGTGGCAGAAGAATACTCGAGGAGGATTAATCACACTGTGGCTGGATGGTGTTTGGTGTGTGCAATACAGATCACTTCAACCCACAGAATTGCCTGGGAGCCTTTCCATGGTATCCTGGGCCCTACTGGGGTGTCTCTAATTACTGCAGAAGCTCAGGTGTGTGCATGAATGGAGAGATGCTGACGGAGGAAAAATATATTTGGGGAAAATGCCACTGCATGGTTATCTGTAAACTGTGCACGAACACTGAGGATCACTCTTCCTTCCCACACCAGTATCCTGTTCCCTTTCCTTTAGGAGATAGCGGCAGCTTTTGCTACTTCATTCACTGGAAATGAATTGCTTTATCCAAATCAGGCATTCCCAAGGTGGGATTTCTGTAAATGAGCTGCTTGTGTGAGCCTGTTCCTCAGCTTCTGTTGCCTCTCATGCCCTGAGAGGGCATGAGAGGCAAAAATAGCTTCCTGAAGAGGGGAGCTATTTCTTTTGTATTACTTCTTTTATCTCTGACAAAAACAAGCAATAACATTTTAGATCCTGATAGTACTAAATGTCTTTTCTTGCCATATACCTGCTATGGTTCTGTTTACTCATCTTGAGATTTGGATAGCTGGGAAAGGCTTCTCCTTTCTTCCTTGACTAGATTTTAATAGAAGTATTGCCAAATACCAACCATTTTGTGGATGTTTTTGTCCTGTAGGACCTTCTGGGGAAATAATTTTTTTCTTTTTATAATCAGAATTCATGTATAATACTGCAGGTGGTCAGATGTAGATCACAGCTCTTCTCTGTGAGTTTTTACAGGTGGTATTTGACTGAAATGTAAAAAAAAAAGCCTGATGAGAAAATGCTGTCAAACTTTGCAAAACTCAAAAGTTACTTGCAGTAATGCTAGCTTGAGCCATTGTCCATTGCATGGGAATTGGGAAGTTTGTTTTCAAAATTTCAAAACTTAGACTAAGAATTATTCTCATGGTTCTCTGAACTTCAAGAAGGCAGTTATCACAGAATCACTTAGAATTATCTCAGGTCTTATTGGGCAGTTATAGAGAGACTTGCAGAGTGTTACAGTATTAGCAAGCTGAGGGGCTTTCATATGCACTGCACCCAATTCTTTTGAGTGAAATTGCTGCTCCCATGTGTGTTACCTAGGTCTACCTTACCTTTGCAAAGCTGTTGACAGAAAATGCTCATCTCTTGCTATGTTTTTTCCTTCCCTTATATTCAGACATTATTTGGAAGCCTAATATTTACACACTTAAGCAATTGGCCCCACATTAATTTTTTAGTCGTCAGTGCCAGATTGCCTGTTTGCAACTTAACCTTTTCTTGACCTGGTTCACAGCTTACTTTCTTGACTTCTGGCCCTCACCAGTTTTTAACCACCATTTGGCTCCAGCTGTTCTTATAAAAGGAGGCATTAAATTGCACCTTCCAGTCAGCCTTAGGGCTTGAAAACACTCATCAGTTTCAATCATGTTTGCAATACTCTATATGGAAGAGACGGCGGGGCTCTTAACGCTTTGCAATATAATGTGTTTTCAGTCCTATACTTATTGGAAGTGCTTATATGGCATTCTTACAGGATTTAAAAATCCACATGGGAGAGGAAGGAGTGAGATTTTAAATGCTGATGGAGCTGGATAAGAACTATAAGCATTATGAATATGATAGGAGATGATTTCTGCAAATGCTGCTGTCCTCCAGCTACAGATCATTGCCCTCTCGTGTCTGTTTGGTTTGAGCCTGTCAATGGTTAGTTTGATTTCTATCATCTGTTCTCTTACGCAAGAAAACAAGTGAAGTATAGCTTTTTAAAGCCTCTTGTGACTGTACAGGTCTCCATCATATTCTTTTTCAATTGTCTCTTCTTCTGGCTGAAGAACGTTTGCCATTCAAAAGCTGTTTCTTATTTTTGCTTGTCCTCAACGTCCTCCTCTGAACTGCTTCTGCTTATAGTAAGGTGTTTGAGAGGAGGAGACTAGGACTGCATGCAGAACTTGAACTGGCTTTTTTTTCCTCTGTGGTAATGATTGCTCTGTTCCTGTTCTTTATTCCTTTGTGAGAGTTTTGAGTTTGCCCTTCTTTTTTTGTTTGAGACTATGTATACTTGGAACTATGTTGTGTAACTGTCTATTGCAATCCCGAGAACTTACCTGTCAATAGTAACGGTAAACTCAAACTCTTTCACTTTATGTGGAAGATTGCCTATTTTTGTGAAAAGTTTATCCAAATGACTTTTATTTGTACCTACATTAAATTATTTGACAATGTAATGTCCAATAGCAGAGTGCAATTAAGACTTTTCTCCAGTTCTCCAGATCCTTGAATAATTTAATCTATCAACCATCATACTTACTGTTTGCCTATTAAACACATGGTCTAGATTACATGTGAGCCTATCAAACTGTCTGGATCCTTCCCTGAATGACAAGTGACTGATAACTCCTACTTTGTTTCCTGTTCTAAAAAATAAGGAGTTCACCTTTGAGACCTTCACACTTATTTTGGCTGCAGGGTTTCTTTCAAGACCTTCAATGCAGACATTAATTATCTTCTGGAAACACGAGTGAACTATGGCCAACAGATCTTCCTCTGTCCTTTGGTACTTTTCTTTTTCATTGAGGCTGCTGTTTGCAGTGGTTTTGTTTGCCAGCTAACAAATAACCTTAGTTTTTTCCATATTTTGGCCCTCTATTCTGAGTTCTCTAAGTGTGCAAATCTGAGCCATGTAATAGAGTTTAGAGGCTTTCTGGCTGAAAGGCCAAGTTATACAGCTCAGAAATCAGGTGGTTTCTCCTCTTCATCTGTATCTGGTGGAACTTGGGTAAATTCCCCTCTCCAGCTGGATAGCTTAAAACCTGCAGAAGGAGATGTTGGTATCCACACTTTGCAGTCCAGGATTGTTTAAAGCAGTATATCAGCAGGAACAGTTCCAGGTTAGTCTCTGCAGCACAATAGACCTACTGTGAGCCAGATCTGTATCCAAGATGTATTTGCATTATGCAAATATTTCCTGTTCAAGATGACTCTTAATCAAACCAGACAACCCTTTTACAGCAAAAGCTTTCTATAAAATTCATATTTAGGATATGGCACAAACTTACTAAAAATGGCAGTTGATGGTTTAAAACAACAACAACAAAAATTAAAGCACAAACCAAAAAAGAATTCAAGAGAAAAAAATCTGCTTCTGGAACGTAGAATGGCATTTTGCTCTTGCATGAGCTCATATTTATGCCTTTTATAATTAATTAAGAGAATGAGTCTTAGGAGTGGCTGAGAGAGTTGGGAGTGTTTAGACTGGAGAAAGGGATTGCTCTCTTATTGCTCTCTACAACTGCCTGAAAGGAGGTTGTCACCAGGTGGGGATCAGTCTCTTCTCTCAGGCAACCAGTGAATGGACAAAAGGAAATGGTCGGAAGTTGCACCAGAGGAGGTTTAGAAAAAATTTCTCCATCAAAAGGGTTGTCAGGCAGTGGAACAGGCGGCACAGGGAAGTGGAGTCCCCATCCCTGGAGGATTTAAAAGACATGTAGATGTGGTGCTTGGAGACATGGTTTAGCAGTGGACTTGACAGTGTTAGGTTTGTGCTTGAACTTGATAATCCTAGAGAGGTCTTTTCCAACCTAAATGGTTCTGTGATTCTATAGTATTTCATATTTCTGCCTAAAGATAACTGTGTTCATTTAACCTTGAAAGCAGGTTCTACAAGCACGGAAACTTTTGATTTTATTTCAGAGCTGCGTTGTTGAGAGTGTAATACATCCTGCAACATGAAAAATAACCTCCTATTATAACTCTGTAAGTGTCAATGAATCCCATTTAAAGATCCCTTCTCATCATATCTAGATATGGAAGCTATGATGGGGAGTGTTAGAGACTTTGGCTTATAAACAGAAAAATGTACTTTCAGCCTGCAAGTGTCTGGTGCGTCTGCTTTCTGCACTGAAATGCTGAATTTCAGTTAAGAAAAGTCACCCAAGGGGATGGGTGCCTTGTACCTAGAGAGCAGAACAACCACTGAGCTTTAGTCAAAGTGCTTTTCCTGTCAGAGAGTTAAGAATTCTTAAATTAGAAAATGCACTTCACTTCTGAAGTATCTTCTGATCAGCGTTGTTGAACAAAACAACAGCCACTTTCCTGGAAGGTTTTTCTGTGCTCACTTCTGTTCTGTAGCAGCTGTTGGTTGTGCAATGACTGCCCATCTGCATCCTTCCTTGCACCTGCCAGCCCTGTGTTCTCTTCTGCTAGCAGCTCTGCAGCACTTGTTACAAAACTGTCATCCTTTTCAGATTTTTTTTTCAATTATTCTCCAAGATGAAGCTCAGCTATTCTAGATCTGTCCCATCCTCATCTCTCAGAAGGACCTGTATGGTTTCACACTTGAAAGGATCCTGGAGGATTTCCCCTACCCGGGGCATTTCTTACAACAGAACAGTTTCAGTGTTGCTCACAGTGAGAAGGTATGTGCCTGAGGAAAGGAGGAGCTACATCAGCTGCCTGTTTCCTTTTCCTAGTGCTGCTGTGGTTTTCCAGACAAGAAAGCTTTCTTTTCCATGATTTCAAAGGCTCAGTCTGGGTGTTGCCTTTGCTAGCAGAGGGCACGTGTTGCAAATTCTGGAGAGGAAGGAAGAATAGAGGTCCTCAGGGTAATAACTGCCTGGTTGCAGGCCACAGGACTGTTCAGGTCCTAGATTCTTGTTGGAGTTACAGGAATGACAGAGCTGATATGTGGGATCATTTTTCTGAAACTGTTAAAGGAAGTCCATCTATGCTTGGTACTTGACAGCTCTCTGGCAAGCACTGTCAGAGAGCCACGTGTGCTTGCTCACAAAGCTCAAACGTGTCTCATGTTGGCAGTATTGATTCTGAATAGAGCAGTCTTACAAAGACACATTTTAGCCTTTTGGAAGATATAGTTTAATCCATTTTCCAGAGATAACATGGTCTTCTCAAAGCCCCAGCAGTGGGTTTTTACTTTCCATCTCATCTGAACAGACTGTAGAAGGGCCAGTCCAATGTTCAAACCCTACCCTGCTCTAGAGTGCGCAGTGACAGCAAGGTACTTACTATCTGATGTGTACTGTGATTTTTAAATTATTTTTTTAAAGCCAAACCACCTCAACTTCATAATTAGTTTTATAGAGGTATAAAAGCAAAAACTTTATCTATTCCTCCAGACAATTCCCTTGCCTAACTTTCATCTGAATTGAAACAAGGCTTGATCTCCTCTTCAAGCTCCTTCCCCCATCCAATAGTTATAGCAGAGATTTCCTCTTATTAAGTGATCTTCAGATGGAGCCCACCCTCAAATAAAAATCCAAACATTTTGCTTTATTTTGGGCAAAGGAGGCAGGGAGGCATGTAAAAGACAGGAGAAAGACAAATAGCCTTTCTAAACAAACAAAGGATAATTGCTCTCATAAATGTGGGTCCTCATAATTTAAGAGCAATAGTTTATATACTTGGTAAGCCTTATAAACAGAGAGAGGAGACAAGGGCCAGAGTTGTGTTCAATAAAAGGTCCAACTCAACAAGGCCCTTGATTGTTAAGTTGTGTATTTTGTGAGCCTCTGCCAAGTTTCCTTGCTAGCAGGGCTGTGCTGAGTGCTGATATCTGCACAGAGGAGCGAGTTCTGGGAGTTCCTCTGCACTGTCCTGGGTGTGGGAGGGTGCCGTGACTGAGAGCAGTTGGAGGCACAATCAAACCATCCTGCGAGTGGCAGCTCTCTGTTGTGGTGGGCAACGTGATATTTTGGGGTTGGCAGGTAGAAGGTTCACCTAAAAAGCCTAAATCTACAGTCTGTTTATAGTACAGTATATAGAAAACTTAAATGTGTCATTTATCTGCCAGGTGGTAGAAACCAATGATAAAGGCTTTAACCTCACCACAGCCTCTAACAGTAGTTAACTCCGTGGCTTAAGGAAGGTTGGTTAATTTACCTGCTTTGATTTCTCTCTCTTTTTTTTTTTTTTTTTGTTTACATTTTTTTGGTAAGATTTCAAAACTGTTAATGAATGAATGTGAAACAGTATTCCTGTTAAACAGACTTGTGATCATTGACTTGCTAGGAGAATCCTCACAGCATGTCTCAGCTTGGATATATTCTGTCATCCAGGTAAATAATACTTGAACTGAAAATCTAAGCTGTTTCAAATAATGAACCTTAGGGTTGCCAGGTTTCTCATGGTTGCATGCAGGAATCTGGTGATTCCACACTGTGCATGATGGTGTGTCCAGAGGGCTGTACTTCAAGTCTGCTACCACCTCTAACTTGAGGTGTTAATGAAATTTTTGTTGTATGATGCATTAGCTTCTTTCCTGAGCACCTGTAGTCTGCTTGCTTTTGCTTTACTTTTTCCCCGTTGAACTAGAGCACTTTGTATCTGTGTATTCAGGTTTTGTCTGCTGCAACTACTGCCTGTGATGGTGAAGTTACACCTGGCCCTGGCTGCATGGGCTTTACTACTGGTACTGGGAAACAAACATTCAGGTACAGTTGCATTTCAGCAACTGTACCTGAATGCTCAGAGTAGTAGAGGGACCTCGGGGCAAAGAAAGATGCATGGCTGGGTGAACACAAATATTGGATGTGTTGCAGTATGTCATATTCTGCATGATCTTAATGGGATGCCTAACACAGGTTGGTGGCACCATGACGATGCCAGTGTGAAATATTCCTGTGAAAAAAGAAATTTTTCTGCCTTTCTGTGATCCTCACTTGCCTTTAATGCTCTGGTACCAGAATGTGCAATTGCAAGGAGGCAGACCTGTTCTGTGACCAGGTTGGGCTTGCTCTCAGGCTGTTAAATGACTCCTGGTGACTAATTAGATGTGATAGAAGTAAGCTGCCAGTGCTTTGTTGAGGAACACAGGGGGCAGGTAATACTGTGCCTCAGGTGACTGAGGGAGTTTAGGTGCCTTGAGGCAGCTGCTTTGAGATGATGGGTGTCTTAAAGTGCCCTGAAGCTCCTTCGGAGCTCTGTCCATATCACCAGGAACACCTCAGTGCCAGCTGCAGAGGAGGCTGCTCAGCCCTGCTGCATGCCTGGCTGGCCACATGCTGAAGCTGGAGAGCGGGGAGGGTACTGATGGGGAGCATGAAGCCAAGTGGCTGAGATCTCCTGTTCAGCTGTCAAAAGAAGACAGGCAATTTACTTTCTCCCAGTGGTGAACCTGTCAGATGCAGCAGCGTCAGGTCTGTTGCTTGAGCTTCTCAACCACCCTGACTCATAAGATTTGCCTAGATGTCAAAACATGTGCTGAGGAAAGTCTCAACAATACATTTGATGCAGTGTTTCTTTTGGATACAGTCTTTTAAAAGAAGCAGAATATGAATTTACATCAAGGTTGCCAAGACATCCAACAGCTTCTGAATTCCCTGTATGTTAGTGCAATGGTTATTATGTCTTTTTTTTAAAATATACAATTTAATATAAACTGAATTTCCTAATCCAGTTTATATTGGTTATAAGAATAAACGTCTGGCTTTATCCTCTGGCTCCACTCATCATTATCTGTATGACATTTTTGACAGTGTGTTGTGCAGTGGAATTATGGGTTTTAACAGAGGGTGCAAAAAAGGGAAAAGAGTGAAACAGCAGCACTTTTTACACCATCATAGCTGACAACAACTCAGTGCTCATGTCATCTGAAACCATGGTTCTTCCCATGATTTGGGAAAGGGTCTCATTTCCCCAGCATGTCTTCCAGAGCTGCAGCTGTCCCCAGCCCTGGGCCATGCTCCATGTTTTCCACAGTCGGGACTTCTGCTCCTGCATTGGTGCATCCCCAGGATGCATGATCTCATGGGCTGCACTGGAGCTCACCTGAAGACCTGGTACAGCCCAAAGTCATTCTCATGGTCTATTGTATCTATTCTTTTGCCACTCCGCTGAAAGAGGAGAATAAGTGTTTAATAAGGGAGAATTTGATTAAAAAGTTGGTACAAGTCTGAAAAGTTGGTACAAGTCTGTTGTACTGAAGTTGTGTCTCTCATAAGTTACTACACTCAAGGTAGCATTACTCCCAGAAAGTGAGAAGGGCCATTGCCTGGTTGAGTTCCAAGGATGTGCTGGACACACACTAAAAGCTGTTTTTTTTGCAGTGTAAACTTAACTTAAAGCTACAGTATCTTGGTAGCTTATCTTAAAGTTTACAGCTCGTGTCCATCTGTTTTCTGAGCTGTGCTATCATGAAGTGTCTCCATTTTAAACAGAGCAGATGAAGCCTCTGCAAATGCCCCTTACTGTAAAGCTATATTCTGTGGCTTGCCTGATTAAATTTTAATTAATTTTAACATAATAAGCTAAATTTAAAAATAGTTCTTACCACTGTGCCACTGAGTGCGTGGCTTATTTTCATACTCCTCCATTGTAATATGCCAATTCCTGATCTTACATACTTTAACAAAAAAAAAGAAGAAAAGAGAGAAAGTTAATAGGGTAAAATCATTATGGCTTAATTGTATGATTAGAATATTAGTCATAAGGAATTTGATACCTTTTCCTAGAAAAAATGTTTTAAATTATTTAATTGCCTTTAATTTGGTTTCCTAATTATATTAGGTGTATATTATTAAGTTTTCCCTGGCACATACTTTTATAAATGAAAGGTGAGCTTTTTATTCAGTTGTAGCACTTCTGTGGTTTCCATTACTTTCCATACTTAGGAAGAAAATTCAAAGCCGCTGTTTCATTTCTGTCCATCTGTAATTATTGTAATCTGCCTATACCTACAGCCAAATGTAGCTCTGTATGGAAATAATGTACATATATGTATGGAGAGATAATTAGATTATACCAAGGCTGTGATTCCCTGCAGGAGAAACCAGAGTCTGAATCAGCTGCAGTCCTTGCCAAGGCAGAACATGATCCCTCATTGCAGGTGTTTAGCATCTCCCTGTTGCTCCACTATGCAGCGCTACCAGTGCTCCACAAATCCACAGTGACATCTCGGTTGCTTTTGGAGTTTGTCCACACCTTTTCTAAGCAATGGCTTGTTGCAGCTGGTTAAACAACACTCTTTAATCCCTAGCTTTATTTTGAAGTTCTTGTCAACGCCTGATATAAATCAGTTTTCTCATCCTTAAAAGTATAACAGAAACAAACAGCAGCGAGTGATGAATCACATGTGCTGCAGTGGAGTGCTATTCAGTTCACATAGCTTAAAATAAAATTAGGATCAAAGCAGTTTAATACTGGTGTGAATTTAATCAGTAGTCAATGAACTGCTCATTTGGGATCAGTACCAGTAGTGCCACAGATAAATTACAACTCTGAGCACTGAATTAATGTTAATGAGCACTTACAGAAAACAGATTTAACTAATCCCCAAAAGTTACAGACTCTCTTCCACTCACATTCACATACTCACATACTCTGTACACTCACATACTCTGCCAGCACGTCTGGGTTACAGTTTCCCCCCTTTCTCCATCTGAAGTGCACCCATATCCTGCAGGAGATGTGGGTGCTCTCACCTCCTGGGACACAGTGCTGCTCCCTGCAGCTGGTGAGGCAGCACCCACGAACTCGGGTGCACCCCATGAGCTGTGGGTGTTTGCCTGCAGCAGCCTGCCTGAAAGCAGGCAGCTCCTGGCCTCTGATTAGGAAAATGCTCTGTCTGGTGATGACGATTTTCTTTATTATTAAGTTGACTGGTTAGAGGTGACAGGTTTTGTGTATTTTAATGCGATCAGTGTTGGGAAGCACACCCTGATTTTATGTGTTTTTTACACCTGCACACACCAATGATTCACTCACGTTTCTGTCTTAAAAGGTGATGTCCCAGACCATTTGCCAAGGTTAGGCCATGCCATCACCATCTGTTCCTACATCTCACTTTGTTTTCTTCAGTAATCTTCTGCTGCATTGGCAGGGCATAGAATCACACCCTCCACCCATACCTTTGTGTACAGAAAGGCTGCTAAATGCAGTTCAAGTGTGGTAAGATTGCTTTTTGCTCTTGAGAGTTTGGAGTTTTTCTATAAACAAGAATCTGAATTCCCTTCAAGGAGTAAATATCTCTTCAGAGAAAGGCTTGCAAGCTTGCTGCAATGTACTGCAGATAGATGAAGCTTTGTTGTGTTACAAGGCAATTTGCCTAAGGGGCAGGCTCTGCCAGCTGTAGTCTCAGCTAAAATAACTTATTCTGCCTGAATTGTTCTCCAGATATGGCTTCACTTGCATGAAATTCATTATAGTCAGTAAAGACTCAGTAGCATCACTGGTGAGTGCTGTAGATATAGGAGGTAATGAAGTTCACTGAGGTATGCAGGAGCCAGGACTCAGTCCCAAAGCAGGCATCCCACCTGTGTTTTGGAGCAAGGAAAAGCTGGATGTCCTTGCCTAATGGTCAACCCTCATGGCTGGAGGCATTGTGGCCTCTCTGAAGCCTTTTCTTCTCGTGGTGTTTCTGGCTGGTTTATAACATAGCAGATCACTTGGGAATGTATTGTCGCCTTCCAGAGCTTATGAAATAGAAATTGCTAAATCAACAGAGGCCATTCAACATAAAAGCCTTGCAAGTCAAATAGCACTTCAGCAGCATGTGTTTTTGTTATACCATTTCAGTAAACTCAAAGCTTTGTAAGGGCTTTCCTTTTAAAGGTGGAATGGTGAAGGGGTGATGCTCCATGTGAGCTGTACAGTCTGTCCTTGTGCTCTGCTCTTCAGCCCTTGTGAACAGACAGCTTTCTGTAAGGTATGTGCCAGGTATACTTTTGTGCCAGGATTTGATGAGTTGCATCACAGTCTGACTCTGCAGTGGCAGAATTCCAGTACTGCAAAAGTCACATGAGAAGAAGGTTGGTGGAGAGTTTGTTTTCCATCTCCAGGCTGATGTACAGACATCCCATTTCTGCAGGTAGAGAACAAAAGACCCGTATCTGTGTTATGGAGATGGTCCTAGGCAGGATTTTAATTCCTGAGATTCAAATGGCAGGACTTCACTGCCGTTGTATAGAGATACCTCTGTAGACATAAGCAGGCACATGCACTCATGTCATTGAAAATGTTCTACTTCAGTGCTTTTGCCACCTCTATTTCCTTCCTTGTATCATGTCAGAACAGTCAGTCCAAACTGAACAAGAGGGATGTGTTGTGATAGACACAAACTACAGGGTGTTCAGGAACTGGAAACAAATTTTGCTGTCTCCCAGACTGAATAATATATTAAATAGTGAAAACGTCAACATTTTTTACTAGTTTTTGAATCACCCTCAGGGCTACAGAAGTATTTTCCTGAACTGTGTGTAATACCAGTAGTATCAGTGCCTTGCATACGGTTCGTGTGTTCTGTAAATGGAATTAAAATGATGGAGCAAGTAAATGCATAACTGGATTATAGGAGATTAGCGACCCAGTATTTGTAATCTCATCTCACTTCTTACTTTAGCATTTCTCATAGTGACACTTTTGCAGTGTCATGTCCCTATACATGGTTCATGCTATAAATAGTAATGAATACAGCATGAGTGCGGTGTAACTTAGTGTGATGAAATGAGGGCAATACTTTCCAGCCAATTACTGATGTTATAAAATTCTCTTTGCCACAAATAGAAGAGAAAAGAGTGAACTAACCTGGCAGCATTTCATTTTTGGTGTGTAGTGAGGGGAGTTGTGATCCTGTGAGATGCTGGCTGCTCTGAACTTACAGTAGCCTCTGGTACTCTGCACATCCTAGGAACTACTTGGCATCCAGGTACTACAGCATCAACCTCTGTGCTTGTAAATTCAGTGAGTTGGAAAATGTGAAGTCACTACGTGCTTCTAAATGTTTCCTAATAAAAATTCTTTTTACCTTCTCATTAAAGGCTTTTAAATGCAACTTTGTGATCTCTCTTTATTGGCCGTGTTCCATGTTTCCAAATTATACTGAAGAATGCTAGGAATATATTTTTATAATTTTTTGTTGTTGTTGTTTGCAGTAGTGTTCTACTTGAAGTCTGTGCAATTAGGAGGGAGATGATGAAGTAAATCATTACTATAATTTCTCCACCTGAAGCCTCAGTACCTAGTGGAACTATAGCGGAGTGTTAAATGTCTTTTCTGGAACCAGAGCCTCATTACATCTACCTTAATTTACATCACACATCCTGTAAATACAACATTGTCATCACTCGTTAAAAATAATAGTAATACAACAGTTGGACAGTGCTTTTCTCTCTCTGAAAGATTATCACTTTCCCCTGTGTTTTGTGTCCATCAGCCTTACTTCTGAAGCAGGTCTTAGAAGAACAAGCATCAGTTCAGCTGGAGGTGGTCTGAGGGTGAATTCACTAGGATTTCAGTACCAATTTAGTAGTTCTGGTAGTCCTTGTCTCCAAGCTTAGCATAGTGCATCCTACCAAGAAAGCTGTAGCATCAACTTTATCAAAAGGAGAGGACATGCTAATTTTTCTGCAGCAAGGAGGGAGACTGGCAATGGAGTGTGCTGCTCAGGAGTCTCAAAAATGAGGCCAGTGAATGCTGAGTCTCAAACTCTAGCTGTTAAGTTACAAGGATCTTTGGTATATTCATTGTATTGTGAGGAAAAAAAAAATCTTGAGGATTTTCACTGAAGTTCAGGACACTTATCAGAGTCCACATGAGTAGAGTTTAATATGCTCCTGTGGATCATGTGCACTGCAGTGAACTTCACCCTCTTTCCTCTCCAAATGGAGAATGGTCTGTATTTTATGAAGAGTAAAAAATCTGTAAAAGTGTGCACTGAAACAACTTTGAAAAAGCTGTAGTGAGGGCATTGCTTCTCAGCCCCAAATGTATATCTGTGCCAATGATGAAAATAAACATCAGTTACTTCATTTTTCACCTCCCTGACAAATTCTTTCAGTAAGAGTTTTACTTGTCTGTTTTAGAAAGATCAGGATGGCTAACAAATCAGTGCTGGCTGATGGTAAAGGGTGAGAAAGCTCTTGGGTCATCTTGTGTAAACAACATCTTAAAGCAGAATTTTCTTCATAGATTAATTCCTCTATTGTTGTGTTTTGTTTGGGTTTTTTTTTAATTTTGCTGCTTCCTAGTAAGCTGTAGATATCAATCCTAACCCACTCAGCCTATGCCTTGATCTATTTGTGTACTGTGTCAAAATTTTTAACCCTTGCTAACCCTGTTTAACCCTGCTGTGCCTTAGTCGAACTTGGCTACTGCTCCTTCTTAGGTGGCTCTGCAAGTACAGTAACCTTTCCATCACTTCCCTCCTCTAACTGCATGCATCGGAGGTCATGGTACATATTAGCATGTCCTTTTTGATCTTCAGCTGCACAGGTCAAGATCACTTAACTTTTCAACTCAGAGTTTGGGAATTAGAACATTTATTATGACATTTTCACAAGGGTTTGATTTCTTTTAATTAGGCAGGATTTGTTCTTCTGTGCAAGAAAAAGAGGAGCATTGTTAAGTTCAATTGAATTGGTAAACACAGAATAATTATATTTAGAAGGTCCCTTCCTGTCCACCTTCCCATCAGGTATATATACATATTCATTAGACAACCCTGGAGGTTCCCATTTCCCTTGGACTTTGAAGATAAGGGCCTTTCTCTTCATCTTCCTCTTACTTTTTCAAGATGTCTAATATTTCTTGATTCCAAATCAAGAATGCTTTTGCTGCTGTCCTGTATTTCAGTCTACTGCCTGAGATACTGCCATAAGCTGGTGATAATAAATCTGAGAAAAAATTAAGAATTCCATATAAATCAAGAATGCTTTTGCTGCTGTCCCGTATTTCAGTCTACTGAGATACTGCCATAAGCTGGTGATAATAAATCTGAGAAAAAATTAAGAATTCCATATAGATCTAGTGATGATGTTTTAAATAATTAGCTTAGGTTAACATGATGCAGTCTGAAAGATTTAGATAGTGCCAGAGTCCTTGCTTTGAATAATAACTCAGCAATTATGTGTAGACATAAACTTCACATTTTCTTTTTTGCACATTGATTTTGAGTTAATGAAATCGAAGTGACATTGAAAGAGTCAGTGAATAATTTTGTTTATCTCATTTTGGTAAATTGAAATCACAATGAATTGAAAAAGAATAATTACAGTCAGTTCATAATTTCTGCACAATGAAGCAGTTATTTATTGTGGTGTTCAGTAGACGGGGAAGTTATTGAAGTTGCCATAAATACTGAGTGCCGAATTTTTTATTTACTTGCATGTATGTGTATCTGATACTCCTCAAATGTCAGAGTACCATATGCTGTTGCGTATAAATAGCGATCTGCAATTTATACAACACAAGTCACAGACACAGCAATTGGGACCTCAGACAGCAGGGCTGGGCTTCAGAGGGTGGCTAATGCCCTCTGAATGCTTTTGCAGTCGTAAGTACCATCTGTTTTGACACAGTCTGGGACTGCTTCACACTGGTGGCCAGGAATCCATGTAACTTCGTGCAGCTGGGCTTGAGCCAGTTACATTTTTCTAGTAGAAGAAAGCTGCCAATAGCCATGTCTCTTTCCCAGCTTAACTCCCAAATTTCCCATAAACAAAATTTTAATCCTTGTAGTTCTGAGTAAGCACTGCGTGCTTGCTCAGTGCATTGTTGTGTGTGTATTGTGTGTGTTTGTAACAAGAGGGGACTGCTCACTGCCACTCCAGGGCTCTCATAACATGACGTGTTTATTATGAAAAAGCCTCGGTTTATGTATCTTTGTTGAAGAGACACTGGATAAGTTAGATTGAGCTGGTGTTGTGGGTTTCTGCTTTGGAGGCCTATGTTTCTTTGCTTTCATCCTGTCCAGAGTGTTCTTCTCACCCAGGTCCCAAAGGTGATTGGATGGGGAATTGGCTTTGGCCAGCTCTTTGCTGAATGCATTTCTTTGTCTGTACATGTAGTGGCAACACTGTGGATTTGTAAGAAATGCAAAAATGTGGATTAAGTGAAGTTTTCCACCATTCCTTTAAAAAGCCCTGGAGACCAGCTTTGTTTTACTCAGATTGGCCATGTGTCAGAAGGGAGGAGGGATGCAACCCTAGAAACAAGGTATTTGCCCTCAAAACATGAGAGTGCTTGCCAGGATACTAGCAGGTGCTTTTGAAGGAATCTCATTCCTGGAAAAGAAAATAGACTTTGAAAACTGAGGTGTAAATGGATCTGAACTGATCAGGAGCAGGTGTTGCAGGTCAGCCTTTAGTTACACTTTGCACAGTTCCACTGAATTTCTGTAATTCGTGGGCATTCTACAGATGGATGCAGGCAGGGCTCCTAGTCTGTAAAAGCATTAGTCTGGGAGTAAACACATCTCCTTTCTAAAGTCAGAAAAACTGTTACTGCCTCAGTGTGATTCTCCTAGGGGACTGAAAAGAGCTCACCAAACTCACCCTGGAGTGAGCAATAGCATGGTAAGTTATTAAGCAGTTTTTTATATGAAGGTTATGTTCTCTTGTTTGTTGGCAGCATTATTTTTGCTGTTTCATTATCACTCACTTACTGGTAGTTTAGCTGGTAGAGGGATGTGTCTACTGCTCTGACACATGACTCATCAGCTGGGACACCAAGCAGGCACTCGCAGGTGTCTCATGGACAATCCATAACAAGCTGGGCTGAGCCAAGCTGAGTTGGGATTGGCTTTACCAATTGGGTTTTGAGTTTGTTTTCTCATTTTTAATCTAGAGGCCTCTTCTTGTGCTATGTACAACTCTGTCCCATAATTTGCAGGTTTATCTTTTCAAAGACTGTTTTCAAAGCCTGAATTTATTTTAGGAAGCATGTTTGTACTATTCTAAATTACATTGATTTAATGCATCATTAACATACGGAGAGAGACTAACAATACAAGAGTGTGTAGAGACAGGACAAGGGGAAATGGCTTCAAAGTGAACAAAGAGTAGGTTTAGATTACAGATATGGAAGAAATTCTTTACTGTCAGGGTAGTGAGGCAATGGAACAGGTTACCCAGAGAAGTTGTACATGTCCCGTCCCTGGAAGTGTTGAAAGACAGGTTCGATGGAGCTCTGAGCAATCTGTTCTGATATAAGTTGTCCCACCCACAGCCAGAGGATTGGATCTAGATATCTTTAAAGTCTCTTTCAACGCATCAACCTTCTATGATTCTGCAATCTAAACTTGATGATAGAAGAGAAGCACAATTTTATGGCTTTAAATCTCTCATTACCTTTTATTCTTCTGTTTAGCATACTGCTTAGCATTTGTTTCTCCAATTTTGAAGGTCATATCCTGGATCCCCTGTTAATTTAAAAGTCAGTAATTTCTGAGAGCCACATGCTTTTAAAATGCCAACAGTTGATTATGAGACAATGTTCTTTTACACAAATAATTTGCTGATGGTGAATATGCTGGAAACAGCCGTTCTTGGGGGAATTATTTGTCTACTGCAGCATTTGCTACCAACTGGATGCAAGTCCTCTTGATTACACAACAAAGTGATTATATTGTCAGCTTTTCCCTGAGGTAAACATTCCTCTGCTTTGTATATTATTTTCCACTTAGAGTCACGCACATCTACCAGAACTACATTTCATTCTATAGGTCCCTGTGGTTTTTATCCACGTGAACTGAGGATTTTGAAAATATTTCTCTTCCATAAATCTATTCCAGCAACTTGTCTTGAAGTTTTATAATAATGTAAACTGATACATATTTTATTCCAAATTCTCACATTTTTGGAAGGTAAAATAGTAGGACAGCTACAATTGTCTGGAGCAGCTGCATTTTGAAGTTGGGAGCCATTAAGCAGTTGTGCCAGTTTTCTATCTAAATTGCAAAGATACATTTGCATAAACACAAATTGAGTGTTTATCATTCAAAGTTAGAGTGGGATCTGTTTGTCCCATCATGTTATTCTAAGTGACTGATTCTGGTCCTATGTGTGTAGCTTGAGAGCCACTATCAAGAAGTGTGCAATCATCTTCTCTACATTTATTTAAACTTGGTCTTAAATGAAAAATAAAGAACAGTGTATTTAAAAAGTGGAACACAGTAATGTAGATGTTGTCTAGTCAGGTGGAAAAATGTTTTACCTGACAAAATTTTGATCTTGGAGCATGTTAGAGTAACTCAAAGAAAAGGCAGGTTAAAGTTGTAAGCCTGTTTCACTGAAACAAGTTATTCTCTGGATAAATTGGGAAGGTTGGGGTTTCTGGGTTAATTAAGGCAGTCAAACTTACCAGGAGAAGAGAGAGAGCTGATGGCAGACTTTTAGTATCATTTGAAATCAAGCAAACTTGCTATCTTTTTGTTGTCTTATTTAAACCTTTATATTGAAGTATGTTGAAGGTGCATATTTATAAGCATTTTGTAAAATTATTGTTTTTGTTTTAACTACATTTGGTTTGTACATTTCAGAGCAATGCATTGAACAGCATGGATCCTCATGGGTGTGATAATCCCGAAAATGGGGGCTGATGAAATGCAGTGTGTCTGGTCCATTGATAATCCAGCCTTGAAAATCCAGCAGGGCACAGGATGCCTCTCCTCAGAGTGGTATGGAATAGGATGGGAGATGATAACTCATGGTTTTGAGGAGGTAGACAGGGGCTTTTTCTGACCAGTGAGTTTATCTACATTAGCATTTTTGTTCAAGTCCAAAGCTTGCTTTTTAAATGCCTCTCCTTCTTACTCTGTTTTGGTAACCACCACAAGGTGTATGAACCCAGTTACACTCAGGCAAAACTAAAGCCAAAAAATATGTTCTGGCAGTACACCTAAAGCACCAAAGGCAACCCCTACTGAGCATTCAGGGTTGGGGATTAAATTAAATATTGGCAAAAAAATAACAGCCACTTCCCAGGCCTGTGGATGTTTGGTTTTCAGCAATATTAGTTTTGCTCCACAGAACTCCTCTTTCTGGGCTGTACTCCTTGCTAATGTAAATATAAACTAGCTCAGCTGGAGGAGCTCCCCGCCATACCATAAAGAGTTGGGAGAGCATCTGACTGAAGGATTTAAGCAGAGCTTTTACTTAAGCATGTGTGGAATTCATTTTGGGATACATATTTACAGAACGTGGAAAAAATGCGCCTTCCAATCCATCTCTATGTAATTCTCTGCAATGCTGCACTGTGAAACCCTTTTCTCAGAGTTGATGTGCTAGTATCATCAGTGGTACTGAAGGCTAAATTAAGGTGCTTTGACTTCCTAAATTCATAGTAAATTACTTTTTTTACTTTTCCTCCCCCTCAGTCTTTGTATTTTTAGCTTCGTTCAAAAATAGGGGGATAAAATGAATTCCTGCCAAGTGGCAGGGGACAAAGTCTGTAGGGGGGAAATTAGTTCCAGCTTTCCACAAATACATTGTAAGGAAGAATTATTTGCTTAATAAAACTATAATTATTACTTCACTTGCAATGCTCTTTGACTTTAGGCATCTATTGTGAATATGCCAGGAATGCAAGATCAGGTCTCCAAATGTGTGTAGAAGAGTTTATAGGCTAAAGAAAACTGGAGCTCAGCGTCACAGGGAAGCTACACCAGTATAATCCAAGGTGTAAAGTGTCACACAGAAACTGCTGTGAAACGGCTACAAATTTTAGTTAACATATCCCTCTTCCACAATGCCTCTAGTCTTATACAATAGCTACAGTTTCTTATTACATTCTAAAGCAGGTTTTTAAAAACCATAAAAGGTTATTTCAAGTTCTGTGGAACTGTTTCTTCCAAGACCATGTGGATGTGATTACTTTGTGAGCTCCAAGGTTGCTTATTCTTACACTGACAAATCAAGCTCTGCTGCAGGTCTTTGCTCTTAACATGAGAATTGCAGGACTGACAAGATCTCACAGGATAAAAAAAAAATTAGTTTTCACCTTTGCCAAAGTGTTTATGTTCCTTTGACCTCAGTTTTCCACGTAATTTTCTGTTTTGGCAAAAAATAAAAAAAATTGTCTGGTAGAAGGGAAGCAGTAGCTGTAAGCCATCTCAGGTTTATTTGGACTTTTGCATGTGTGTATTGGAAACAAACTGGTGAAATACAAAGTAAACAAAATCATTATAAGATAAAATGGGAAGGGGAATATCACTCTGAGTATTTGTCAGCTGTGATGATGTTTCGGGAAGAACCCTTTAGAAATCACAGAATATGCTGATTTGGAAGGGACCCACAAGGACCATTGAGTCCAGCTCTTGAGTGAATGGCCCTCAGAGGGGTTAAACCCACGACCTTATGGTTACCAGCACCATGCTCCGACCAACAGAGCTGGTCTCATCTGCAATGGCTTGCAATCTTTATGAGCAGACTTTCCATTTTTCTCTAGGAACCATCCTTTACAATTGAATTGAGGCATAAAATTACCAATATCTAGAGAAATGGGTTAAAATGTATGGCCCTGGAGCTGCAAGGTATTTGGAAAACTGGAAACTAACACTTTGAGAAGGTTTCTCAGTGCTCAAAGTACTCTTGAAAAAGTAGATTAAGGAGAGAGAAAACATAGCATTCTCCAAGCAGACAGGTGTAGGGAAGATGAATGGATTCTATAAACACAGGTGAGGAAAATAAATATCTGGGTGCTGTATGGCACATGGGAATCCCAGCAATATCTTGAGTCACATAGTGAAAATACATGAGCCTTTTGGGACTGTTGAAATCTGGAAGGTTGAAAATGTGGTTTCCATGAAATATGAGTGCAAAGGACTCCACTTTCACCACTGCTGGTGAGGTTGGGTGGTGCGTGGTGCTTAGTTAAGAGCATTGTGCTTTAAGAGAAAAACACACAGATAGGAGAAAAGGTAAAGGAAAAGATAGAGGAAACGGGGAATATTAGTAACATGACTAATAAAAAGAAAGGCAAATGCATGTAAGAAATCCTTACAGGGAGAGTGAAGACCTCTCATTCTTCACAAACACAAGGAGAGGGGCAAGAAACAGCTTCTTATATGAGACAAATAAGAGGAAAAACTTAGAAACATGATACAGTGACAACACTGGAACAGGCACCTCAGTGAGCTGAGTAATAGCTGCCCCTAGCAGTTAAAAACAGGGCAGACATGCACATCAGAGATGGTTTAGGTGTACTTAGTGTTTTTGGAGAGATTTGAGAGAGCTCATCCAACTTATTCTGTATGTTCTTCATTGTAAAAGGCTGCAAAATCATGTAGCTATCTCCACTGGGCAACCCTTTCCTTCTGACTTCCTTGACTGCTGCAGCCCCACACAAGTTTGCATGTGAGTTTTGTTCCAGCTGCCTCTTTGCTATCTCAGAGTCTCCAGTTCCTCCCAGCCTCCTGGGATTGGGAGGAACCGAGGTCAGTAGGGTAAGTTATCCTGAGAAAAATGCCTGAAGATGTTTGTGATGTGGAAGACGCTCTTTAATTTTTTGTAGGTAGCACTTTTTCTGGAACTTTGTCCATACCCAGAGCCTTGGAAAGGAAATGGCTGGGTTGTAGCCTGCTGTCCTAGCTAACTCCTTTTCCTACCCTCATCCAAGGGCACACAGCCATGTTTGAAATCTGTCTGTCAAATTCACAAGTCTCTCCTTGAATCAGCCCACACTGTATCCCCTGTAGAAGCCTCTGTTCCCCTTTGCACTGTTGATTGTAGCTGCTGCAACCATTAAGTTCCCATTTTCCCCAGTCTCTGTAAAAGAAGTACTTACTTGGCATGCCTGAGGTTGATGGTATTGAGGTAAAAATGTGAAGTCTATACCCACATTGCACTTAATAAAATATGTAATATCTACACAATGCTTATTGAAGAGATGCTAAGTCAGTGAGGTTTTGGCACGCTGTGTAAATGCTTCTTGTGCACATTTACTCTGCAGCTAATGTTTACAAAAATGAGACGATTACTTTTTATTTTTCTCAGCTATACTGACTTTTTCAGAGCTTGAACACCGTTTTGTTTATTTCTTGTCTTAGTTTTGCTAAAAATGTCGGTGGTGACAGAAGGTCAACGTGGAGAATCCTTTTCAGTTGTCAGATAATCTGAAGTTTGATTGATATTTACAAAATTTTCATTTTAATTTTGTCAGCTTCTAGAACTCATTATGGCATTCATTTAAAAAAAGACTCATTCACAATACTGTAGTGGAAGGTATGAATGAATGGAGTCATGCCTTAATCATGGAAAATGGTTCAATCTTAAAAAGTCTATGCTGGGACCTGGACATTGAATGTACCATGTTAGTGTGCATTACTGGAGTAATGGAAGTACAGCGCTGTTTTCTCTCTCTGGTTCTGAAATCATATTATTATCATTGATACCAGAAGGAATGGAGGTTAGATCTTGGCTTAAATCTTATATATTTAAAGGTTTTTTGTTCCCATATGTATCTACTAATTGGGAAACAAACAGGGGAGGAAAAATCCTTTGAAATAAACCAGATTCCTAGTGGAACAAGAAAACTCCCTCTAGTGCATTTTTATGGTTCTGTTTCTGGCACGCATCTTTTGAGATTTCTTTAAAGATTGTTAAGAAATTTTGTCTTACATCAACAAACAACTTTCAGAGCTTGATCAAAGCTTTAATAAAAGGTATCTTGCACAGACGATTGGAGGCAAAAGGGCAAAAGAGGTTGTAGAGAGGGAAGTGCAGGGCTGCTTTCTAATTTGCTTTTACTTTCTAAGAGCAACAAAATTAAAGTCACATTTCAAGCTTGTAAACAATTGCGTTTACAAGATAAATGCTTGTATAGGGTGTGCGTGTGTATAAAGATGTGTACTGAGAACTGTAATCAGCAACTTCATTTGTGCTTGCAGGGTTGTGTTTATTAATGTTACACGGTCATTAAGTTGCCCTTTCTCAGACTGCCCCGGCCTGTTGGCTAGCACTCAGTAAATGGTGAAGGACAAAATTCTAAGGAAACTCCTACAGGTTGAGATAGTGCTACAGGAAACCCCTCCCAGCAACATTAGAAAGGTCTGGAAAATGTACAGTAGACCAAGTGTTTTGCTGAAGTTTTAAATGCTAGCAAAAAGCTTTCCAAGTTTTTCCTGGCAGTAAAGCTCCTGGACTCACCTGCTATTTTTTTTATTTTTGTTTCCCCTTAGGGGGTGTACAGCGAACAGTAAGCAGGAATACCTCTGTGGAGTTCAGCTGAGCTACCAGCAAAATTCCTGTCTGAGAGCATATTGCATTATGGGCTCAGCAGAGCAGTAATGTGCTCACAACTCACTTTTTTAAACGCAGTGACACCACTATGGTCTTTGTCCACAATACTTTGTGGTGGGGAGACAGGGTGCATGTGTATGTGTCTGTCTGGAAGTCCGTGCCCCGAGGATGGAGGGAGCAAGTTTTACACCATGCACCTTCAGGACTGAAGGGAAAGGAAATACAGGATGCACATCTGGAACTGCTATACTAATGAGAGAATTAAGAGAGCACAAAGCACGGAGCATACACATAAAACAGAAGGTTAGGCCTTTTTTAGCTCGAAGTCTAAGTTAAAAAACACATATTAGTAATTCATTACACACCCAGAATGTCTAAGGTATTGATTATTCACAGTGCCCAGGAGTGATGAAGGAATGCCACTTCTGATCCAAAGCAGTGGAGATTAGCCGTATTAGCTTGGAGCGTTGCTCAGTAGGGGAAGGAGGGAAAATCATGGAGTATGAAAGGCTTTTTTATGCTTAAGTAGAAGTGGAAACTAATGAAGACTGTAGAACTAACGAAGACCCTACAGAAATTTCAAGGTGTTTTTAGCGATAACTGACTAAAAATGTATGTTTTCCAAATATGCTGTGTCTTACAGAAGGTACTCATTCCCACAGGACTAAAAATTGTTTAAAGCAGATGTAAATAATTTTAACATTTTGCTTTTGATTTTAGTTCTGTTTTGTGGAATAGAAACAAGTGTTTCTTCTGTGGTTTTTTATTTATATCATTTTGTTTTCCTTTTTGTTCTGGTTTGTGTAAAACAAACAACCAACAAGTCAACCAAGGCAAAGGCCCAAAGCAAATGAAAAAGTAAAACGAGAGGAATTGACAATATCAAATACATGTAATAGAAGATACATCCAGCACTTGGGAAAAAATGTATATTCATTTATATTAGAAACATTCTTGTATTAAAAGCTCAAAAAAGGAGCAAAAAGTAAAGACTTTGCCTCATATTCTGCACATGTTTAGCTTCAGGCACTGTCACTGGTTTTGGTGATAATGTGAAGGAGGTCAAACATATGGTAAGTCCTTGCAAAAATTAATCTCAGAGACTGTTGCCTAAGAGGCCTGTGGAGTCAGTGCTTGTCTGCAGGAGCCTGGCTGCTGCTGGTTGGATTTTTCTCTCCAGCTGTAAATCTCATTTTTAAAATACCAGCATATACCAGATGCTTACCAAATAACACTCTTCGACGCAATTATTTGCAAAAGCTGCCAGGGGGGTATTAGGAGGTCTCAAAGGGAGCAGGGTGTCTGCAAAACCCACTCTGCATGAAGATACTGTTCTTGCTCATAAATACACAAATCCCTGTGTTAGGACCACATAGCCATAGCATGGACTCAGAAGCCTTGGGGAAAATGTTCTTTCCTTTAATTTGCTGAAACAGTGAATTTCTAAGTAAAACAAGATGCAGAAGAGGAAGAGGGAAGGAGCTGGGTAGTATAGGTTTTTCCTCCATGGTGTGTGATGATTTTGATGTCTCTGCAACTCAAGTAGGTGATCTTGAGCAAGTCATTGAACTTTGTGTCTTTTGTTTCTTGTGCTAAATATTTGTGCCTCTTTTGTTTGCAGACACACTGTGAAATTACAGGCCTGTGGTTGCTGTTGTTGTAGGTAGCAAGATCAGAGCGGGCCTGTGCTGGACTAAGTAAAAGCTTCATGGGGAAGTTTATGTGTAACGATCAAATTCACCAAAAATGTACTTAATTTAAAAACTCTGCCCAATCCAGGTGTGGACGTGTTTGTTGAATGCATTTCTGGCTGTATCTTGCTTGGCCCTTATCTGTGCTGTCACAGTCACACAGCTGCAGAGTCAGTGTTACTTAAGGGGTGGCCTTTGTACACTTCCCTGAAAGGCCTGAACACTGATGTGACAGCAGGAGATGTGATATGGAGAAAAGCTTGGTCCTCCAAAAACATTGTCTGCCTGTAAAACTTGTTATTCTGCTGGTCACTAAGTTGTGGTTACTGTATTCATTTCTGCTTTCCTTTACAAAGAATTTCTGTTGAGATCAGTACCGAGGTGGAGGGCGTGTGCTCAGCAGCAGCATGCATCTCTCACACGCTGGTTGTATCTTGTGTAGCCTACTGCTAAAATATCTTCAGAGCCTCTAAATGTACTGCCCATGGCATTTGTTTGACTATCAAAGTTATATCTTAGTTGTCTTCCAGTCTTTTACTTGGTTTCCATGGAGAAACTGGGAGGATGAGTGGAAAATGCTTGTAGGCAATGTCAGCACACAGGGAAAACAGTTGAAATAATCTTACAGCAAAGATTACCTTTCTTAGTAGCAAAAAAAAAATCTCAATTCTTTGTGCCTGATTTTGGTAACTAAAATGAACTAAAGAAGGTGAAGAAGTAGCAAAATTTTTTGGGGAGTTGGGTTGACTGGTTCCAGCGTGACAAATAGCCCTAGCAATAAGTATGTAAATATTGTATAAAATATTGTATAATAATTCTCCAACTGAACTTCACTTTAGTCCATTGGAAAGGAGTATTTTCTGTGTGCACATGAGGAACTAGTCACTGGGCTCTTGGATGAAATTCTGAGTTTCAGTTTCCATGACTGAGAAATTAACTTCTCTGATGACACATTGAAAATAATTGTATGGCATTGAGCTTTTCCCATCTGCCCAGATCTGGTGAAGGAAGCAGAGCTTCCTTCACTTGTGAGCTCTTTTTTGGCCTCCTGCTGACTGGCTGAAGGAGCTGAGAGATGAAGGACCATAGCATTCTCTGCCCCTAAGAGCTCACAGCTTTGTCAAGGTTATGAACAGTTACCTTCTGCCAGAAAAAAAAGCCTGTGACTCAAACATAATACTTCAATTCCATGTTTAATTAAGAGTATAAAGAATAAAAATCCTTGGATTTTAAAAAATCCTTCCACTGCTGTCTCCTCTTCTGGACTCAGAACTGCATCATCTCCTTTGCTCTCATGGCTTTTGAAATACATTTTCTCACTCTGACTGGTAGAAGTGACTGCTTAACCCCCAACAAACCCCGAAGCCCATCATACTCCATTAGCAAACGGGCTAGCTGTGCTATGCAGAGAGCTCTGTCTTTGTCCAGCGCTCACTGAAATTGTGTGTTCTATCTTCCAGATTCCGACCTGAGCATGCGAACGCTCAGCACGCCCAGTCCAGCATTAATATTTCCACCGAATTCCCCTGGGTTCCAAAATGGCAGAGGTTCATCGACATCCTCATCCTCAGTCACTGGGGAAACCGTTGCCATGGTCCATTCGCCGCCTCCCACCCGTCTCACCCATCCTCTCATCCGGCTGGCATCCAAGCACCAGAAGGAGCAGGCCAACATAGACCGGCTGCCCGACCACGCCATGATCCAGATCTTCTCCTTCCTGCCCACCAACCAGCTGTGCCGCTGTGCCCGCGTGTGCCGCCGCTGGTACAACCTGGCCTGGGACCCGCGGCTTTGGAGGACAATTCGCCTGACTGGCGAGACAATCAACGTAGACAGGGCTCTCAAAGTGCTGACCCGGAGGCTTTGTCAGGATACTCCCAACGTATGTCTCATGTTGGAGACGGTAATTGTTAGTGGCTGCAGGCGGCTCACAGACAGAGGACTCTACACCATTGCCCAGTGCTGTCCAGAACTGCGGAGGCTGGAGGTGTCTGGCTGTTACAACATCTCCAATGAGGCAGTCTTTGATGTCGTGTCACTGTGCCCAAACCTGGAACACCTGGATGTGTCAGGTAACAGGGAATGTTCCAATACAGATGCTTTTGATGTTTGTCAAACTCCATAACTGCACACACTTATCCTTTCTGTGTTGTCTTTCAAAGTAGGAATGCCTGTCTCCTAGCAGAGCACCTGTGAGACATGCACCACTAAAATCTCAGTGCCCCAAATGCCAGCAACACCTCTGGAGTGGCCAGGCCTCTTCCAAAGGAAGTGAGCTAGCAGAGGTGGCCTGTTCACATGGCACAAGGAGTTATTATAGATTTTGGCACAAAGCACCCATAGAGGGGCCCACACTGAGGTCAGTGCTATGTCATGTGGTGAAGACTAGTTACCTCAGCAAAATTTATCTTCTTCACACACGTGTATATGTAGATTATATATAGGTAATGAACACATCTGTAATCCAGTAAGTGACTTGAGGAGGAGCTCAGAATAAGTGCTAGGCTTTTTTTCTGTGTATTAATATCTGTTGTCATCCCTAGCTAAACTCCAAGGTCCCCTTGTTTCCATTGCTATTTTGACAAGACTTAGTCCACTTGAACTTTTTTTCTCTTTTTTTCCTTTTTTTTTTTTTTTTTTTTTTTTAAGCTGTTTAGATCAGCAGAAATATTTTAGACAATTTTCTTCAGACCTGCTCTGGGGAAACAAGATGTTTTTCCCAAGGTCAGCTGCACAGAATTTCTTCTCTGCAAATAGGTTGGCACTTAATGGAAAGGATGCAGCCAAGCAGAGCACTGAAGTAAATTTGCTGCTCAACATTTACTTTGTGATCTCATCTGTTATCAGTCTAATGCCGTCATAAATCAGCCGAACCAGATTTGCCATTGCAGAGGTACCAGTGGCAATGAGAAAGATGAAGACAGGAGATTAAACAACAGGGCATAGAAAGTGATGCTATTGAGTCACTGGTACTGGATGCTTTTTCCAAAGCTACCTATCTGGAGTACACTGATTTGCATTCTTTTCTCTGCCTTTTTATTTTTTTTAAGCTGATTTATCCAACTCTCTCACCCCATTCCTAGGATGGCAGAATGTCATGGAAGGCATCAAAACAAATATCAATAAATCAGAATTATGCCCTTTTTGTGATTGCTTTCTGAAACCACAAGGCAATAAGGAGTCTATGAAACTCCACAGGAGTCTATTCACAGTGACCTTGTATATGAATTACTTGTTGTTGGTACACACTGGCATTAGTTCTGGATTGCTAATCACACATTCAGGTTGAAGGATCTCCAGTGTCAGGAAAAAATGTAGGTACCTCTTTGATTTAGACCTAGAGCTTTGAAGCTCACACCCTGAGTGTACCTGGGGGCTTGTAGGGGGTTGAAAATGCTTTGGTCCACAGCTCTTATTTATGGATGTGCTGTAGAACAAAGGTGACTTTTTCAAAGGCAGGGAAAAGGAAAAGATGAAACCAGGTCCTGCAGTGAGTTCTTTTGGGGTCTGTCTTCATTTGTGGTTTTCCCAGCCCTCTTACTCTCGGACCCAGAAGGTAGTGTCTGTCCCTAAGAGCTCATCAGTTTGGTATAAAGTGTGCAGGGGTCGAATAAAATTCCTGTCTTCCTTCAATTTTGTCTCATCAAAGAGATAGGAAGGTAATTTTAATTTCATTTTTTCCTAAGTTGTTCTTTCTATTTGGAGCATTTGAGGGGAAAATCCTCCTTTTGAACATGCTCAGAAGTCAGGGTGTTTGGGTTCAGATATAGCTTTTGCTGCATGTACCATATGAATTGAGGATAATCAGTCTCCAAGCCCTTGTTTTGAGTCCACTTTTTTCCATTGTAATGTGGGTAATTTTGGAGGATGTTTTGGAAAGAGGATTCCATTTTCCCATTCTTCTCTCTGTAGTTTGAGGACAAGGCTTGCACCTACATGTTTAAGGAATTCTCAGGACTGAAGTGTTCCACTGGTTTGGTTCCATACTGAGCAAGAGGACGTGGGGGTGTGTGTTGGGGGATGATGCTAGTTGCTAGTTAATTAAATCCCAGTTCACAGTTGTACATCTAGTTGAATCCTTTTCCCCTTTGGATGGCTACTTGGCAGCAAAAACTTACCAAAATCTTTAATGTCAAAACCAGATGTTTGTATTAACTTTAGGAGCTTTCCACAATGTAAGTTCTGTCACTGTCAGCATCCGCTTTGTGGGCAGGTCTGAGATATTGCTAGAAGTTGGTTGAGCTTGACTGCAAGTTATTATCTAACACTCCAGCCAATATGTTTTTTGGTCTGTTTGGACCTTTCTTCTCCCTTTTTAGAAATCAGTTATACTGTATGGAAAATCCTGTCACCAGAGCTTTATTTTTACACTTTGTATTATTTAGGACAGAAAAATTGTTGCGGACCCAGGAACCTGATATTTTGCCTAAAAATCAGTCAGTTCTTTATCAGCATGGACTCATTTTTCTGGTGAAACTGTTTTGAATATCCTTCCCATGAAATGTTTTACAGTGTAGCCAAAGTGTAGCCAAACTAGACATGGCAGCGCTGAGCTTGACAAAACCGTGATCACACAACTGATGTATGTGACTCCAGCCCTGCCGAGAGACTTCTGACCCGTTCACTTTCTAATTATGGTCATTAAACCTTCTTGGACTCTCAGCAGACAGAATGTTCTGCTTGGCCTCGTGGATGCATCATTCTCATTTAGCTGGATTTAAATTTGAATTCTGGTCAGAATATAAAATATCCAGACTGACTTCTTAATCCAGCGGCCTCCTCAGCCAAATGCAACATCAGCAGCTACATCAGGTGCAGCAGAACTCTGCCTAGGTGCCAGCTTCTTCGGTGAAACTCCTTTCATGCATTTTGTATCACCTACTTCAAAGAATATACTAGAGGTGAATTTTTTACGCCATTAGTTTTGTTCTGCTTCCCTTTAAAACAATCCTTTGTGTTACTGAGTGTGTATATAGTACTTACCTGAAGGCAAAAGTGTTTCCAGAGATTGCTCCAGAGTGATGGATCTGAAACAGTCTGAAGAGAAAATAGCAGTTTTAAAATGTTTGTTGAACAGAGTGTTTTACTTCAAGGTCTTTCTTCTGCATGATCTGTGCACAATTTGCCCATTTAATTGTGTGAGGCCTAAAGTAAACTTTGCATCTGTTCAACTAAATTTGAAATCCAAATTAAAGATCCAGCATAAATTTTAATGATTAATGTGGAAATCTAGTTGCAGGTGGCAAAATGTTTCAAGTCCATATCCCACATTTCTTGCAGCCTTTGTATGAGTCCACATGGTTATCTCAAGTGATATTTTTCCTTTTTGCTTTTAAGAACTGAAGCATATTCATACCTTCCACTAAGCCTCTGAATGACAACCTCTAATAGCAAGTGGTATAGCTTTGTGTCATGTAAGTTTTTGAGGCAGTCTCCATACATGATCATGTTCTTTAATTCCACACTACAGTATTTTGCAGAGTTTCTGATACATGGAGCTCTAAGGTCATCACTTTTTACGAGTCACTTCATACTGCTTGGCCAGTGTTCCAGCAATAAAGAAAAGGTGTTTTTATTTCTACCTGGGGGCACCTCTTTGAGCATAACCTGCAGAAATTCTCTGGGTAGCCATTTATGGCTAAAACTGTTGGGCCTTGATCACTAGTGGGTAGACTCTCATTTCTTGCAGCTGTTTCTAGCTATGCTAATGCAAAGTGCCCAGCTAAATTTGGCACAGTTTAAGAATTTCCCTAAGAAGCCGAAGACTGCCAGTTTGCAGTGCAGCAGAAACCACACTTTCCAAAAAAAGCTTTCACTCTCCACTATGCAATGAGTTGAGGTTAAAAATGGGGAATGTCTGTGTGTATTTTTCCCTTTAATCTAGTTCTTTGTCTTTCCTTGCAAGGTCTGGTGTTTCTCCTCCAGTCTAGTTACCTCCATTCATGGCCAGACTTTCTCTGTGGACACAATCCTTTTCTTTGTCTGTCCGTGTCCTCGCATGCCCTTATTAGTCTGTTGGCTCCTACCAGTTCTCTCCATTCTCCTTAGATTATCCAAATCTCCACCCTTCTGCAAGCACACAGTTGGGCCATAGTTTTGCATCCTTCCCGCATTGCAGGCTTGGGGCTGGATTCACATCTGTTCTCCAAATGCTTGGGGCAGGGGAGGAGGGAAAAGGGAGCGGGGTTGTGTTTTCTATAATGAGTTTGGATGGTGAAAGAACCTCTGATGTTGGTTTGCAAATTCAGCCAGTCAGCAACGAGACTGATGAAAAAACTGCATTGGTTGTCATGTAGTATCCTTTTCTCTGACTGTCACTGGGTTTATATTGCAGTAAAAGATCATAGGCTGTCCCCAGATAGACCCAGGAGTACCATTTTACATGTGGGATATGGACAAAATCAGTCCGGTGCTTTCCAGGGCTGTGTTTATTGTCCTCTGGTGTGGGGACTCAGCCCAGCAAATCAGAGCACTCAGTCAGGGTGATTCCACTCTTGCAATATGAGGATACCTTCATCATGTCCAGCACACCCCTCCACACCCGCCTTTCTGGTCCTGCTGTGCGCTTTGTTTTTACTGCTTGCTTAAACTCACTGTGTTTTTCCACTTAGGCTGCTCCAAAGTAACGTGCATCAGTCTGACTCGCGAAGCCTCCATCAAGCTGTCTCCCTTGCACGGGAAGCAAATCTCCATCCGCTACTTGGACATGACAGACTGCTTCGTCCTGGAGGACGAAGGACTGCACACCATTGCCGCCCACTGCACTCAGCTGACCCACCTGTACCTGCGCCGCTGCGTCCGCATCACCGACGAGGGTCTGCGCTACCTGATGATTTACTGCACATCCATCAAGGAACTGAGCGTGAGCGACTGCCGCTTCGTCAGCGACTTCGGCATGCGGGAGATCGCCAAGCTGGAGTCGCGTCTCCGATACCTGAGCATCGCTCACTGCGGCCGCATCACGGACGTGGGCATCCGATACATAGCCAAATACTGCAGCAAGCTGCGCTACCTCAACGCGCGGGGCTGCGAGGGCATCACGGACCACGGCGTGGAGTACCTCGCCAAGAATTGCACAAAACTCAAATCGCTGGACATCGGCAAGTGCCCTCTGGTCTCAGACACCGGCCTGGAGTTTCTAGCCCTCAACTGCTTCAACCTAAAGCGCCTGAGCCTGAAATCCTGCGAGAGCATCACTGGGCAGGGCCTGCAGATTGTAGCTGCCAACTGTTTCGACCTGCAGATGTTGAATGTGCAGGACTGTGAAGTCTCTGTGGATGCTCTGCGATTCGTTAAACGACATTGCAAGCGCTGTATTATAGAGCACACCAACCCTGCTTTCTTCTGAAGGGACACCCCACACCTGTCATTGCAATGCAGTTTTAAAAACACTGATGTATAAACACACGCTCCCATATTCAGTAATGCTGTCTTTTCTGTCGCTGACAGGAGTCAGTTTTTCTTGTACCTTATGGGTGAGGGGTTTTCTAGAAGACTATTTTGTTTGCTTTTTGTATGATCACTTTTTAAGGTGCCGTGGGTCTCTGTGGAGAGGCCACCTTAATGCAAAAGCAATGAGTGCTCAGCATCCCCGGTGGGGTGTCATTTCCATAAGAGCCATGATCTTGTCCCAGGCTACAGTAGCTGCCTCCAAAGGAAATAGCACATAATCCCTCCTTTGGAAATGCTACTAAGCTGTGTCAAATACATCTGAATTCTAGCTGTGCTCATGAAGCTGACTATGCAATATTGTGTCTGTGTTCCCCAACTTTCTCCAATGTGGCTGATAGTCATCCATTGTAATCCCTCAGGAGATACTGGGTAATGTTCTTAAACATACTCATTTGAAGCAGAGTAAGACCTGCTGGCCATTGCTGAGCACTTCTGCTGAGTGAATCTGGAGATTGTGCCCATGCATGGATTCTCTTGGGAAACCCACCTCCGGGTCACTCATGCATCATCGCTACTTGCCTTCATTTCTAAATTTGTCCTCTCCAGCGTGTGTAGTACCATCCTCTGGTAGTAGATAGGGACTTCTGGCTCTGATAAGCAGTGATGTATTCACCTGAGTGAAGGAGAACAAATGAGATATTGGTGGCCTGGCAAAAGGAAAAGCCAGCAAACCAGCCTGAGAAGCTGCTGTAATTCTGCAACAAGCTGAGATAGTCCTGTAGGACAGCAGAGAGGCTCTGAGGCATTGTGGAGCAGCTTGCACGGGGCAGTCCCAATTCCTGTGCTGCGTGGCTGTCGCCAGAAAGTCTGGCTTTGTCCCTTTGCTGTACCTTTTCAGCACCACTGCAGTGGATGTTCCCTGAGCAAAGCAGGGACTTGCGTTTAGGTCAAGTTAGGACGTGCCTTAACACACTTGGACACCTGACCCTTCTCTGTGGCCTTCCAGTTCAAAGGATAGATGGCTGATCTCAAGACTTCAAAGACATTAGCCTGGTTTTAGATAACACCCCTGGGGACAGAGGGCCTTGAAGTGTTATTCACATTAGATTTAGATTCTTTCAGACTTTGGCTCTGTGTGTTCCCACAGGCTGGAGATACAGCTGTGTTCAACAAAGAATTAAACAGCAGAGTTGCCCTGTGACACTGGGAGCTCCTGGTACTCTCATGGTCACTCTTGCTCTTGCATGAGCAGGAGCATTTTGGAAGTCCCCCATCTCATTGGCTCCTTCCCCAGAGCATGTGGTTGATTGGTGGTTACTTTCTTCACAATTTTCTGGCAGCTGTTCCTCTGCATTTTCACATGCAATGCTCAGATCTGAAAGCCAGACACGTGAAGGGTGATGATATTTTCAGGCAGGCCCCCTGTGCCTGACTGACAGGTGAATTCATGTGCTCAGCTCAAACACTGTGTCTCATAAGGGAAGCGCTGTGTCTGGTTTTCATAAGCAGTAGTTCCATCATCTCCAGACTACACTAATAAAATCAGTGCTATGAAGTGAAAATCAATATGCCCAAGAAAAACACATAACTGCTGAGGAAATACTTATAACAATGCTCTCTCAAATTTAAGAAAAAAAAAAAAAAAGGGCAATGGTTTGGACATGTCCCTGGAGAGGGAACTTGTTCTACTGCTGCAAAAATTTCTATAACTTATGTATCTTCCTCCAATTCTCCAATTTTGGATTTTTTAATATACAGGATGGCATCGGCTCTGAATTATAAATTAAGTTATACTAAAGCAAAGAGGGCCATGGAAAATGAATTTGTCATTGCTACTGCTACTGGTCAGTGACTAATATGAGGTGATCCCATCCCTTGGACAGTTAATTTCATTTTGGTTTTCCTTTCCATATTTCTAAACTAAGAGATTCTTCTCCAGCAAGTAATACAGTACATTTTATCTGAGCCAGCTATACTTTCTGTTTATTCTTTATCTAAAAATGGCCTCAAGAAATTTAAATGGTGAGCCCTGAGGATGGTGGGATTTTGAGCCATTTGCACTCATGAAATATAAGGCCTCACTAGTAACATTTAATTGTTTATTAAAAAAAAAAAAAAAAAAAAAAAAAAAAGCTACTTTTCTGGCTATGTTGAAGTGAGTGAATAGTGCTACATGGTTTTTAAAGTTTCTAATGTTTCAATTTGGCCTGTACTGTACAAATCTCACTATAAAGCCTTAATTTGCTATCAAGAAATAAAGCAATATATTGGTAACTGATGAGAATGCAGCGTCATTTGCACTAAGTGATTAACTGCTAGTGAAAAAGAAAAAATTAACTATTTCTAAAATTCAAAAAGTAGGTGAGTGAGTGTATCAACTCATCAGGTAGGTAAATGACTGTGAAAAGAGGGAAAAAAATTATTATGGATTATGACCTCGCCTATCTCTCTCTTTAAAATTTGATTTTCCTCATGTGGTTCTTCTTGACCCTGAAACATAATCAGAAACTGGAAGTATAAGTAAAAGAAAAAACCAACATAGTAAAAAAATGTATTTAAATTTCAGGAGGGTCTCTGAATTGGTTTAAAGGCATGTTAACATATTTGATGAGAAAAGTAAGATGGAGTGACTGAAAGGATAGAGCACTTACTGGAGCAGTGTTTCCTTTTGCATGCTGTAGAAAATCTTCTCAGGGGGGCACTGGTGGAAAGTTAATAAAGGTAATTTTTCTATTTTTCTTAAATATTTTTAAGTACATAGTCTTACATGATCCGAGTTGGTACTCTGAGACTGCTACTTATTTCAAGAAAATTTGAACTTAACTTATTGATGCAGCTTGCCTGATTTGACTCTTAACCTTTTTTCCTATGTCTACTTCCAAAATGACAGAACCAGAAAATACTGGAAAAAAAACTGTGCTGGAAAAAACTGAAATAGTGCATGTGGAGCTGAGTTTGCTGGAAAAGTTGCAAAGTGTGACTGATGTGTCTTCTAGTTTAGGGTTAGCAAAGACTATAAATTTCCTGAGTGAAAACATAGGTGATTCTTGAACCATAAAATTCAGGCTCAGGCACCGAGGCTTCTTCTGCTCTGCAATAGCATATGGTGATCTCATCAAAGGAAGGCAGCAATGAATCACATCAGTCAGGCTGGCATGTTGTTTATGTCTTTGGAATCATTTGTGTCCTCTGGAGAGGGGTCTCTTAGAAAAGGCACATCTAAACTAGCATGCACTGTGATTATAGCCAAAACTCTGTGTCTAGGTATTCATCCTTCCCTTGGCTTTTGTAAAAAGTAGAACTGTATTTTTCATATTAGCAGCATGAAACTGATGAGAAGTGCAACACTTTTGCCTGCTCAAGCTGTGCTCATCTGGCTTCCTACACAATGCAAAACAGCTTCTGTTGGATGTCTTGAACTCAGAACCGTGGTCCAGACGGAAATCTTCAGTAGTGGTTTATGTGGTTTCTCAAAATTTCTAGACTTTGAACTGAAAAATTAAAAAGCTAGTAAAATATCTGATTTTAGCACTAGGCTTGAAGCAGGTCCAGACTCTTATTAAAAAGAAACACAGTGGTTATTTGGACTGCAGGCTGGCTGCCCCTCAGCTGCCAGGGTTAGTTTAGAGGGGAAAAGTTCCCTGGCAGAGTTGGTGCATGGCTCCTCTTCCCCCAGGGCTCCCCAGGAAAGTAACCTACCCTCAGTTTTTTTGTAATTTTGTCAGTTTAGCTATTCATGCTGAAACTTCCCATGCTGGGCTTTGAAAATGTTAGTTGAAATGGTTCATCTGGTTCTGTAAATAAAGCTGGAGGAAATGTCATTTTGCTCATGTTAAACTCCAGGTGACCTTTCCTTTGAAAATGGTCCATTGCTCTTCATCTCCTCTAAGGCCTTCAGAGTGAAAGCGTGAGCCTTGCCAGGAGGTCAGCTTTGGGACAAGGATATGTCTTCCTGATCTCCCAGTAAGTTTCACCTAAATTTAGTTGCATTACATGTCTTTGAATATCTCCAACTCTGTAACCAGGGAGAAAAGGGACATGCTCAGATCTTTTGGAGCTTGTAGTCTGGCAAGGCTGAGGTTTGGCAAAGCTAAGAGGCGTTTATCACTCTGGCAGTGTGAAGGAGGAAATGACCTGAATTATATGGAAGCTGCCTGGAAAGTCGGGACAGGGTTGAAAGATGGGGTTTTGAGAACTGGGACAAGAGGGATGAAGGAGATTTCCTGGGCAAGGGGGACTGGGACTGAGACGACAAGATATTGAATGATTTTCAGCAAAGAAACCGGGACTGGGGTTAAGAGAGGTGGGTTTGTATCACTGGTTGAGCAGGGAGAGTTGGGCCAGAGGAAGTAAATAGTGAAGAATGAAGTTTGGGGTAGGAAGAGAAACATGAATAAAATTAATTGAACTTTATTTAAATACAGTACACTGTGCAGCAGGGTGCACAAGCTCTGAGAAGAGCTTACAGACTGTTTCAGTGAGGATGCCTCAAGGTTGAAACCAAAAATAAAGTAGTAATTTTGCATCTACTGCATCCAATATTTACCTTTATACATATATATATATTTTTTTATTTTTTTAATTTTTTTTTCTGGGGCCAGAAAGTCTTTACCAGCAGATGTAAATAGCTTTTACCAGTATATGAAGGTGTGGGATATTGTCAACACCACTGTCTTTTTCCTGCCTTTACACCTTTGTATGAAATAGCCTGGTGAGAAGAACAAGGAGGGTGGGTTTGAAAGGTCTGTTCATCTTTGGAGCTGCATTTCAGCAGCACCAGCTGCTCAGCTTTGCTAAGGTGCAGCCACCAGTGTGGACCCAAACTTATGCCATTTTTGTGGACTGTTAAAGGGCATAATAATCAAGGGTTCAAGTTACTGCCAGGCAGCGGACATCAAAAGTCAGACTTAGCCTAACAAAAATACATTTGACTGAACAGCATTACTGCATGCTATCAAACAGATTAAATCAATTTTCTCCATGAAATAGCTGAAGGATGTTTATTTTCATGCACCCTGCCACACAGATTTCGAGCAGGTTTTTCCTCCATCTTTGTCTTCTGTGAAAACTGGATAGAAACATCAGGTCATTATTCCCTTGTCCTCTGGATGATCACAGGGGCACAACTGAGATTTAAACTAGTCAACAGAAATATTTTCCAAGTAGGCTCAGCTAATGCAAATTTTAAAATATTATGAGTGCAACAATCCAGTTGGCCATTGATATGTCATATTAAGCCAATATAAAAGTTACTGAACAGGCGTTGGAGGAAGAGCCAGAGGAACCAGAAGGAGGGATCTTTTAAAACAAATAACCCCCCCAGGCTTTTATAAATTACTCTGGTACTTTTAATGCAGAACAGAAATCTTAGCCATTCCTTCTAGCACTAAAGCTACTGTGTTCTTTGGATTAGAATAGATTAGTTTTCCTTTGTTTTTTAAAGAAACATTGCATGCTGTAGCCTCAAGCTCACACAAATGGTAGAAATGGAAAAAGTCATCTTGCAAAGTGGAGAAAGAATGCTGAGAGGGATCTGTGCCAAAAGGAATGAATATTTTTAACAGTTTCATGTTTCATTGTCTATCTTTGATGACCCTTAAAATAGGGTTTTTTTAAAACAAGTAAATGGCTATTCTTGAGATCTTTTGTTACTTCTTCAATATACTCCATTCACACAGTTGCCTCAGCAGACAGACATCAGAGCATTGGAAAAATTGAATTTTTAGCTATGAAAAATAAGTGTAGCTAATGTATAATTTATAATTTAATTTCATTTAAGCATTATCAAGTTTTTTTCACATCTTAATCACTTGTCCTATAAAGGATATATCCCAAGACTTTATCAAGACAACTGCAAAAACATTTCTAAATATTTAGATCCAATTCTATTTTTCTGACACCCCAATTTTGCCCTATTTCTCTGTTCCTGGTTTGTTGTATGCTGTGAGAATACTTTCAAGAACTTAAACAAGGGCTTATTTCTGGACTTGAATTACATTCTCTTTGATTTCTCTATGGTCATGTATCTCATTGGTATCACAATTGTTGATGGGTCTTTTGTGGCATGACACTGCAGAGTGACTACCTGCATTTCAGCATGGAAATAGAATGGACTAACACACGGTGTATGTGGCATAGCAGCTGTCAGAGCTTGCATTTTCATGGGTGGTGGCTGCTGTGGGTCTTGAAATACTCACCCACAGCAGTGTCAGTATTTTGTAGTGATTTATTCCTTGACTACATGAAGCATCTTCTCTTTTATTTGGCATCAATGACAGGACCAAACTGGAACTATGACACCTGCTTTAAGGTAATAGAGTCATGACTTTTCCTCTATGATGTCCTTTCCTTTTTTCTTCTGCCCTCAAAAAGTTGCATGAGTTCCTGTGATAGTCTGATGTATTCTACCTCCACAGTCCTGGATAATTCAAATGATGGATGTCTCAGTATTAATAGGATGAGTAAGGCCATTTACTTGGCAGGCAATCCAGGTGATTAACGGAGGGGATTGACTACTAGTTACTCAGTGGCCAAGTCTTACTGATGTTTCTCAGTGGAGGTGGGAAGTCCATGCACAAATGTCAGTAAATAGGATGCTTTCTGATGCTTTTTCTTAAGGGAATAATATGGAACCACAAGGTGAATCATCTGGGGGAAAGTGGTCAGCATAATCAAGCCATTAAAATTCTCTTTGTTAAAGTAGTGTAGCAGAAAATGATGTATACCTCTACCATGATTTGTGTGGTCCGGTCACACCTCAGTGACGCTGCTGGGGCAGCACCACTGGGGTTTTTAACTCTCTGGCATTGTACTCCTGTACCTGAACAGCAGAGAAATTGCCCAGACTTTCTGTGTCTGTACCCCAAGTGACTGTGAACTTTTGGTGTTTTGCTTTTTAATCTCCAACAACTTCCTGTCCTCCCTCTCTCTCTCAGCAGCTGACATTTTGGAGTCCATCCCAACAGCCACCTCTTTGTGGGAACTGGCCAAGAGCATCATCTGTGGTTCTGCCACCTCCCCAGCTGGGCTAGCAGCTTCTTTCAGTGCTGAAACCTGAATTCCTGCTGTTGTTCCCTCTGAAATGTGGTTGCTTCTCCCTTTTCTATTCCTTGAGATTTGCTCACCACAAATAGCTCTCCTGTCACACAGGCCACGAGAGCAGTGGTGCCACCATGCTGGGACCTGCTGCATTTTCCAGAGAACCAGAAGGAAAGGAAAGTTCAAGCAAGCAAGCAAATTGCCAGTAATCACAGAGCCATGCAGGGTCACTTGATCTCTTAGGACGGAGAAGAATATCCCAGAAATATATCTGCTTGAAACAACCTGACATGCAATGGAAAACCGGGCAAATGTTTAGCAGCAGCACATTCTTCCTGCTGGGGCATTCACAGAACTTGCATGGTTGGGTGTGCAGGGGGACCTGCAGTCTTAAAGCAACAACCCCACTGTTAACATCCCACATGTGGAAAGGAAAAAGAAATGCCATCCTTCCCTGTGGATCCAGGCTGGAGAGGTACAGAAGCTCTGGCCAGTCAGGAGGGACTCTGGAGTGCCCTGGGGTGTGTTGGGCCTCATGTCAGGGGTTTGGCACATGTGTCACTCCAATTCCACTTCTTAAATGCTGGAGTTACAAGAGGAAAGTCTTCTTGGTGGGGTGTCCATACTGCAGGCACTGTTGGAGCCCTGTCATAAACCCAGGACAGAAACGGGACAAAGGGGTCAGGAGCTCCTTCTAGAAATGTGCATTTTGCAGAAGGGGCTTTCCTGACATCCAACCCAGACAGATTTTTCTCCAAAGAGTTTGCACAGAGCAGGGACTGCTCAGAAGCAGCAAAGGGAGCTGTGACAAGGCCAAGGCAACCATGTTCTGATAAGCTCAGGGGAGGTTGTTGGAGATGCAACAGAGACATGTTAAGAGAGGCTCCAGGCTCTTAAATTTATTTTTGTAAAATGAGAAGGGAAGGGTGTTTTTTTGTTGGTTTGGGTTTTTTAAGTAGTGGCCTTTTAGAGTTGCTTGGTATTTCCCTTTGTAGGGGAACCTCATCCAAAACCACTGAGACTGGCTTATCTTCAGATCAGAGGGGTGTCTGATTTCTTAGCACTGGTCTACTGGTCTACTTTTTTTGTAAGGCAAATTGATGAAGACACAAGACGGCCTTGCAGTCTGAACTTTGGAGTTCATAAATCTCTGGCAGGTTAGATTTGAGAGCATGACAAAGCAGCCCCTTTAGCTGGAAAAAAAAAAAAAAGAAAAAAAAGAAAAATTGCATCAAAATCCCCAATAAAGAGAGCAAAGGATTTCAGGGCTGAAAACTGAATTGCAAGTAGTAATGTGTAATCTCTTGCTTATAAGGTACTTTCTCCTGTGTGAGTCAAATGTGGTACTGTGAAGCTGAAGGGTAAATTGAAATTATCATAAAGATTGCATGAAGTGAGCCCATGGAAAAATGAGGCTGTAGGGAAGAACCAACACAGCTTTTCTACAAGAAATTCAAAGGGTCAGTAAATACACAGGGTACCTGTCAGGCTGTGGAGCTGGGGGCACCAAAAACGCTTTGAGAATGGTTTCTGTGTCTGGCATCCCAGTGTGGGCTAGGATGCTTTTTCTGGAAAAGTGTTAACTATGGTGAGATGAGACGCACGTGACAAAGGTCTTGTAATCAGAGATGGCTGAATGGATGAAGGGACTGAATGTTTACCATGAATAATAATAGTGGTATGAATACCACTATTATTATTAGTGATATATGAATAATATGTTCCTCTGTATTATGAATAATACATATGAATAATAGTGAGGGAAAAAAGAAATTTGGGGCATCAAGTGAAACCAGTAGGTAAGAGATCCATAGCAAATTAGAGCAGTTCTTTGTTTGCCATTTGTTAAAGCCTTAGACCCCTGCCGTGGGGTGTTGTGGGTGCTAAATGTTCACATCACTTAAGAAGAGACTGGATGAGTGTGTGGAGGAAAAGTCTGTGTGCAGCTATTAAATACAACAGACAACCTCTGGCTCAGGAAATGCCTGAGGCACCAAGTCTTGGAGCCTGGCAGGCTATGCCGGGAAAATACGCTTGCTCTGTTCTTGTGCTTCTCTAGGCGTCGGGTTTTGTCTACAGTCAGCCAGACTGTTCAGCTACATGGACCTTTTTTTGTCAGCAGCTGTTTTCATGTTTTGGTATCTGTCTCAGCAGATCCTTGACACAGAACACATATTCATTTGTTGTTTGCAATGCCCTTATTCAGAGTTGCTCGAGGTTCTCCAAATCAAATATTTTTGTCAGCTTTTCTGAAATCCTTGTGCTTCAGACTGGAAAACCCAATCCACTCAGAAACTAATATTCTCATCTATTGATTCTCATGGAAGTAGGCACTTGAAATTTTGCTGAGGGCTTGGTACTCTGCATATTTAAGCCCTTTTACTGCAGGCTGCAATGAGAGCATGTCTGCATTTAGGAGAGATCAGGGGAAGGAAAGCATTTTGTGCTCTTTTCACATCCTGCAATTTGGGAAGCTGGTCACAGAGACACGGATTTTCCAGGTCTCTCTCACCCCTCTCATCTACAGGGAGAATTCTGGAAATCAAGATACCTCTTGATTTCTGTAAGATTGCATCTTTGTAATCAAGACCAGAAGCCTCTGCTCAGTCAAAGAAGTTTAAGCACCTCTGCTTCCCTTTATTCATTTTTAGCAAGGCCTGCCATGTGTCAGACAAAAGCAGCTGTATCAGAGCAGTTGACCACTCAGTCAGGTCAAACTGGATGTGATGTTTGGCGTCAGAAGTAAGTCTCCCTTAGATGCCTAGAAGGCAGGACACAACCAATGAATACACACTTGACAGAAACTGTACTGTCACCAAGTGCCAGCTCATATGTTTCACAGACTCATCTGGAGGAGGCAGAAATTATCTCCAAATCAGCAACACAGAGACCCTTCTCTGCTCCTTCAAACTCTTTGCCTACTTCTGGCCCTGGGCCCACACAAATACCCAAACACAGCGAGGAATATAAATTTGCAAGGGTCTCAGCTTTCATAATATGACTAAGTTGTTTTGATTTAAGTGTGCTCGTCTTGCCAAGATTGGAAAAAATTAGTCCGTTCTCCTCATGGCTGAATGTCAAGGTACACTCAGGTTTTCAGACAAATGCCCCAAATGCGCCCATGTAAATGCACAGCTGAACCAAGACCTGAGTGTTGGAGAACTTAACTCTTTCCTTAATAGGTTTTTTTTTTAGAGAAACATGGAGAAAAATAGGAAACTGTGGCAGTATGAGAGGATCACGTCCTTGCTTTGAACAAGGACTGAAGTCACCCATGGTATACCAAGAAAATGAAAAAAATGCATACAGAATTAGTGTACTGACTTTGGAGTACTGAGATACTATTTGAAACACAGCTGGGCTTCACTTAATTTTCTCCACAGAATTTGCCTACAAATTACAGGGTGGCAATACTTCATGTGTTTAAGGACTTTGCTTAATTTTCCCATTTAGCTCATGAAGAAAAGGTAGAAAAAATACCAGTAATATTTAGCTATATTCTGATTCTTCTCTAGGGTCATTGATAGTTACTTCTTGTTGTGTAATCTCAGCCTGCCTTTCTTTTTTTTAATAAGGAATTCTGCCAATAATACCCTTAAGATTAATGTGAATGTAGACTCATATTGGGGAAAATCATATCAGTGTAGAGCAGCTGTTTGCAGGGAGACTTGTCGCTGTGAAGTAATCTACACATTTTGGGATCCGTGACATATTTGCAGGTTTACATTCATTCTTTATTTACATTAATGAAGGCCAGAGTTTTCGAATAAGTGTTACACCAATGGTATTGTATTTGCAGGGACCCTCCTGGCAGGGAGGAATGATGGATCTGACTCCATGTTCTCAGAAGGCTAATTTATTACTTTATAATACCATATTATATTAAAGAATACTGTACTATACTATACTAAAGAATACAGAAGGGATACTTACTGAATGCTAAAAAGATAATAATAAAAACTCATAACTCTTTCCAGAGTCCCGACACAGCTTGGCCCTGATTTGCCAATGAGCCAAAACAACTCACACCAGAATCCAATGAAACAATCACCTGTGGGTGAACAATCTGCAAACACATTACACATGAGCAAAACAGAGGAGAAGCAAATGAGATAATTGTTTCCCTTTTCCCTGAGTCTTCTCAGCTTCCCAGGAGAAAAATCCTGGGCGAAGGGATTTTTTCAGAGAATGTGAATGCCACACAAAGGCTCAATTTAATTAACAAAACAGAGGTGCTGGATGCCATTAGAGATGCACAAGGGTATCTGAGATATCCATGGAAGGCTGGTTGGCATGACAGTCCCTGAGGAAGATTTGTGCCCATTTGCACTGGCAGAGAGAGGCCAGGCAGATGCCATCAGGCATCTCAAATGCCTTTAGTTGCCCTTCCTTGGGCAAAGGTCCTTCCGAAACTTATGGGGAAAATGTTTGTGGCTAAGGCCAGACAGACTGGGCCACGAACACACAAGAAATGAACCACAAATGATTGGCTATGCAGGCAAGCGTAGAAATGACTGTCATGTGAGGATGTGATCATTTTGTATTGCTGCCTGCCACAATTTTTGTGCAAATATTTATTCTTGAAGGAAGGACAGTTTGGGTTTCCTTTTCAAAACCAAAATGTTTCTGATGTTTAAAAGGAAAAGAAAAAAATAAAAAATGTAAGACACCTTAGCTCTCATTGCCTGGGCTTTGCTGAAGGTCTCTGGGATTTGAAAGGTGAAGTCATCTCAAGCCATGCCACTGATTTCATCCCCAGCTGAAGAGCACAGATGTAGAGTCACAATCTAGAAATCACTGAGAACATCCTAATACCTAAAATAGTTGTGAGGATATAACCCTGCTCTTCTTTTTGTTCTGCCCTTTAGCTGCTGAAGAAACAGCCCCTGGTGCTGGGCCCAAGGGCTGCAGGAGGCCACAGGGAACAAGCCACACTTGGTGGTTAGAGCCGGGCTCCTCCCCAGCCCCGTGCAGGGGATGATGGTGTGCAGCCCAGTGTGCCTTGCCACGGGTGCTGGGAGCGATAGGTGTCAGGCACACCTGCAGGGCTTGTCCCAGAGCCTGCTGTGGGAGAGCCCAACCTCATCCCCTAGCTGGGGATGTCCACATGGTGAACTGCGGGAGGTCTTTGTGTCCCCTCCTTCTTCCCTTTCCTCTTCTGCACATCCCAGGTGAGTGGCAACCAGAGGGAGGGAGAGATGAAAACCTGAAGCCCAGCTGAGTTCTTGAAGTAGGGAGTGCAGTGCGGGTTCCAGCAGCTGCATAACATCTGTTTGCAGCTCACTCAGACATAAGCTTACCTTTAAGGGGTTGCAAGTGTTATCGTGGGTTTCTATTCCTGAGTGATGTTTTACAAGGCAATGGCAATTTACACTGCTGCCTGTTTTTCAGTACTAAAGAATTTGCTATTAAACAGTTTCTTTGTTCTGCCTGTTGTTTGTTTCCTAGGTATTTTTACTTAGTTGGGTTTTTTCCTACCTCATTTTCCCTGCTCCTGTGATGGCTTTTACACCCTACCTGCTTCATTTTGATTTAAAATTTTCTATCCACCTAGGAGGTATCCTGAAGGTCTCTCAGAAATCCTTCCTTTTTTTTTTTTTTTTTTCAGACTACTAAATGCTGAAAGCTATCCCCCAAATGTTATCTACCAAATGATTTTTTTTTTTTTTCTGGTAGCTAAAACAGTTGATAGACCCTTTGCAAGTAAAGGCTGGCTTGTGTGGAAAAATCTGGCAGCTGATGACAGCATAAACTTAATTTAGTTTTGTGCATGAATGTTTTACTGCAGAAGAGTCATCCTGGATCACTACCCAAGTTGAACGATTCATGTGAAAATGATAAATGTTTCTGCTGACTTGCAGTGTTAGGGATACTCATTGAAGGCAGTATCAGCTCTCATTGCTAACAACACTGCCTATTAAAATAAGAGGTTAGAAATGCCTTTTCCGTCTTCATACCATGCAGAAAGATTATCCTGCAGTAAGAATATGGTGTTAATGGGTTTATTCTGCAGAGCAAATTTCCCATCTTTCTTTCTTCATCCTTTCTAATAAGATTAAATTCTCTTAATGAACAACATGATTAAATTTATATTTCACTTAAGTAATAGATACTACTGTAAATAAAGCCACATATTGTCACAACAGTGTAAGGGTAAAAGCTATGGTGCATTTAAAAGTCCATTCTCACAAATCACTAGGAAAAATAATCTCAGCTATGAAAAGATTCTTTATATTTAAAATACAGAGTTATACAAATGCCAAATAGCAAATGTAATAGATATAAGTAGTGTTCTGGTTGCATGGCGCCTAAATGTTCACTGCAATTTTGACAATTAGACAATTGTCAAATGTCAATTTGACAAATTTGACAATTTGACAATTTTGACAATTAGACTCTGCGCATTTCTTTTATCTTGCAAAATTGGTCTGAGGACCTTCTGCCATCTGTGTCTTGCTGAGAAAAACAGTGCCTCTGAGGGCAAGGAAGACTTCTTCCAAAGACCTGCTGTCTGGAGACAGTGGTCCTTGAGCAGATCCTTTCAGTCTGAACAACTTTGCTGCAGAAGGCATACAGTGGTTTGCTGGAATTCTTTGGCTTTTCAAGGAAAGGAGTACCTGGGTTTTGTCAGATTAACTCAAGACAAGGTTTGGGTGAGAATGTGAGAGGCTCAGTTCCAAATGGATGAAGTTTGTGATTCTATAACGTAAGTAATTAAACATTTTTAAAGCATCATGCAAAGTTTTGCAGTTGTGGGGGCTCATTGCTCACCCAGTGTGAAAGCAGTGCATTCAGTACATGCATTTAACTTCATCATGTTCTCTGAGTAGTGACATTACCTAATGTCACCGCTCTGGATTTCCCTGGAATGTTCTTGTTTTCCCTCATAGCCTGATGAGGTTCATAATACTGAGGACTCTCTTGTACTGAGACATGTAGTTACTTCTTGGCCTACTATTATTGATAACATCTGTCTCAGTACTATAATCTTGTTCTCTGCCGCACTGGCAGCCAAGAAATGTGGTGTTTTGGGATCAAAAATATTGCTGGGTTTGTTCTTGAAAAAAATTTTTTTCAGATGAAACTATTTAATTCCCTGTGAATTGTGAAATTAGGTCAGTGTCACTGACACAGAACCAAAATATTTTTGAAATTATTTTAAAACTTTTTTTAAATTCTGAAGCTTTCATTTTGGCTTGAATAAAACCTGTATTATGTTCCCTTCCTTCCAAGTCTGACCTGTCTCCTGACCAGCCTGACCAACTTCCTTCCAAAAAATGTCTCCATTCACTCTTTGAACAAAACCACTTAAAAACAATTCAGTGAAATGATATCAGCTTCCAAATAAAACATTTGGAGTTCATCAGCATGAATCACTTTACTGGATTTAGTGTGATTCATTTGGATGTATAGCTCTACTCTGTGAGCACTTTTAAAAATTGTTTTTTCCTAATTGAGGATAAAACAAAATTTGAAACCTGGAGTGTTTTAGGGAAAAATTCATTTGCAGATTTGTGTTGGGTTTTTCCAGGAATCATGGCTTGCTGGACTCAGCCACTCAGTTTTCCCTCTTGCATGAATGGCATACACACCCCACTGCTCTCACCTGGGCAAGTACAGAGTTATCCTTAAAGGAGCCTTGCAGGATGGTTAGGGGCTAATTACAGGCAACAATAGGAAAAGGGATCAAACCATCGTCAGATTTTACAATTCCTGCAGAATGGAATTTTTTTTCTGGGGATAAACAAACAAAAACCAAACAAACAAAAAGCCCCAGCAAACGGAGTAACTTGACATCTCTGCTTTGATACTTCTTTTCAATTCCCCCTATGATCCTGATCCCCTGTTAGGCTGGTACTGAGCTGCCCTCTCTACAGTTCCCAACCATCCTGGCTTCTCCTGGAACTGGTTAATAAAACCAGCTGATTTGATGCAAATATCCCGGAGTGAACATAAAATCTCAGTCTGATAAAACCGAGAGAAGGAGCAGCTGAAACCCGCCTGTGCTGCAGCCCGGAATTCCCCGGACTGGGGCTCAGCCAAGGAGCAGCTGCTCGCTGGGGCAAGGGCTCCATCTGCGGGAAAGGACCCGCATCCATCCCTGCCCAGGGCATCTTCCCTTCTGGAACAAAGAGGAAATCCCTCAGGGCTTCTCCTCTCCCAATGCGCTGTGAATTACTATTGGGCTAAGACATTGTATTGCCTGCAAATCTCACCCAGGAAAACTAACTCTGAGTGCATGATACAGCAGTGAGCAGAGCAAGTCTGACTGCAGCAGTGATGCTGGTGGGGTAAGGATTTTCTTTTCTGTGAGGTTAAGTAACTACATCTTTAGGGCTTGCCTGGAACCAGTACTTATGCAGGTTATCTGAGCAATGCATGTGTGAAATGCTCAGATAACCTGCATAAGTATGATGCATCAGAATCATTCTGTTCTTCTTTCTTTCTAACTGCATTCCCACTCTTCTATTTTTTTAAAAGTTTCCTGTTGCCATATATGCAAAGCACAGGCATTTGGTGTCGTACTTGTGAGAAGGAACATGCTTTCTGTACATGACCCCTGCCATGGCTGAATCTGTTCCAACACCACTTAGCAAAGTGGCAGCTGGCATTCCTAGATAGTTTTACAATGGGAGAGCAGCTGAATGTTGATGCTCCTGGAAATGCCTAGCAGAATGAACATTTTCTCACAGCAATTCTTCATAACATTTCAGCAGGCAGTTCCCTGTTACTGTTTTTTTTTCTACCTCATGCAATTTTTCAGTGAGTTGTCATCTTCTGAGTTAACATATGGCTAAGTGCAAACCCTCTGTTCAGAAAAGGAGAAATGTAGCTCACTGGTAGCTGGGATATCTTCTGCCATTATGAAAACAATGTTGTTTTATTTCTGGGGACAGATACTTCCATTCCATAGCTGTTACCTGCTATTTCTTTCATCAGCTAATGAAGATCCCATCCATTACCATTATTGTTGCATGGTCTTAATGGGATTTATTTTTTCTGTAGAATATCCAAGCTCAGTTCCTTATTGATAAAAGAGAGAACATTTTGTTCAAGGTCTACACACATGTCCTGCATTTTGCAGTCTAGGATTTACAGGATACCCACCTGGCTTGTGAAAATCATTCCTTTGGGCCTTAAAGGCTATGAATCCGGTGATTCTTCACACAGAAATCCTCCTAAAGCTTGGCAAATGGTTTTGTAGGAATCCAAGGTCCACTGACTCTGGGTGAAACATGAAACAGTCCTGTCATTTGCTCTGTCTCAGTCTGTGTAACTTTTTTGTCAGAAAAACAACAAACCTATCATGTTGGAGTCCACACAGCCACAGGCAGCAAAACCCAGAGCCAGCACAATGGTTTGCACACAGAGTGTCCGGTTTTCAAACATCCTCTCCTAGCCAGTGCTGTGCCAGCTGAGTAGAGCCAGCCCTCAACACTTGGGCAGACTGCCTGCCCCTTTTCTAGAAAGCCATGCTGCTCCTCCTACTCATCCCGTGCTTGCTACAGAGCTCCACATGTGCATGGAGGGACCGAGGCAGGGTTTGCTCTGGGGGCTGTGTGAGGGGCTGCAGCACATCTTGAGTTTCCACCCAGATATTCCTCTGAGTGCATTTGGTGACTTACTCAAGTCACCAAATGGATGCTGAAGAGAGGATTTCCAGTCGGTGGTTTCAACACCTTTTTTATTCCCTAAAGTAGATACTGTATTTCTACCAAAAATAAAAAATCAAATCCTGGTAAGCAGCCTTGGTTGATGTAAAAATGTGGTAGCTTTTTACCTGAAGTATTAGCAGGAATCTCTTGTGCCTTAAGAACAATCCTTTTTAACTCCATAGATAATTGCATCTGACCAAAAGTTGTCTCCTAATTATTAACCACATGCAATCCACTCTGACTGTAATAGAAGAAGGTCCTCCCTTGCTAGAGCAGGTCGGTTTCTGAATTATACTGTGTATTCTTTTCTGGTGTAAGTTTCCTTATGAGGCCCATCACAGAGAAGGTAGGAAATCCTTTTGCTGCTGTCCCTCTGTGGAGATAACTGCTGGCTTCCCTTGTAAAAGCTCAAGGCTATCACCATCAGAAGCGTCATTGCACCATTTCCCCCTCAGCCTTTCCGAGGTAAACATTTCCATAATAGGTATCCCAAAAGCTCTCTAGGGAAGAGAAGTATGTATTGTAATGTGGGAAGATTTCCTCTGCTTGCTTTCAGCACTGTTAACCGGCATGTCCTTGCTGTGCTCTGATTAATTACCCTGCTTTTATCGTGATTAGCACATTTAGCATTAGGCTGGCCAGCTGTCAAGCTAAGCTCAGTCACAGAAGACAAGCACTCACTGCCTTTGTGATTTTTCATCTCTAACTGATCATCCCAAGAAGATACAAGGCCCAAGTCTTCCAGCCCTGCTTATTCAGGGCACAAAACATCTCATCCCCGTGTGACTAATGGTACTGGCTTAATTAACCTAATGTGAAGAGAGCATTGCACAACATCATAATTCAGTTGTTTTTTTTTTAAGAACAAACTGCATGCAATTTAGACAGTGGGCTTTCTTATGCATCCAAATTAATTTATGTCCAGCTCTATAGGAGAAAACACCTATTGGACAAATTTGGTATCGCTTTGCCTACTTCTGAAATGCAACAGAAATTGGAAATGCAGGGGAGAGGGGAGCTGTCTTTTTACAGGTCTTTGCATCATTATTTATTGCTTCATTCTTACAGTGGAGAGAGAGAGACACTACTGCCATCCAGAAGCGTCATCTGGGAAAAAAAATAAGACTTGTCTTTCTCTCCTCTTGATTATGGGGAATTAATTCTATGTCTTGACTGAGACAATCCTGCTGTGATTTGACAGTCTAAATCTACATTCGGTTCCAGCCCCTGTATTATGCAGCAGCTTGGCACACATGCTTTCCTTTACTTTATGGACCACCTCACCTGGTGCTGCTTCTCTATGCTACTTCTGTGGTTTTTGTCACTGCCAATAATGAGAGAATTCTTCTTTTCAGACAAAATGGCTGTGGCATGTGTCTCAATACTGTGGTTTATTGAGATTAGTTTCTTTTTCAGATTTCAGGAATAAACAAATGTGGGCATGTACACTGGGAACTCAATCCAGGCTTCATAAGGAACCCCTTAGTCATCAGGTAACTTGATCTGCTTGCAGACTGCAAAACTTGAGTTTTGATTGAGAAATAACACTACTGAATGGAGCTCCTTTGTGCTCCTGTCATTCTCCTGTCATCTGCAGCAAAGCTCCTCTCTACACCCCCTGGAGTTTGCAGGTCTGTTTGAAACGGATTAGGGCAACAGGGGAGGAAGGCCACAGCACATCTCTTATCACATTGTCATCCATTGCTGCCTGCTAGTTTGTGTCTTCCTCCACTGAAATGTGAGCTCCATCAGGATAAATCAGTCTCCAATCACTGTGCATGAAAAAAAAAATAGAATTCCTATATCAGAACATTAATTACAATCTGTGTCTAATAATGTTGACTTCTATAGATTGAATGTAGGTAAGTTCAAACAACCTAAAAAGCATATAGCTGATGCAGCACAAGTATTTCACTGTCCCAATGTATCTGGTATATGGGTGATTGGATTTTTTGCAGCTGTTAAATGCTTGGTAAGTGTTGTTAAGATCCAAGTTCATTGCAGCAAGGTCAACTGATGCTCTCTCTGACATTTACATGGCTTTTTTTTCTAAGTAAGCCTCACAGGAGCCTTATCTGGGTTAAATAAGACAGAGTTGTGTCCTGTCACTACTGAAATTCACTTTTCCCTTTTTGGCACATGCCACCATTTAGGTTTTTCAATCTTTTAGCTTCCTTCAAAACAATAGCCAGCTGGTGGATCTGCAGTATGCACATAGGGAAATTTTCACTACATGCTTTTGTTCTTTTCTCATAATCAGGGTCTGGCTCTGAGCTCAGGGTCCTAGAGGTGGGTTTCTGTATTTATTTTTCCAGCTACCATCAAACTGACTTATCTAACTTGCAGATGAGACCAAGGAAAGGTTACACTGTAAGTGTCAATGGATTTCCCAGAAAAACCGTGGATGTCCCATCCCTGGGAGTGTTCAAGGCCAGGTTGGATGTGGCTTTGAGCAACCTAGTGAAAGGTGTCCCTGTCCATGGCAGTGGGATTAGAACTAGATGACCTTTAAGGCCCCTTCCAGCCCAAGCTAGTCTATTTTTTTTTTTTTTTAATATGAGTGGAAAGAAATATGTAATCATGGCACGCTTTTGCTGTGTGTGCTGTAGCAGTCTCAGTGCTCTGGGTTAAATAGTATTATTGATTGCTTTTGTATAACAGCAGCATCTCCGGCTTTAACTTTGCAGAAGAAACTTCTCCACCACTGCTGATGCTGAGGCAGTAGATACAACATTAGCCCAAATTAGCCCAACTTGCTCTTATAGCCCAGAGCAAGTGTGACTTCAGAGAAACCAAAGCAGAGGAAGAAAGGTTGCATGGAGGAGACAAAGTGCTAATGTTTCTATGATTAATAATCACCTACTGCCTGTTCCACTTTACCAAATGCTACTGAAAATAATGATGTACCTTCAGCATAATGAATTTCCCCCAGCTCATCTGAAAATCTCTTCATCTGGGTATTTTGGCTGTCTTCCACTTTGGCTGAGTAGAACTGTTCCGTCATTGTGAAACCACCTGAGAATTGGAATTGAACTGGACAAAAGGAAAAAACAAATCAGAAAGAGCAAATGGCAGCTCAGTTTGAAAAAGACTTCATGTAAGCAGAGAGGTCCAAGCTAACCACAGCTAAAATGCTACAGGGTCTAAAGTTTCTTTGTAAGATCTGGATGATTGTTTTTTTTCAGAAATATGCCTTACTCTTATAAAGAAAGGCTCTATAAAAATATTTGGGGTTTTCTCCTTGCTAAATCAGTCCCCAAGATCTCAATCACTGGCTTTATATTTTCTTTTAAAATTCCCTCTCAATCAAAATTATGGCAGTTGAATGCGTGCATTAGAACCAGAGCTTCAAAAGATGCATGTGTTACTGTAAATATTTCCCTTGAAACTGTAAATCTGTATAACTGAAAATCTGTATTACTGAATCTGCATATATTTTTCTACACCATATCTTTATTTATCAAATTAGTTTAATTCAAGCCAGCATAAAATTCTGGATTTGTATTTAGTACAAGTTTAGTATTATCCAGATGGTTTTGAGTGATGATGCTGCCATATTACATTACATTATGTTCCTTTTAGGTAGGCTTTAAAAGGCCCTGCTGAAGAGCAGAGGCTCCTTGTGATATGCTACGTATGCAGAAAGAGGCTGCTGTATATAAAAATAAAAAGATCTAGGAATCTAAAATCTAATCTAACTACATAAAGGATGAGGGGAATCCATGTGCAGTGGAGCAAAGTGAGTGAAAAGTCCTCATTAGAGCCAGGGTGAAAGACTAAGTTCCTGTCTCTGTCCCTTTCCATCAATAACTTTGTTTTTGCTGTTCTACCTTGGCCACTTACCTACTCAACTGAAGGGCCTTTGGCCTTAATCTGTGATTTCTTCAACCAGCTGATTCACACTCTCCACTTGCTGGCCTGTGCATGGAGTGAGTGAGGAATATTTGGGCATCCTTAGGCGTGAAGTCACTGATTGGGGTAAGAAAGCTGTCTGCCCACTGCCAGGAGCTCAGTATGTCCCTCCTTGCAGAGCATGCCTGTCTCTGGCTGGTGGCAGTGGCTCAGTCAGGTCCAGCAGCACCCGGAGGACTGGGCTTTGCATGCGGTGCCTCTCCTGAGGGAGGGCTGGCTTTGGGCTCACCAAGTGCAGCAGTGAGAGGATGCAGCCCTGCAGCCATCACAGCTCCCACTGCTGCTGCTGCAGTGAGGGACATCACAAGGCAATGGGCCTGGGCACAGGAGAGTACAGCTTCTATCTCCAACAAATCTGCTCACAGGTAACTTCCCTTCTCCCTTCTAGTGGGGCCACTACGTTTGTCCGTGCCTGGGACAAGAGAAACAAGGTGTGCTGATGAGAAGGTAAACACAGAACAGAGAGATGTAGCAAAAGAATGAGGCCTGTCAGCTGAACTGTGCAGCATGGGGTTGTGTTTTCAGAGCACATGAGGGGACAGCTGCTGGCCTCGGATGGTTTTTGTCCCAGCTCTTGAGGTTTCTGTGGCATGAGCTGAGTTCATGTCAGCTGGGGAAGCAGGCAAATGCTGACACACAGCTCCCTAACTACAGCATTTAACCTGTCCAGGGGGTGCTTGGGAAGAGACTGACCCCTTGCATTTCCACTGGCAGGGTGACAGAGCAGAGCTGAATGCTAGTTTGACCTAAATGGTGAGTTTAGGGCGGTCCTGTCACATGAAGAATACACATTTCAGTGTGTGAGGCATGAGGTGTCCAGGGCTTTGCTTGAGTGACAGGTTAGAAACTGTAGCAGAAAGCATGAGAATTTGGGAAGAGAATAGGAAATCTCATTTATCCTTATGAATGACTAGAAATGGTGGATAGGTCATTAGGGGCTGTTACATACAGAGACAGTGTTTGCATTTTTTAAGAAGTGTTTTAATTGATAAACAAAATGAAGTACCCTTTTTCAGCTGGAGTAAATGGGGGGTTTATTAAATATGTAATACCCAAATTAATATCCTATGAAGGTAATAAACACTTGATGTGAGGATAAATATTGAACAGGCCTCTCAGATACTCTTGCTTCATGGACAAATGCCAAGCTGTCATCAGTGGCAAAGTGGGATGTGGATAAATTACCTTAATGTCTGGGAGTGAGTAATAGCCCAGATGTGTTCAGTGGGAACAAATGTCCCACCCCCGTGTGCACTGAATGTAGCTTGAAATGTATTGCTAACATCAGCCCGTGTACTGAAGACCTTCCATTTCAAAGTGTAAAAACTCATTCTGAAGTTCATGAATACAAGCTGAATCTGCCTGGGACAAGAGATAGCAAAGTCTAACAAATTGCACAACCCAGCTGGAGCCAGTCTGTGCCTGGATGATAGATGTCCTTGTCCAATAGATCAGGAGCACAAAACATATTGTATTAAAATTATTTGTGCCTTTTCTGGATTTAATTGCCTTCTTTATTAGAGACATGGAAGAGTTTTATTCAGGGATGCTTCTGGCCAGGAGAAATGCAGCTGGCACTGAGTTTCTGTCCCTGAACCACATTCAAGCTACTATTTGTTTTGACCAGTTGCATTAGAGAAACAAATCCAAGTGTGTCTGTGCACCTACACAGAGGAATTCCTATGTTTGTGCCCGATGGTAAAACTGTCTTTCTTGCTCGGGTTCCTGTGTGGTGTCTGGGCTTTCATATGCTATATTACTATAGATAATAACAACCAAAAGGGCTACATACCTGTTTTCCATTGCAACCAAATTGTTCTAAAATAAACATATATATATATATATATATTTTTTTTTTTTTTAAATAAACACTGAGCACTCAGTGCCACATCACACTAGTCTTTCCCAAGGGATCCATTAACAAGAACTTGAGTTACTCTCACCTTCTGGTGGCAGGTCGTAACAGGGAAGAAGTACTCTTTCCTCAAGAACTAGTGCTGATCAGGCCTGAAAAACAGGACCTTTAGATAAATTTTTCAACATAATTTTTGCTTTCAGAAGTTTGGCTATTCCTTTTCCAGTTTCATGTATAAGACAAAGCGAGGTTTTGGGCTAGGAAGGAGCAGAGAACACTGAAGAAAGCCTTTTGGATCACTATGCCACCATCGTCCATGTCCCTTTCATTCACCTTAACTCTTCCTCCTCTGGTGATCTTGGTGCCATTTCTGGTCTCTGCCCATGACTGATCCCAAATTCTGGCATTCAGACAGACTTTCAGGCATGGATCTAGGTCAGTACAGTTTGCTTGGTCTGGTGTTCAAACAAGCTCTGTGGTTGGCTCCAGCCAGCTGCTTCCTGCTGACAATGTCGTTTTATGAGGTTTTTATGAATTTTTGGCCAGCTGAGAGGTCTTCTGTTGTTCAGAGGACAGGCCCTCAAGCCCACTGCTTCTAAAGCAAGGGAGCAAATAGTGACATGTCAGAGTCAGATTCAGCCAGAGTTTGTACATGAGGAGGCTCCAGGGGAAAGGATAGCTTTGGTCTGTCAGGAGGGAACTCATTAAGCAGGAGGATGTTCATGGGTTTCTACAAACCTGCAGGATAGCTGACTGGCCACAGCAGGAGGAAATTATGCTAATGATTCCTTTTTTCCTGTTATCTGCAGGTGACCTTTGAAAGGTGTTATGCTTCTCAGGGGCCTGTTTCCTAGTGTTTCCTTTTTATTTGTTTTCCATGTGACTGCTTTTAATGTATGCATTACCTTTTACACAGACTTTAGTGTATGCATCACCTTTAACAAAACCACAGTCTGGTTGCACTCTACAGTGCATTATAAATGTCTCTCCTTAAATCTAGGGGGAATGTTATTACCCACCTAACCAATTTCAGAATGTGTAAAGAATCAAAACTTATTTTCTAATTTTGATACATGAAATCCAAACATTACTGGTTTTTTAATGTATTTTTGGTGTCCTCTTTAAGGTACTCAGTTCAGTCCTGAACACTATTTTATCTCGTCTTATACAAGAGGTATTTCTAGGAATTGATAACTCATTAGGGTTTTTTGAAAGTGTTGTGAGGCTTATTAAAATTACTTTTTTTTTTTACTTAAGGCAAACAAGAAAGATTAAATGTTTTAAAGAGTGTCTTAATTTCTTTTCACAAAACCTGCTAACAGTTCATATTTTTCAATCATTAGAAAATGTTCGTATTCCTTGGTACATAATTTACAGATTTGCAGATTTGACAGATAATCAATTACTTTCAAATTCAATCCACTAGAAATCTTCAGTTCTTTTGAAAACACTGGTTAAGTTTTCAGAGGGAGAACTATGCTTTGCAGTGCAGTAGCATCCACTTGTATTGTCCTATACTCTGCTGTACATAGACAGGAGTTAGATTTCAGTACTGGTAATCATTCCATTGGTGTGTCATTTACAGGATAGAAATGCAATAAACTAAGGCAATCTGTAGTTAAAAAACACCCAAATATTATGAAGCAACTAGTATGAAAAATCAACAACAAAATCAAATATAGTCTTTTCTCAAAGTTTCTGTGGCAGTGGAGTCCAAATTGCAAATTAATTCCTGAGGAGCCACCAGCAGCTTGCTTTGCATTCATGATGGGTTCCATGGTACCTTATGAAAGGAGTAAAAAAATTCCTGTCAAACCATTGTGGCTTTGTCTGGAGTATAATCAGACTGGCAGAGCTCAGTAAATGGACTGCCTATGTCTTTGCACTGCTGTTCGAATTACTGAATTTGATTTACACACCAGAGCAGGTTAATATGATGATGCCCAGTTGCAAGAGGAGAATATGTGGAAAGTTTTAAATATTACATTTTTTGTTTTAACGATAAGTTGAATTTTAAACAACAATTCCAAAGGAAAGATATGAGAATCTGTTTTGCTGTCTGAGAAACTGTTTTGCAGAGCTCCCATCATATTAGCTTTCTGTGGTCAAGAAACTCTTTATGAAGCACATTTTTTTTTTGTTTCTATCAGTTTTCTTATTGATATTCAAAAGAATTATTGAGTTTTTCCAGTCTAGGGAGTGGTGCTCAGTTTGACTCCCAAAATTATATGCCTCTAATAGTAATCTATTTGTTATGGGCTCTGTTGTTTGGGTTTTTCTACTTTAAACATTTTTAAACCTTATGTATACAGTGGTGACTGGAAATAGCTTTTCCTTGAGAGCCTTGTTGTGTTTCACCACTACAGTTTTGGGATAGTGATCTTCAGTTTAAGAGCCAACATTTCTATTCTTGAGTGAGCAGAATCTGATTCTTCCTTGCTTTCAAAGTCATACGAATGTGAGGGCTGTTCCCTGCACAATTCTTGCTATTTCTACTGTGTCCCAAAAGAGAAACTCAAAAGTTGCCCTTATGCTGCCTATAGTTAAGTTGTTTTACTGTCAGTAAACAGTAAATGCAAAGAAAATGGAAAAAATATGACTTCCCAGAGGTGGTGGTGCAAACCTTTAGCTTGTGCAACACCTTGATTCTCTCTCACTGTGGTTTTAATATCCAAACAGGATGGTGACTGAAATGCAGGTTTGACATATGATCTGACTTCCAGTCTTTTTCCTCTGTGTGGAACTGCAGGCAAGACCTCACCCTATATTATATCTGGTTCTAGGCTTTAAGTAAATGGTGGTTTTTCTCGTTAAATGTCTCTCACTTAACTAGATTAGTTAGAAAAAACTAATGGATGAGTTTTTGGATGAGACATTAAATTCTTCAGAAAAGGAGATGTTTGCATTTTGTGTCCATAGAAATGAGCACAGAGGGGGAAGTTGTCATGGATTAGGAATGGTTCTCCCCAGTTCACTGCCCTCACTGGGACTCTCCAAACCATGCACTGCTCTGGAGAGGAGAACTGGAGGCATAATGGGCAAAGATCATGGGTTGAAATCACAGCAATTTACTGTTAACAGCAATGAGATAAGAAATTAACAGTAACAGCTACAATACTAAAGACAGAGGGTACAAGAAAATAAATTATTCACATGCAACCCCCTCCTGACAATAGACAATACCAGACATCTCCTTCCACCACACTTACTTGACCAGGAGGAATCACTCCTTCCCAGAAGAGAGAGGAAGCTGGGGTGGCACAGAATAACCTCCAGGTCCTGGCCATGCCTCTCCCAGTATGCAAAAATTAACCCTGTCCTGGTCAGAAGCAGGACAGAAGGGTACTAATCCCAGTCTTCTGCCACCACTAATAAATGACATGTCAATTACTTTCATAAAGCCATTAAAACCTCTCTGATTCAGGCTGGTTTTTTTTGTCACTATTTTTCATGGAGGCTCTTCCAGTAATTCACTGTGGCACACTCAGGAAAGACAAGAAGGAAAGAGAGGCAGGGAGGATGAGAAGGAGGGATGCCCAAGGTTTACAGGAGCAGGTGGGATATGTGGAGTTCTCCTGTGGGCCAGCTGTGGCCCTGGTGAGAGCATGTGAGTCAGAACCAAGCGAAGAGAAGGAATGGCAGCAGCATGGGGGGGACCACCATGGGGTCAGACTGGAGGAGGGGACTTACTTAAAACTTTAGAGGGAGTCTGGGGAGGACAAAGCCTGGTGTTCCTTGGGGCCATGAACCTCCCTGTCACTGCTGGAGGGGCAGCATGTCAGGACACATGCAGGAGTATGTTTCTGGATGGTGTCAGGGACAACTTCTTGATACAGGGCCTGGTTGGGCCATCCCATGGGATCACACTGATAGATCTGCTGTCCCTTTCAAGGAGACACCAGCAGGGGAGGTGGTGACCCATGGCAGCCTTAGCTATGGTGAGTGTGAAAGAGAGAAAATGAAGATCCTAAGGGGAATGAGGGAGGAGAATGGCAGAGCCTGAATGTAGGGCACCAAGTGAGCATCTTATCCAGGACGTAGGCAGCTGAGATCACACAAGAGGAGCTCTGAAGGGTTAAAGAGTAGAGGGGAACTGCCGTGACTATATGGACCACATGAGAATGGTTCATCCTGATACCTGGGAAAACAAGTGGGTGTAACAGCAGCCCTGCTCAGCTAAGCCAAGAACTCACGAGAAAATTCTGGAAAATGACCACAAAAAGAAGGCAGAAGCAGGGCCCTACAGAGGAGGGTTTTAGAAATACCAGCTTTTCAAGGGTGGGGTTAGGAAAGCCAAGCTCAGCTGGAACTGGAAGGGACATCAAGGGCAAGACAGAGATCTTCATCCTCTGTGTGAGCAGTAGAAGGCCAGACAAGGAGCTGTGTGCTCATTGCTCAGTGGAGAGAGTGATTTTGTGGCAGTGGACCGAGAGGAGATCAATGTCCCTAATGCCTTCTTTGCCTTTGTCTTCACCAACAAGTTCTTTCATCTTCTAATGCATTGCAGAGCCCAGTACAGGAAAGACTGAACAACTGAACGGAATGAAGCAACTGAACAAATTCAGCAGAAGCACCTGCCCTGCATGGGGAGAATCAGGCCTTATTCAGCCTTGAGCAGGGATGGCTTCAGGGGAGGTCCTACAGCAGCCATCCAGGACCCAGCAAGAGGTTATCAAGAAGGCAGAGACACCCACTTCCCAGTGGGGTTTATGGGAGAATGAGAGACAGTGGGTGTAAGCTGTAACAGGAGAAAATATGGGATAGAAGGAAATGCTACTCTGGGAATAGTCAAGGGCTGGAGCTGGTTGCCCACAGAGGCTGTGCATCCTTGAAGATTTTCAAGACCTGATGGCTTAAAGCCCTGAGCAACCTGGTTTGACCTCAAAGCTGACTCTGCAGCTTGGATTAGATGTCCTCCCATGGGTCCTTCCAGCTTGAATTGTTGTCTGTGATTCATTCCATGAATATTTTAAAACTACCTTGAACTTCTAGCTAAATTTATTTCTGATCTATTTGTGTCCTTGAGTTCTTCTGCTGTCTTAGGCTTGTCCTTTGCCTAAAATAAATTTTATTCTGCAATGTATCAACCGAGAACAATAACATTTGCTCTCGATTTTTGTTAAGCAGAACAAGCCAGACTCTTCTAATTCTGCTCACACCCCTCCTCCTCTCCCCGGAGTGACTGGAATAGAGTCCCTGCTCCTTTCTCATCCTAATATCCTCTCTATGCACCTGTTCTCATTTTAATTCCTCTTCTGGCATGTAGGTGATTACAGCATTGCAAGTACTGCACTAATCCAAATACAAGGTCAATGAAAAAATGTTCATATCCTGCACTAGGCACTCTTACTACTGAAAATATTTTGCAGGACAACACAATTCCATTATTTTTAACAACTGCATCCTGCCTGTACTAATTCGGTTGCTGTTTATAATTTCCTGATCCTGTTTTCTACATATGGAAGTACATAAATGCAGTCATATGCAAAATTATTGTGCCGTAGAAATTAATGTTAAGTTCTTCTACCATTAAAAAGGCTTTTGTGATATTTGCCATAAACAATTCTCTTACAAACAATTTTCGTTTCTCTTAGTTGGGCCATTTTTTTTCACACAGAGGTTGTTAAGTGTTCTAGACCTAGGTGTCTCTCAAATATTTATGCACAGAAGTCTTGTATTCTCTTAAATTACATCTATTGATTTTTTTTTCTGGTGAGTTTTGTTTCCCCCCAGCACATTACCCATTTGGATGATAATAAAAAATATTTCTTTACAATAAAATGTTTTCATATAGTTCTTAATTTTGTTTTTAGGATCCTGTAAAAGACCACTTAAATATTCTTTAAATCCCAGAGATCACAAGTACCTAGCAGGTGTGAAACATAAGTATATTGATCACAGCATACTTTATTATGCTGGTATTGCAAATGCTTTTTGAGATACTATGATCTCAATTTGGTTAAGGGAAGCTGTTGTCCTTCTGGGAAAGCAGCCTTCATTTAAGCAGTAATTAAGAACAAGTATTTCCCAAGTCATAGTTTCATCTTTTATTTCTCCCCAAATTCCTCCTTTGGGAAATTGTTTAAAGACAACCTAGAAGTGAATTCACGTAGTTTCTCAAGGAGAGTGGCTGTTGTATTCTGGTAATTTGCCATGCAGGAGATAAGTGGGGTTTTTGAGATAGCATTTTCTTGTTCATGGTTTACATACTGCTTTTCACATGAATTGGTTAGAGAGCAGTAAGACATCTGTAATTTACTAAATGTAACTTTGAGTTTGTGAGACTGTAACACAGAATGCTGGGCCCTGTGTAGTGTTCATTAGATAAATGTTTATGAATATACAAGGAGCTTTTAAGCACCAGTGCTTAAATTATTTCTATCTCCCTTCCAAGTGTAGTTACAGAGACCTCCTCTGTCTGGTGGTGGCACGTAAGCCTCTTATAAAAGGAAGGCATGCACTGATTTCAGTACCATCCTGTTGATTCATGAGAGGGAATTTTCCAGCCTCAGTACTCCATCTCCTGCACAAAATAAAAATTTTCAGCCACTGGATAAACTTGTTTTGAAACAGAAAATGGTTTATCTCTGTACTGGCTACAGGTGCCGAGGTGGGGCAGGTGGGGATGGGAGCTGCAGAGGTGACCTTTGTGAGGAGAGGCTGGGATTGCTGCATGCCAAACACAGTCTGTCCCAAACAGAGATTGCCCTGTGACCCTGGAGTTGTCCTGGTGGAGCAGGTACTTCCCTGTAAACTCTGGAGAGACCATGGTGCAGCCAACATCCACGCTGCAGCCCCTGGCAGACATATCTCAAAGGAACTATAGCCCATGGAGAGCCCACGCTGGAGCAGGCTTATACTGAAAGACTGAAATGCATGGAGAAGCCAAAGGCTGGAGCAGAGAAGTGTGAGGAGAAAGGAGCAGCAGACAGGAACAGTTATAGACTGATTGCAGACCCCCATTCCTCATCCCTCTGTGCTGCCCAGTGGGGAGAAGGTAGAAAAGTTGGGAGTGAAGGGTTGAAGCTGAGCCTGGGAAGAGGAGGGGTAGCTGGTCAGTGATGCCTTTGTCTGTCTTAACCCACAAGATTTTTCATGCTATATTCCCCCTCTCTTCCGTTGAGAAGGATAGAGAAGCTGGGTGGGGATCTGACAGCCACACAAGGTCAAGCCAACACCCCATCCCTGACCCAGTTCTCCTCAACCTCTTCATTCATGACTTGGACACAGGACTCAAAGGAACACTAAATATGTTTGCTGATGACACTAAATTGGGAGGAGATGTTGACCCCCTTGAGGGCAGGGAGACCCTGTAGAGAGACCTCAACAAATTAGAGAGATGGTCAATCATCAACATATGAAGTTCAACATGATCAAGTGCTGGATTCTGCACTTTAGATGGGGCAACCCTGCGTGTGTGTATAGAGCAAGGGAATGAGATGCTGGAAAGCAGTGCTGCGGAAAGGGCCCTGGGGGTCCTGGTCAGTGGCAAGATCCAAATCAGTATATTCTATGATTCTACAAAACTGTTTTGAGTAAGCTAGTGTTCTCAGAGTAATTTCAGTCTTACTTTTATATCTCAATCTTCAACAGGCTTATTATTAAGTTGAAAATTATTTCCATTTCCATTACTATTTGATTAAATCCTATTAGAATTTTTGTCATGAAACAGAAACAGGAGAAGCAAACTTCACAGCATTGATCTATCAGAATATTGGCTCATTTTTAATATGACGATTTGTTCCCTGGCAAAATTAAGGTTCTGTATTATTTATACTTCAGTTTCTATCAGGATTTATTATTCCAGGAGTTGCAATGCACATTTCTTCTTTTTTTTTAAACTTTTTTTTTATTTTTAAAAAGGGATGTTAATGACCTATAATTAGAATGGTACTAAAGATTCACACACTGCTAATTCCAGCAGCGCTGCTGAGAAGACAACGTCACTTCTGTGCACAGGCACAGCACCAGCCCTCTGCAGATCTTAAGAGACTTGAGAGGCAGCACAAGACTCTCCCCCTGTCTGTATCATACTTGTGTCTGATATCTTGCATGGACATCTGGGAGAGCTAAAAGAAAAGAATTCCCATCTTCCTTTAGGTTTTGTAGAACACCCACTGGACTTCTTGCTTAAATGCAAAGGGCATTATATCTTTCACTTATTTTCACACACCTGAACTGGGCTACAAACCACAGCAAAATAAAGACAGAAAAGGAAAAATATTTGACTTGTGTCAACATTCTTATTCTTTTTGGAAGAATGTTGTCCAGTTTAATCCTCATGAAAGTGGAAAAAAATAACAGTAGTGGATTAAAGCCAGAGTTTAAGAAAATACATTTAAATATATCTTTTTACTTAAAAATGAGTTTCCTCATCATTCAAAGACCTAAGAGTTAAGCTATGTTACATACACCTCAGGTACAAATTGAGAAAAGGTTCAATAAATCAGACTATATAAAAACCAAGAGACTTTTTCCCCCAGAAAAATGTATTTGTGTTTTATCTGATCATATAAAAACCATTAAATTTAAAAAAAAAGAAGTGTATATATTTTTTCAAGTGTTAATGGTTTTACCATTCATCATAACTACATTCCGCATCCTGTAACACCAGGGCACATTATCCTTATCTGTGTAGCACAGTGAGCACAATCTTTACACTGAGGTCACTCTCATTACCACTTCCCCAGAGCAGTTATCCTCTGATGAATCCTCCTGAGGTCTCATGCGGTTGAACAGGTGTAACAACACATAGCCACACTGAAATCTCGGTGAGGTTAACTGTGTTGGATGAACCAAACTTCTGTTTCTAAATGCAGTCAGTGGCAGCCACAATGTCCTCCCTGCTGAGGATTCTCCTCGATTGCTCTCTTCTATGTCTGTGGCTTTATCATAATTTAGCACATCCCAGTGTAGATTCACAGCTCTCCAGCGCTTAAACACTCGATAAACAGATGCACCTTCATGGACTATCAGTCCTGAAAGTAAGAGGGAAAAAAGAGCGCTTATACAAAATGTCAATGCATACCATTTTGAGAGCAAATTGAGATTTAACACATTTTAACGACTCTGGCAATTTCCAGATTAAATTAAATTACTCATAACATTAATAATTCAAACAAACTGTACATATGCAATTTAACTGGTTATTCATTTGTTTGGGAGGCAGGAGCATGCAGAGGAAATAAAGTTGTTCTGAATGAAAGCTCAGCATAACCAATACTGGAATAATCTGAGCATGCCGAACTAAACAAATTATTCAGATTTAAGTAAACCAATGCAAAACTGGCAGATTTGGATATTGACTGTTTATGCTAGTGCTGCCCTTGTTCATGGTGAGTACTATTTATTTACTGACATTTGTACTGGTTTAAATAGACCTTTAAGTAGGTTACACCTTCTCCAATTAACAGGCTAGTCCTAAATTTGTTTAAGAGTGTTTTGTAGAATCCAGTACAGATATTGACAAATTTAACTGCTTTCATATTCCCAGTTCAACTTAGGAGCACAGAAGATTTATGAAACAGCTGTAAATATAATCACCTTCCTGTCTTGTTCTTTAGAACAAGAAGAAATTAAATGTTATTATTAACTACAATGAGCATGGTAAGGATGATAAACTTTCTTCTTTCTCTTCAGTACTCAATAGAAAAAAGTTGCAAATCATCTTTTTCTTGAGACCCAAAAATTTTTTAAAAGATCCTACAAGGAAAATACAGAATTTCTGTAGTCCTCAAGAGACCAATCTGCTTATGAATTTCCATGTAGCTAATATTTATGCCTGTTGTATGCATTCAAGCAACTTATTTAAAGAAATGAAGCTTCTAACTTTTTGTATGCATGTATATGTTTATACTCACACTCTTTATATGTGAGTATTTCAAATATGGATCTACTGGGGAGACACATGGGGCTTCTGCCTTCCTACTAGTTTTCTCCTCAGCCAGCCTGGTTGAGGACACTTACATGGTTCTGAGCAACACCACCTGTTCTCTCTGGCTCCCTGCTTTGGGAAGAGAGCAATCTGCCTAGCCAAAAATATTTATAAATCTTTTGTCCAGTGTGCTCCTTGCCTAAAATTTTCCTATACATGGCCACATCTGTAATATGATCTGTGATGTCCTTTAGCCAAAGAGATTGTAGATCACCTGTTTCTACACAAGAGAATTGTGATTTAAGTGTCTGAGGTCCTTTTGCACAATTAACTGATACCAGAAAGGAGATGCTCACAGAAAGATGACACAAGCTGAAAGGGTGGTAAAAATATTTACACGAACAGCAAACCTCACATTCAAGTGCAATGATTTGCAGACAGCAACGCCTACTCTAACATATTTTTAAAGATCATTACACTGAAAGATGGAGAAACACAAAGATTTCTTTCAGAAGGACATGATAGTGAATGCAGCATCTCTGTAAGGCTTTCAAGTTGCCTAGAATTCATTGAAGCATCCAATACAGCAAAATTAGCACAAAACAAACTTAATTAAATAGTAAATATTCGAAATGTATTTTGTAACAGCAAAGCATTTTAGTGGAATATTTTTCTTGATTGCAAGATTTCTATTTTTATCTTCTCAGACATAGATAAAGTAACCTGTCTTTAACATTTATCATAATAATTTAGTCAACACATAAATGTGTCTTCAAGACTGGCTTGATTGTACAAAAAAGAATTAATGTATTTGATCCCATACAGAATCTACAAACCGAATTAGCCATGGTTTTACTGTGGTGACAAAGATTAATCCTTTTGTGTTCTTTTGGATTTCCTATAAAGTTGATAAAGGAGATGAGAATAATCTTCCTCAACCTGTTCCTGGAACACAGCATCATTTGGTCCAACTTCTCTCAAGTCTGTGATTAAAGAACCTATTAAAAGTTAAAAGAACCTATTTACTCCAAAGTAAAGACGCATGTCTGCATTCCATTAGAACCTGAACAACATATTTCAGAAAAGAGAAGGAAGTATTCGAGAAAGGATCATTGAGATTCATGAAGTACATTTAAACAGTCAAAATATCTTTCCAAAATTACAACAGAAGAAGTTGTAGGATGACTTCTTTCAGGGAGCTCTTTTTTACTGTCTTGGGGCTTTCAGGATTTATTGAAATTATGTTTCCAAAGTTTTTAAACATTGGCAAGGATGAGAAATTTCCTTTATAGTGGAAGCTGTCAGTCACATATACTTTAAAAGAGCTACAAAACAAAGGATCAAATATTGCAAGTCTTGGCATAAAGTTGTCAGATTTGGCAGTGTTGAAGGAGAAAAGCAGTACTTTCATAATTCCTTTTGTAAAAAGTTTTAGCTCCCTTCTTGATAGAGCTATATATTAAAAATACCTACATAGATGAGGCAAAAGAGCTGGGGGGAGTTGGCATGTGAAGTTCTTGGCACCAGCAGTTCTAAGACCACAAACAACAGGACCTCCAGGTATGTTTTAAATGCTAGAGATTTTCCAGGTCCAGAGGAGTTCTGAATATAAGTTCAAAATATAAGTATTTAGTCACTGAAGTGGAACTGTAAGAAAATGGCAAATAATTGCCTTTCCCTTAAGGATTTCACAGCAATGAAGGTAGCTATGAGAAAGAAAACAAGAATAAATCCCTGAAGAATTCTGATTTCTTCCAAACACCATGATTTCAACAGCACAGAGGACACAGCTGAACACTTGTAGGGGAAAAATATTTGTTTGACTCAGATGATCCCAAGAAATATTACAATTCACTGCTGTTAGCTGTTTGGATGTTCCGTCCAATTAATATCTACAAGGAACAGAGTTTTTGGATGATGGACCCATCTAAATGTCCTATGGTCCTAAGAAGTCTTTCCCTTTAGGCTTTATCTCTAAGATGGAGGGATTGCAGTGGGATCCAGCTAATAGGATTATGAAGAATCTTAATTTTATTTTCTTTTTTCATATTTTTGCCAAATACTATTCTATTCTTTCATTGTCTTCAAAGGTTTTCTTATCCTGACTCACCAGATACTTGAAATTTTTCACAATTGAATGTCTTTACAAGCAGTCAACTTGTCTTATTCATATTTGGTGGTATTAGGTTACAACTTCATCTTATTTATCACACTGATCTACATATACACATTTAGGAATGGTCCTCCCAGTAATATCACAAGATTTTATCCAGGGAAAAAAGATCCTTTTCAGAAACAGACTTTACCTCTGGACAAAATGTCATGTCTTAAAACTATTCTAGAGCCCACAAATATTAAAAAAAGCAATCAATTGCTCACAGCATTAAAGTGAAATATATCCATGCTAAAAATAGTAATAATAAAAAAAATATAATTCTTTATAAACTATTTGGAATTAGATCCCGTGTGGGAGAAATAAAGACTTTCTGAGTGAAGACATATAAAGTGCAGCTAGATGTATTCATTGTAAGCAACTTTAGCCTGTTCCTTTTTACAACAAAGGAGTCACAGAAATGTTGCAAGGCATCAAGTTACTTAGAAGGGAAGAAAGAGGCTTTCAGAGGGCAATTCACACCTTGCACTGGCTCCCATCTCTTCCTCCCTTGCCACAGCACTACTGGCACCAGTCATGTATCTAGTGCAATGCAACAACTTCTCTTCACTGCTGGAAAAGGAACAGCAATATTGTTCTGGGATTGCAAGTCAGCTGCTATTATTTGTGAGAGGTTTTGCTCATGTTAGAACCATTTATGATCATTAGTTATAACTATTTTCTAGTGGGAAAAAAACCCAATTCTACTACTTTTCTGTTATGCAAAATAATTGCTAGGTTTAGAAAGTAGAATGGCAAAGGCTTGATATACTGTATTTCAGTGGGTAGATAAGGGATTTATACTATTCATTCCTTTTATGAACTCACTACCTTTGGTAATCCCTACATAGATGGTCTGATCCTAGCACTATCACTGGAATAGCTCTGGGTTTAACAGGCTGTGGTTCTGATGATCAGGGTGTTCAAGGTTTGCTTTGGAAAACTTCAACCAATAGCAAATTTCAAAGAGAACAGCTTTACACTCAGCTTTGATGCAGGAAGGTATAAGGCAATGACTTGTAGGGTTAAAGCCAACACTGATAAATAAAAACAATCCTATTTCTCAAGAATAGATCTGTGAAAATTCAGACTAGAAGAAAGAGAAGAGTGGATACCAATAAAACATGTACACTAGAATGAACAGAACATATTATTCTGGTGATCTATAATCTTCAGGGTTTTTCTTTTGTTGAAATGTAAAAACAAAGAAGTAAAATACAAGTTGGGTGTAATTTACTTAATAAGAAAGTGACTGGTGTGCTACATGTCATATAAAAGTCAATCATTGAGTAAATGAATTGTTGTGTGCACATTTTCAAATATATAAAAATATGTCAGTACCTTTTGGCCAACTGCTTTTAAAAATTATAGCAAAACATTTCAAAAAATGCTTCCCACTTTCTGTGTGAAGATATCTACACTTCACAAACAACCAAAAAGTATTTGTATTGTTTCTGCAAAGGTGTAGGGAGATATGACTGAAAGCAGGTGGAATAAATCTTGGTCATACCACCAGTATCTCAAGCATTATCTTGAAATATGTGGTGCACAGGAAAACCTGTATGTCTGCATAAATTTTTCAGTGAAATAAAGAGAGATTACAGTGGGAGCAGAGGTATTCGCTCACTGTAAATCCTGTTCAAAACTAGGACAATGCCATGGATGGCTAAACACAAATGAAAGGAGAGGAGATCCTGAGACCTGTAGCTGGTTGGAAGCATTACAAGCTTCATGATGTAAGAGATTATACATAATAATGGTAAAATAACTTAATGCCTCGAGAAGTCATCAGCATAATGGAAAGTATTTTGGGTTGTAAAAACAATTTATAAGTAATACTTACATATATCTATTAGGGAATTTTATCAAAAATTATAAATTAAAATTATCAATCCAAACCACTCACTTTATCATGAAAGAAAAAGATGAAATTGAATAAGGTTGACTATATTGATGAATACCTTTAAGAGTTACAAGAAGTCCTGATCTTACAAGCTAACAGAATGCAAATTACTTGAGAGTATATGCAGAATAAGTGCATCTGAATGAATCAGAATTATCAAAATTCATCAATTACAAAACCTCCTTCATACAGATTTCTGAATTTCCAGATACAGTCTAGTAAATTCCTAAGTCATATATGCAGTGAATTTTGTAACTACAATGCAGTGTCCAAATATATTTAAATTTTCATGTATTATTTATGACAGTTCTATAAAATATGAATTTATTAAATGACAGGCAAGTCAGTTTATCTGTGTGTTTGCTTAGCTCCTGCAGGGTGTGGTTAAGCCAGAAGCTCCATGTGAGGTACACATTCACTCAGCAGCTTCCACTTCAGTGGTGGCTTGAGCCTAGCTGGTTTGAAAGGCAGATAAAGGATGCACCAGTCTATGGAAGGTCATCTTCCAAATATTTACTTCTATGCATAAATACATAATATTTCTGATCACCCACAGACATTCTTGGCTGATTTTGACTTTAATCTGGTTTAGGTGTTTTAGCAGTAAAACAAATGGGAAAAATGAAAATAATTTGAAGTAACTGGTTATTTCAACTAGCTGATGCATTCCAAAGTATTTTTTTTTTTCACTGGGGAAAAAAACCCAAACAAACCAGAATTCCATATAAATGGAATTCTTGGAATGCCTGAAGCATTTTATCTTTCTTTAGTCTATTTTTAAACAAAAGCAAAGCCCTCAGTATTGAGGATTAAGCTGTAACAGGTGATGTTCAGAAATCAGCATCTAAGAGGACATGTAGCTGAGTCCTTTTATTCATTTAAAAGATGTGCACTTGTCCAAAGTATGAGATTCTGCTCACTTTTCTGTCCAAGATTTGGGTTCATAGAAGAAAGCCTGTGATATAAAATATTCCAGAGCAGGCATCTCTAACAAAAATTACAAAATGAACAGAACTGCTGATGTAGCTGAAACATAAATACTTTTACAGTAATGGGATGGTTTCAATCAAAGATGATGTGGCTTTACAGTTGAAGTAAAACCCTTGATATTAGGAATCACTCTGTTTCTTTGTTCCTTACAAAGCAGAATTCAGCACTGTTCTAATTCCCATATATAAGATTCAGATAACATTTATCTCTCATAAATATCAATGCAAACATCAGATGCCATTTGACTTCTGGATTTTCTTGCAATTAAAATTCTGTGAATGTGGTTTAATGTAAATAATTATTATTAATTATGTAATTTTATTTCTCTAAATTGTATAATTATGTAATATTTAATGTAAATTTTCTCTCCAAATAATCATAAATATTCTATCAAATCAGGTTGTTTTACCAAATACTAAAAGGGATTTCTATTTAAATATTCCTGGGTCCAGTGTATTTTCAGAAATTTCAAAAGTGGTCAATACAGTGTTGCAGTGAAATGTATTTTCTTTTACAAGATTTCAGTTAAGTGACTTGGGGCTTTTTAATAGTAAAGCAAGTTAGCACTTGCTGTGTGTTTCATAATTGTTTATGATGTGCAAAGAACTCATGCCTGCCTTCTCTGTTCACCTCCATTTCTAGCACAGTGACCTATATAATCTGTGCAACCTAATTTTGGGTGTGCAGTTTGATGACATCTTCAAGGGCTTCTTCTGTGCTTCATGATGACACAATTCAATTCAAACTGGTATCAGATGACAGTGTGTAATTTTACTAATTATTTTAATAATGTCTTTCATATTTTCATCTAACTCCCTGAACTTTGCTAGTCATTTTATCAAGAAATTTAAACTGATCCTGTTCTCACCACTAAGATTTTGTGAATCCACTCATGAATCTGAGAGTAAAGCTTCGTTGATTCTTTTCTCTCTGCAATATTTGCAACACTGTAAAAAGCAGCACTTGCCAAAGGTATCAGCTGAGAATAAATCTGCAAAGAACTGGAGTGATCAATTAGAGTGACCAATTAGAAAAATAGAAATAGTCACAGTCTTAAACCACAGTCTGTGCTGTTTAAAGATTTGAGCTTACCTATGCATACTAGATCCATAAAACCATACATTCCATAGCAGATTTGAAAAAGGATGTCCTTTCTTTGCCATACTGCATAAGGGCTGAAGGCTGACCATAGAAGCCAAGTCACACTTGCTACTAAGAACAGAGATCCTAGGATTACAGCAACCATCTGCACTTTCTCAACCAGTGTTATAGTAATGCTTTGCCACTAAAAGAGAAACAAAGTTGTATAAGATAAAAATGTTATTGTCCATGGTTGCACATTCAACTCCATCTTTTTTCCTGAAATCAGAAATTATTTTAATATGTACACATATCTTCATAGATATTTACTAATATCCTTGATACTGACATTTTATATATCTTTTTTTTCTATTTCGCTTTTAAAGTGAAGCTAATAGGTGCTTCCCCATTTCCTTCAGTGTCCCTATCAATACGATCTAGTTGTAAACTTCTGAAGAGTTAATAGTGTTACTCCTGTTTTGAGTATGTAGGTAAAAAAAAATTAAGTCTTAGGAATGGAACTCTGTCTTTCATCTCTGAAGGGCAATGAACAGAACTAAAAAGGAAGAAGACATTTTCAAATATGTGTTATGCTATTGTGACAGGTTTCCTTTCCAACCCTCCCTCCTGGAGTGTGAAGCCATTTTTCACTTTCAGGCTTCTCATCAAAGAAGTTCCAGACATACCAAAGGAGTTGTCTTTCTCTGCATAAACCAGTGTTAACAGCACAAAAAGACTCCTGCAACCTAGTGTAGAAGCGACATGAAAACTCAAGAGGAGCCCTGAATATAGATAGCACAAACATTTCTTTTCAGTGCACCCCAATTATGTCCATCTTTCCAGGCAAGGCTGTATCTTCCATATGTGACATGACTCTGGTTTATGGCGTTACAAGATTTAGATATAAAAGAGTGTGCATACTGACTTCTGTCAAGATAAGAGAAATACAATTCCATTATAAGAGTCACAAAAACAAATCACAGCATAAGGAACTAATTGTTCTAGATTACCCTTAACATACATGGCTTTTCTTGGACATAATTATGTAAACTACTTTGGCAGACTCCCCACTCCAGGCCCATCACTCCTTCCTGGGCTGGTGTCAAGATTTTGTAGACAGCTTTCTTTCCTGCTCCTAATTTTGGATGTACCTGCCCCCTATTGCAATAAGGGTTTTCTTGCCTCTTTTCCCATCTGGCAATAATTTTTCCTTTTTCCTATTACTTTACTAAAGCCTTCTCTTTTTTACAGCTGTTGGGTACCCAGTACCACATAATCATAGCATAAAACAATAATTCAGGTTGCAATGGGCTGTGGGAGCCCTCTAGTTCAACCTCCTGCTCAAAACATGATAAGGCAATGAGATCAGACCAGGTAGCTCAGGGGTTTATTCTGTAATACCTTGAAAATTTCCAGGTATGGAGGCTGTTCAGCCTCTCTGTGCAACTTGCTCCATTTCTTGACTGTACTCGGGTTGAAAAAAGATTTTCTTCAAACACATTTTTTCTTATATTCATTGTGATGCTCTTTTGTCCCACTTACACTCTTCCTCCCATCAAGTACCACCGTGAAGAGCCTGGGTGAGCAATTGGTCCTCCGTCCCTTTCATCTCTTTCAGCTTTTCCCATTAACTTTTCTACTGTAGCCTAATATGCACAATTGGTGCTGCATTCCTTCTTTTCTTGCAACCTTCTGAATATAACAGTACAAAGAGATAGATATATAACAATTTGTACATTGTCTATCTTGAAATACTATCCTTTTATAATGAACTCATGAAATGCATACGAGCTTTTTCATGGAACTTGAAGGTTTGGAATGGGGCTATTCATGCTAAATACTACCTTTTTATGTCAAACAACAATGGATACCAATTTCCTTAGTTAAGTGTCTTTATAAAGGTCAAAGAAGGCCATTAACAAGCGATGCATGACAGAATGGTGTGAGCTTTCCATGACTCAGTATACAGGATTGGAAGTTCAGGACTGAAATTCACTGAACATTCATTAGACTCCACAGGGTAATGTTAAACAAAATTATTTTTCATTTCTCAGCTGAAGCTACATAGTGTGACTTGGCAGAAATCTGTCAAAAAATGCTGCTGGTTATCGTTTATCGTCTTTCTTTATCAGTGTGAGACAGAACTGTATTAAATTTCTTTGGAATGCCTGAAATCAAAGTCCATTTACATGAAAAAAAAGCTTTAACTGTCACAAAGTATCACACTGTCGAATTCACAGAAGAAGCTGGCAATAACTGAAAATACTTATATAAATGAAATAAACAGCAGATCTGTCACAGTGCGATTTAAGTAATGCAGAAGTTCGTAAACTCACTTCAGTTTATTTTGATTTTCTTTTTTTTTTTTTTTTTAAATTTAGATTGCTCATAGTTAGTCTGCAAAAAAGAGTAATGAACAAAAGAAAAAGAAATCCAAACATTTGGGATAAATAACGTAGCATGCAGTCTGGATATCTTATCCCCTGTTCTGGTGTTGCCTGAAAAGCAGTGTCTCTTCCTCAGTGTCAACCGCTCCTACTACCCATGTCACGGGGGCTTTTTGTTGGCTTGTTGTTGGGTTTTCCCAATTCTTTATTCTAGAAAACCCTGACCTTGAAAAGTTCTAAGAAACATAGATATGATCCTCACCTCTTCCTAGCCTCTTCTAAAGAATGTATTCTCATTATTTTACTCTTCTCTTGATCTGTCAAGAATGCAAGCAATTGAATCACTCAACCTCAATAAAGTCAGTAATTCCAAAGATTCAGCATATTAGCACGCTATCAAATTACTACAATTACTGAGAAAAAACCACAAGCATTCCAGAGGTTGTTGTTCCTAACTCTTCTGCCTTTAAAAATCAAAGAACAGTTCCAAGAAAACCCCCAAATCAACAAACCAAAAACTCCATCAAAATAATAAAAAATAAGAACCCAAAAATAGGATTGGATATTTTTTCTATTACCCAACTACTTTAACCTTTGTGGTATTCACTGTCTTTGTTCTATGAAAGAAATTTTAGTCCTCCACCTTTTTCAGTATGAAGGTCAGCAATAATCAAGAAATTCAAAAATTTTATGAAATTTTCCTCCTTATTACTGTAATCTGTAAATTAAGCTAATTGATGATCTTTCATAGTAGATGGGTGAGGAAGGACTGTGTGTGTAAGACGGAAGACATTTTAGCGGACTAGAAAATTTACGTGAAACCAATAATTTGCCTCCTTGTGGTTGGCATCCAGCACCCCAGTAGTGATGGGGTGGGATGGATTTCTGTTCAGCTCTAACATGTGATGAGCTTGGGGACCTTATCTTCTGTCTATGTTAGTCCTTAGTGCTAATGGCAAGAAGACTGTGGATGTTCCTGATGGTTACTTTACCCCAACTGAAGTTTCCTCCTCCTTGCCACTCTCCAAAATGTTTGGATTTGTAACAATCTGAGATTGTCCCTTGGGAAATGAGTGTCTTGATTTTTTTCCCCATAAATTTGACTGAGTTTGAGTAGAAATTATAAAAAAGTGAGCAGATATTACTGGGACAGGTATATTTCTCACATAGTGAAGGTGGTATTCTGTAGTTATGATGTTAGTCACATGTTGAGAGGCTTGGACTGTTCAGTCCTTTCTCAAACATGGCCAGCATTAGCCATTGGACAGCGAGATGAACAGCACAGGACTCTATTCTTTGGTTGCTTTGCATTTCATTACAAGGCTTGTGAAGAGGAACTAGAGTTGTGGTCACACCATTTGTTTGTGCCTGAAGTCTCACTCAGAGCATGGCTAGCACGTGTAAGAATACAACTGAAAGAAACCCAGGAAAAGAAAGCTCCTTCTGAGAGTAAGATTCTTATTAAAACATCAAAGTCAGTTAAACTTTCTTTGACTTCTCACAGTCATTTTCCATATTGTATTCACTGTTATGTTATAATCACTTCACCTTTTAATGTCAAATTAATGGCTTATGAGGTCACAAAATAATAAAAATTATGCAGTGATAGTATGTTGAGAAATTGCATTCAGAATATAACAAACTGAATTATTTAACATTGTAAATTGAATGATCACATTATTAGTGTGCCATGATTTAAATCCATTAGTTCCACTAGTGTTTTTCTCATTTTCTTCATATAACTTGCTTCTAAAATTTTAATCATCCATGATTATACATAATATTATGACTTTCTAATTTGTTTTTGCTATTTGCTGACTATGCATTCCACAGTCAGTAACAGTTATTTTAGCTAAATATTTTGCCAAGTTAGGAAAGATCTAGACAGGATTTTTGTGTCAGCTTCTGTAGATGACCCTAAAAAATAAATATTATGAAAAATATTGTCATTTTTGCTCATAACTAGAAATGGAAAGAAAATGTGAAATATTTTGTATCTTGATAGCTATAATAATGCTATGGGTTTCAGATACAATAATTTTAAAAACCTCATTTGAATTTCTATGAAAATTCCATTTCATATTCTTTTCCTTAATTTCTGTAGCATTACGATGTACCATGCCATCTCAGTTGCCCATGAAAAAAAAAGCGTTTTATTTTAATTTACAATGATGGCAATGAAAATGGTGTTTTAAGCAAAATATAATTAATGCTTCTGATTTTAATGTAATACTATCTGCCCTTGAAAACTTTTTAGACTTTTACTTCTACTGACACTTCATTATGTTTGGTTCTTTTAAACTTTTATTTACCACTGGTGTTCCCCTGATAAACCATTTGGGAGTATAATATGTTACTTGCACTCTAGAGTTCAAATTCTGACCCCAGAAATATTGCTCCTCTTTTCTTCTGAGGTTTCTGTCAAACAAAAATACAAATATAAGGAAATTATTCCTTATTTTTGAGGTTGAGACTTTCAGAAGTTGAAGGAAATGTATTGCTTTGATGGAATAATTGTTAAAGTTAATACAGTTATGTGCATGTCCTTACTAACATAAAGGTGGATAAAATATTCAAAGGTCTGGCATCTTTGAGATGAATCAATATTAACTTGGCTTTGTTTTAATAATGTCTTGTAGAAGCCCATTGATTATTGTATAATACATGACAGAAAAGTGATCTCAAAAGAATTGATACTGTGTTTGTACTTAGAATACTTTGCCTTAAAAAGTCTGCAAAGAAACGACAGGTTTTCCTACATCCTCAATAAAAAACATATGAAATTTCCTTATGGCTACCCAAGCGTGTATCAGCTTCAATTGTACCAATTTATAATCCACCAAAATTCCTTAAGACAAAGAGCTGCTATGGGATTATCCCACTCTGTTGTCTCAGAAACACAGTTTATTATGGGCACTGTTGACGGAAACCTCTCAATCCCTTCACTCATTCTGGAATTAATATTTTACATACCAGTAACAGTAACACCTGGCTGTGACCTACTGCAACATAACATAATTAACCTGAAGACATACCAAATATGCAATCTCAAAAACCTTTTGTTAGATTGCTCCAGTTGCTAGAACCAGCTCTTACAAGAAAAAGTTCTTTCCTACTGTCATCCATTATCCATTACAGGATTTGTAATCTGCATACACATGAAATAAAACTTCTAGAAGAGCAAAGAATACACTGATTTAAGTCCAACAACTCATTTTTGAAATGGCTGTTCCTTACTTTATCTTGTTGGTAGTCTATGTGATTAGATAATTAGGATTTCTTAAATGTTTTGCAGTAAGCACACGCTGACTACCTGATTCAGTAAGCAATGATAGTGAACTTACTGACCAGGCTAGACAGAAAATGCATAGTTTTGAGTACACACACACACACACACACACACACACACAAACATTAGAAATGTCATTTTTAGCTATAGACTTCTGGTTTTATGACTTTTTCTTAAAAGAATCAATGTCCCAAAAATTGCAGCACACCATTAATGGCTGCCTATTTTGATACATTATTAACACATAGAATGCCTGGAGTCATGATGCCCATTATCTTTTCATCTGGTAGAGAGCTCATCAATACAGATAGTTTGGGCTGTATGTAATTTCTCTGTCAGCTTGGAAGGCTGCACCAGTATTTTACTTGGGACATTCTCAAAACATAACATGTACCGTGCAGATCCCGTCCATCTGTGCACCACTCAAGCAATTTAGCTGACAGTTCCTGAAGTGTTGACTTACTGCATGTACACAACTGATTGAACATCTACACCTACACTGGGTACACCTTGGATTTCTGGCTGTCCAGAAGCTTGGACATTCTAGTCAATCTACAACATCCTCACATTCTATTACATTCACCTTTCAAAATCTTACTACTTACTAAGCAGAACAGTTCAACCTTTTATCTTACAATTTTTAAATTGTTAGAATCGGGATCTGAGATGACAAGCAGAGCTGTAATGTCAACTACATTAGCCTTATATTATTCTTTCTCTGAGAAATTATCAGTATCTATTTTTTGCTGATGGTCAAAAAATGAAAGGAATTAGGCAAGACTGTGACCAACTGTGACCAGCTGAGGCAGCTGCCCAGGCAGAGCTTCAGGGGAATACGCTGACACCCTGGTGCCAGGCTGCAGAGTGTGCCCTGCTCTTGTGCCAGCAGGAGCCAGCAGCAGTGATGTCCCTGTGGGAGGCGTGCCCAGGCAGGGGAGTTTCTCTGCTTACTGACAGAGTTCCAGGAGTGGGCAAGCAGGTCGAGGAATACTGGAGTAAAAAAGAAAAAGTAAAGAAAGAGTTCAACCACCTTCCCTGGGACAGGCCCAAAAGGGCAGACAGAATGCATGATGAGGAGGATTCCCTATCCTCTGTCCAATGCAGTGACCTAAATGACAGGGGACAATGGTGATAAGTTCCTGCCGAGCACAGCAGGCAAATCTCTGCAACTCCCTCCCTGCAGAATTTTGGGTTTTTTAATCATGGGTCAATTTACATAGCGTTGAGCCTGCTGGTGACAGACAGGGTACACCTGTAGCAAAGCAGGAAAAAGATCTTTGCACAGGAGTTTTCAGGGCTCACTGAAAGAGCTTTAAAGTAAACTTGAAGGGAGAAGGGATAAAGCCATGTTCACTAGAGATCAGCCTGGGGGTAGCACACTAGTGTTGGAGAGGCAGAGTGCTACAAAGATCCTTTGGTCTGCCATCTCAGTAAGGCAGGAATAAATATCTATGTATGTGTCAAGCACAAGTTATTGATACATTAGAAAGCACAGAAACATCTGAGAATGCCATGTAGGAATTAGGGCTTCTCCCCCCAAAATGGTGGTGGGATCAATAGCCCAGCTGAAGTGCATCCACACTAATGCATGTGACATGGGCAACAAACAGGAGGAGTTGGAAGCTATTGGGCAGCAGGAAAACTGTGACATCATGGAAACATGGTGGGATGACTTGCACAACTGGAGTGCTTCAATGGATGGCTGCAAAATCTTCAGAAGAGATAGGAAAGGAAGGAGAGTTGGCAAGGTAGCCTTGAACGTTAGGAGTGTTCTGATTGTCTAGAGCTTAATGATGGTGCCGATAGAGTTGAGTGTTTATGGGTAAAGATTCGGGGGAAGGGCGCCAAGGCAGATATCCTGGTGGGAGTTTGTTACAGGCCATCCAAGGAGGATGAAGACACAGATGAAGTATTCTGTAGGAAGCTGGCAGAAGGTTCATGCTTGCTAGCCTTTGTTCTCATGGGGGACTAAAACAAACAAGAACAGATGCCTGCTGATATACGACACAGCAAAGAGGAGATAGTCTAGGGAGGGTTCCTGGAGGAAATGAGAAACTTGTATGGTTAGGTAAATTATTCTCCAGTTAACTTTTAACTCCTATGAGACTCAAACTAACTACGTTTAGATTAGTGGCATAGCTCATCTGTATTTTGCACATTCCATGGATGTGTATATTTGGTGAAAATGAAATCACCATTCTATGTGAATAAATTGTATTCCTACTGTAAAGTAGGAACTGTTCAATTTCTGTTGCAGCTGTATTGGAAATACTGAATTTCATTACAACCTACTGTATTTTTGATAGCATAATCTGAAAATTAAATATTAATGACTGGAGGAAATTAAAGCCTGCCATGGTTGTTGCAGTCTCTGCAACCTAAAGATAATCTGCAAAATGATACTGAAAGCTTAGCTCAAACATAGGCTGTTGTGTTACGGTCAGGTCCACATTCCTGGAAGAACACTGAGAGAAAAAACATTCAGTATAATTGCACTGAGGAAGTAAACCTCAGCAAGATCATAAATAAGTGATATGAAGGAGGTATTAATAATTTTCAGGCCATGTAATCACTTTGGAGGGTTAACCATACTTTGCCTATACAGTTCTGCATTTTTCTTTTTCAACACAAATACACAATATCAGAAAGGGTTCTGGATTTGCTTTTTCCTTCTCTCCTGGGAAAAGAACTATATGTAAATTCTACCTAAAACTGCTGACAACTTTTAGATTTAAAAAAATGATGATCATGAGGCTAAGATTGTGCAGTTCATGATAATATTGATGCACTCACCAAATGTATGTAAAAAATTGCTCAGCATGGAGGGCGAGACCAAGCCTCTTCCACAAAAATACCCTGGAAGCTAGTCACGATACAGAGGAATCATCTGTTCTTGATCACTTCTGTTTATGCCTTCTTGTCTATCATGTTGAATGTATTTAAGTATTAATTCTGGTTCCTTTACTGAAAGTCACATTTAATTTGCTAGCTTGACTTTCCAAAAGTCCTGGCTACTCTTTCTCTGTCTTTTTGACTTTATGAATAATTAAATAATTTTTACAACCCATGCAAAAGGAAACACAGAGAGTTTATTTGAGAATATTCTACACCTTAATGTTTGGTCCATTCCCTTATGAGAACCTTGCCTCAAACCCATTGTTCACATGAGTTAAAGCAAGGTTTTAAACTTTCACCTCTAAGGATACTATTTTAATAATAAATTTCTGTATTAATCAGGATATTCAAAAGTAGAACTTCTTCCAAGTAATTTATTGGAACAGTTCCAGTTCCTATACAATACATAGATGTTCACTGAACCAAAGGAAAAGTAAATGAAATTGATTACTCTAGTCACATAATCTCCATAGGGATAAGTAGGGAAATTATTTTAGTATGGTACAAAGAAAGTGTTAGGAACTATTTCTGACACTGGTATATTTCAGGGCTCTGGATGCAGAAAAAGAAACCATGGAAAGGCTTTAATGGAAAAGAACCATAGAAATTATATGAAAGTGAAAGAAATTCCATGTAATTGGAATTTCAGAGTTCAAAGTTCCCAGTTCACTGAAAGAAGACTGGAAGAGGACCCTCAGAATGTAGATGCACAAACACATTTGATTGGATAAGCACAGTTTAGTTGTAAAGCATAATTTTGTTTAAAGTACATCATAATTACTGCTTCCCAGTATCTGCTTCTAGACACTCTATGAATCCAAAGATATGCAATCAAATAACATCACCATGTATTGTCACTGGATTTCCCTGCATCCTGCAGCAGCATTAGTCACAATAGTTGAACAATAGTTCAGGAACAAAGCAACTCCCCACCTTTAGTGAGGAAGATGCACCTTCTCTATTCAGTCTTTTTCCTGTTGCTATAAGGCAATGATGTGTTTCAGCAATGAAAGATGATAGAACCTCACCAGAAATCCACTCAGTACAAATACTGGCCTCTGCTCCTTTTGGCCCTGAGCAAAAACTAATTCACAGGCTGCGATCAGAATTTTCATGTGAAAATCTGGAAGATGCTCATGAGAGAAGAAGCAATCCTGATTTCATGTGTTTCTTTGTAAGATGTGAAACAAAGAGAAATTCAGATTTCAAGGGCAACAAAATCACTCAAGAAACATATCCTGAGTTCGGGTTGTTGCCTTGTCTAATCCCAAAGTAAGATAATGAGTATTTTGGATGAAGGATAGAAGGCAGATTGGTAAGAATACCAAGCTATTATATAGCATGTAATCATGAAGAAGACAGTCCTGGGTTCTGGGTTGTATGAAATCTGGCAGAGTCTGCTTTCTAAGTCAATTTGAATGTAATTTCTTAAATTAATAAATCAATTAGATTGATTTTGAAGTGAATTAAATTAGCAATTAGTCTTTACTTAAAGAGAAATTAGTAATAATTATAGAATTTTAGACTGTGCAAAGAATTATGGTAAGTAATATACTGCTTGAAAATTTGGCCTAGTGGAAGAATTAAGTAATTTATTAATTATTTAATATATCACACATTATGTATAATAACTAGAAGATTTTTTAAAGATGCATAATACATTTATAAGAACTAGTATAATGTATTCATGTTAATATTATTATGAATAAGCTTTTTAATTAAGTTATGATTATTATATATTTAAATATATATTAAACACCAAAATTATAGCAGTCAATTGCATTAGTTTTTTCAGGTACTGCTAAACAATCACAACTACACACTAATAGGTGCTGTTGTTTGAATCAGTCGTAATTTTTTTCTAATAGTTTGAGTAGCCATGGATTTGCTCATTCACTTACTTATAAATTCCATTTTTATAAAAACATATAAGCTGTAGTGCTTCATTACAGAAAGTGGCAATTTAGATACTACATATCATCTAATAGTAGAGCTCTATCTGTGAAAAAAGAAAATAGCTGCCTTTCTAGTATACACTATACCAGACACTCTCAATTTCTCTCTAACCATATCATGAATATGCCTGAAATCCCTTGGCATAATCAAATTAAATTGCAGAATGTGCCTGTGAAAATTTCCAGCTGTCTGATTTGTTAGACTCTGTGTCAGCATAGTGCTGCAAAAAGCAATGGTTGCAATACCAAAACCTGTAGTATCCATTTGTATCAATGTGTTTGAAAATTCCCAAGCTATAAATTGTTCTTGGCTTGATGGTGCTTATATGGCTTATATATAACCTATATACCATCTCTTGCAGTAAAAACACAGACATAAAATAAAAATGCAATCAATTTCTCTAAAATACCAAAAGCACCAAAAAGAACGAAAGATAAGTACATGCTCTTAATATGGAAAATACATTTATGGAAGAATCACTTACTATTCTGCAATTGTCATTTTTTAAGTTTATTACTATAAACATGGTCACATTTTGTTGTTTCTAGACATTAGTCTCCTCTTTACATTCACTGATTACATATGATGGAGCTACTGGTCTTCTTTTCAGAACAGAAGCTCACAAGATTGTTCTGCTTTCCAGTCAGCACAGTTTCTGGATTCCTTGCCAATATTAACAGTAACAGTTGAGCTCTAATTAAACTAGTTTAGGACACTCTTAAAAGACCTTAGTGGTCCTGTATATAATCCCTGTAACAACTTGCTAACACTTGAAAAAAATGAAAGAAATTAGGAAGAAATTCTTTATTCAGAGGGTGGTGAAGCACTGGTTGAAGGCCAGGTTAGATGGGATCCTAAGCAACCTCATCTACCAAGTGGCATTCCTGCCCATGGCACAGGGGATTGGAACTACAGCGTCTTTAGGTCCCTTCCAACCCAAACCATTCTATGATCCTATGATCCTTCTTCACCTCTCTGAATGGACAGAAACAGAGAAGTAGATCTTCAATAGGCCCTGGTTCTGCCACTGTAGTCAGACAAAAATTCCTTGATTTCCAGAGTGTGTGGGCAACTCATCCTTACATGGATGATGTCTAATGAAAAAGTAGAGAAGCTTCTCCATCTCAGATGGAATTTTCACTTACTTATTAGACTCTGGTAGATATCAAGCCTGTGAGCTGAGAAAGTGCAGAGCATCTAAGACTGGTGACTGCAGACAGAGCTAATGGAACATGTCTCAGAACTGTGGAACAGGTAGTGTAAGATCTCATGGCTCAAAGCACTCAGAGAGGTAAATGGCTCAGACATCTGGTAAAGAGAGGAGTTAATACTCTTCGTCAGGTAGGTTTCCCCAGTCAGGCCTGGCTGACTTAGTAACTTACCCAGCATCCTACTCTGAATTTCAGAAAACTGACTGTGAATCACTATTATAAATTATACAAAAAAAAAAAAAATCATTAAAATGGCCAGTATACTGATGCCAGAAAGTTTTTGCTATGCTGTACTGAAGAGAACTGTTTCTGTTGTATTTGCCTTAACTCATACAGGATTCTAAGGGAGAAGAGAGATTGAAGGAATGCATCATTTCTCCAGTCAGGGAACTTGGAATGAGGTGTTGAACAAGAAAAGTTGTTATTTTTTGACTGTGAAAACACGCCTAAGCAACTTTCCAATAGAAGAGCTGTTAAAATGGCATTTGGTGAATGCCTGCTCATGGTCCAGCAAAATGAAGCAGCCCAGACTCTCAACCAACAACATAACCAAGTCCAGTGGTAGAATCCTTCAGCAGGAAGCTAAATAGCTGCGACTTTGGACCCACATCCTTCAGAGATGCTGATGGCCGCAGACAGCCTGAACAGTCGGATTGCTGTCTTCCAGCACATACAGAAGTTTTCTGAAAGTGCTTTTCCTTTAGTAATGAAAATAAACATGAGATGTGGAAATTAACCATCTCTTTGGAGGCATGCAAATTCATGCATGAATTTGAGTTTGTAAACAAAAGTTAACTTTCTAAAGTAATTTTCTTATTCTTATCATAAAACATATTCTACAAAACTCTCTTCCCCTACAAGAGGGACAATAGGAAAGACAGGGAGGGAGCCTTTATCCGGGAGTGTAGTGATAGGATGAGGCTTAGCAACTTTAAACTAAAAGAGAGTAGGTTTAGATAAGATATTAGGAAAAAATTCTTTGCAGTGAGAGTGGTGAGATACTGGAACAGGTTGCCCAGAGAAGTGGTGATGAAAACAGAGAGAGTGACCCTGGGACAAAGACATGGCTTCACACTTCAGATATGCTAATGCAGGATTGTAGGATATAGAACTGCAGATATTCTAGATGATTTTTAAGTAAACAGGTTGGAAGCCTGTATCTCTGAACCCAAACAAGGAAGGAAGAACTTTGAAAGTTATCTTGAGGACCTGATGCATGACAGTTGTACCATGAAGACAAAGACCCACTTGTGTCACATGATGACCACCAAGACATCTGGAAGTACTTAAACTACTGAAACTGCTTTCTATTCTAAAATCATCTAGACTAGAAGACTGAATTCCTTAGATTTTGTAAGTTTAATTTCTGGGGCTAAGTTCACAGCAATTGTATCAGTGACATCTACAAAAGCAGGAGGGTAAGACCCAGGATAAAGATAAGCTTTTAAAATTCCAACAGCCATAAATACTTTCCACTAGATTTTCCACAATAGATTTTCCATAAATTTCTGAACACAGTCAAGTACATGACATCAATTCTCAGTGGAGAAATTCTGAAGTAGACACATTTCCATAGAACAACCCGCTATTTCACATATTTTCTAGATTTTTAACCAAGGCTATATGAAGGAAAGAACAGGCTGAATTAGAAAATTTTGAAATCCCTGAGATTATAGGATCATAGAATTTTAAAGTTGCTAAAGATGTCTAAGATCATCAAGTCCAACCGTTGACCTAGTACAATTCCATTCAGCACTAAACCATATTCCCAAGTGCCATATCCACATGCTTTGAACACTTTGAGATATGATGAATTCACTACTTCCCGGGCACCCTGTTTCATTGCCTGATCACCCTTTCAATTAGCAATTTTTGCTAATCTCCAATCAAAACCTCCCCAGGCACAACCTGAGGCCATTTCCTCTTGTCCTATTGTTTTTCATTGGGAGTAGAGGCCAAACCCACCTCACTACAACCTCCTTTCAAGTAGTTGTAGAGAACGATGCTGCACCCATGAATGCATTTCTACAGGAAGTATTTGAAGGCCCCTCTGTTTATACTGGGTAGTGGAGGATATGAAAATCTTTTCCGTAAGTTCGACAGATATCAGAAAAGCATCCGTTATTAATCAAATTTCTATTTGGTGCAAGCATCCAGAAGGCAATGAGATGATATGTAGTACTCTGTAAATGGTGGGTGAGGAGGAAGTCACCCTCCTTATTAAGTCTCAGGAGGATTTTAAATCAGCTTGTACATCGAAGTGTCCTTTTTGGAAGGTGGCATCAAATGATTTGAGCTTACAGTGATTCTTGTGGTCACTAAAGACAGTGGCTATGTGGAGGAACAGTGCTGCAGGTGCAGGAAAAGGCTGAAAGTGTAAGTCTTCCATATTCTATTTCTGTTATTCTGATGTGACTCAGGGAGCTCACATCAGCTGTTACACCCATTCCTTCTACTAAAATTTGCCCTGCTGCTCTACTCCTATGAAAGAGAAGCCCTGAAACAGATGCAGACTTTAGTCATTCAAGGAGGAACATAATGTGCTGGGAGTGACCACAAGCTCTAGTAGATTGTAAATTGCAGACTGCTCAGATAAAGCAATGAGAGATACATAAAGTGTTCCATTAAGATGTAGACTCTCAGTCTGTCTGTTCTTGCCCATGGAGCAGAGGGAGCTTCCTTAGCATGAAAGAAGAGGAAGAATACTGAAGTTTACTCCCATTTGCTTCAGCTACATCTTCCTGGCTGCCAGTTTAATGGAATTTGCTTTTTTCCAAAATATTTGTAGTGCTTGGAATAATATACTTCCAGTGTTAGCAGAGTATTAAATGCACATAAAGCTAGCTAGCATTTCATCTTGATGGCAAGGTACATGACTTTGTACCTTTGAAACTGCTAAGGAATTATTTTATTATATCTGTTCTTTGGCCATAAAAGATGACAAAAATGAGCCTTTGCTTAAGAAATAGCCCCCCATTCACTAATATGGTTTGTGAGGGTAACAGTACGGTATATTCCTGTACTGGGAATATGCTCATCACAGAACTGATGAAGTTTAATGCTGCCCTGGAGAAAGACACTGCCAGAAAAATATACAAAAATGCGACACATACACGCAAATAGAGTAGGGAGTAAGGAAACAGCATGTGGCCAAGAATGAGAACACTCATTCTCCACAAGCTTCACTGAAATGTAAAAAAAAGGAGGAGAAATAAAAAAAAAAAAAAAAGAGGAAAAAAAACTAAGAAAAAAGGAAAGTTGAAATAAATTAAATAAAGAAGCAAAGAACTCTATTGCAAAAGAGTCATGCAGGCAAAACGCACAATGAGGGTGCTCTGACTCAGACAAGTACTTCAAAGGAACTGGGGTCAAAGGGTTCCTTCAGTGTGGCACTGTAGGCATGAAAGAAGGCAGGGGCTACTCTCTGCACACTGCTGAAGCAATAAGAAAGAATCTTCAGAGTGAATACCAAACATCCAATTTGAATATACACATGGGACAAAAAATTTTTAAAATACAAGTGCAATAGCTGAAAAAGCTGTCTCCCCAATACAGCAAATTAAGAAAGAAATAAGTTGGCATGACTGCCAGTCACTGGGATGAAGCGCTGAAGACTTCAGTGAGAATGGACGAACATTCAAAACCAAGAAGTATTAAAAGTAAATTTCAGAATTAATTTAATAAAACTTTCTTTGACAAATTTCAGTTGTGGATAACACTACAGGGACACTTCAGAGTTAACATAGACTGGTAGAGAAGCCAGCATGTATTGACAGTATTTGGTGCTCAAAGCAGGCTACTGCCAAATCGGCATAAGCTAAGGAATCACAGACACACGGTATGAAAGCAGTTCACCATTAACAATTTTTCATATTAAGAAATAGAAGAAGCTTGCTGAAACAACCACTTCTTGGGGCAGCATTTTTCCACTAATCTCTGTTGATAGGAATTAAGGACTTGAATAAGTGGGATTTTTGACATATGACAAAAAGACAAAAATTTGTATTGTGAAAACTCAGAAATCTTTGATCACTAAACAAATTTCTAGCAGATCAAGCCATTGGGAAAACACCCAAGCACAGAAAATGACAAAAAATCCAGTAACACAAAGGTTCGTGAATGCAGGTCTGACACCTTGAGTATCTTGAGCCTTGCAGTGTTATTCTTAGCAGCACCTATGTGTATGTAGCAATGCTGATTCCCATTCACACCCTTTTCTACTTTTGTTTTTGTTTTTTTTTTTACAATGAAGTTTGTTGCAAATATGTAATTTATGCTTATATTTCCAGCAATAACTATAATTCTATATATTTCCTTTGAAAAACAACCTCACACTCTATCTCATGAAAGACATTCTGCCCCATTAAAATCTTAGGCTGAAGGAATCCACCTTTTTTTCCTTGAAGTAGTTAACTCACTATTTAATATAACAAGATAATGCCACTCTTTAAATCTATATTATATGTCTTACCACTAGATCAGGATGACACTTGTAATTCAATTATTTCCAAGTACTATTCACAGTTTACACTGCACTGTTTTTCACACTATTCTAGCAGTCAAACTGCCTTGAGCACAATCTACACATCTCACAAAATAAAAACAGAAAGCAGTTGTGTTTTTAATAAGCTACAGAAAATAAAAGAGTCACCCACGTACTTTTAATACTATTTTTTTAAAGTATGCTCTGCTTTCTTTTTAATTTTGTATTCTACTTGATTACCTTAGGATATACTTAGGAGTCTGACTTAGAACTGCTAAACTGTTTGACTTTCTCTGTAATCCCCCATATTCCTTCCCGATGGCTTCAGCTCCCATTTGATGTCTGCTCTGACCTCTTAAGACGAATTTAATTTCTTCTCATAACTTACAAATATGCTTCAGTGTTTGTAGTCAGTATCTAGTACTTTGTTATTAGTTCTTCTCTATCCCTACCCAATTCTCACTGAGATATAGAATCAGTTCCTTTGTTCAACTACTATTCTTTATTATTTCATGACTTTCAGATCATTGGTACTTAATATATTCTTCCATTCCCTGTTCTCTCTCACATGCTATTAATTATCAATTATATCCATTTTTTTGAGGTTTATAAAGCTTTGTTCCTCCTTTGCACTGTGATGTCCACTTTGCACTCCTTCAGCTCTGTATGCTAACAGCCAAATATTCAGCTCCGAGTGTGCTAGCAGTGCAGCAGTGCTCCACTTACTTGCTCTGTGAAAAATGTGCTCTCTCATCTGAATGGCCAACCAAACATTTTTCTCAAGCTAAACTGACCTTTGTCTCTACACCTTTTCACCACCTTTATTTGCCAGTTCTCTACTCCTTTTATTTCAAAGTCTCTCTATGCATTAATTACAAGAAAACAAAGAAAACACATCATGAAATTCATTATCCCATCAGAATTTTCTCTTTGACACCTTCCATGTTCTTGCATTTCTGTTTTTAATTGATGTCCTCTCTTTTATACTCTCTGTACTCTGCATCACTAACACTTGCTTACCCAATTCTCCTTTTCAGTCTCTCATTTACCTTCAGATCCTTAACAGAAAGTAGACAGAAAATGTATTTTGCCTTTTCCACCACAGAAAAAACCCTCAACTGCCCTCTCCAACAGCTCTGCTATCCTTTTGCTTCTAAACTCATTAAGCATGCTACTTAAAACTGATCATAATCACCACCTACCCAGTGCAGTCACTGAGTCAACTGTGAGTGTATCAGATTAAAAGGTCTATCTAGTCTAGTAAATTCTCTCTAGAAGTGGCCAAAAACAGATGCTTACCAAAAAAAAAGTGTGAGAAGTACAGCAACTATATCTATGCTGATGACTGACATTAGTTTTCTGTTTCAGATTTCTCTCTCCTGTCAAAACTAAAGCATTACTCTGCTTCTACCACTTTTTCTATGGATTTTACCATTCAATTAGGTTCATTAAAATCTCTAGGATTTTCATGTCCCAGCACAGTTTTGTTGCTCCAAAACACGAATTTGTTCTTGGAATGATCTTAAACTTAAATATCTATATTGATCTTCCTGTTCTCAATATTTCTAAAGCTTGCATGTACTTTCTAATTAATATCTAAGACCATTTATACATAAAAAAATTAATTTCTCATCATTACTTTTGTCTTATGTCTCAATTACTATAACACATCTCCTAAGCTCATGACAAAAGTAATTTTCTCAGCAAGTGCAAAACCGCTTCAAGTGCAATTCCTTTTTTTCCACTAATTTGACCATGTTACTGGCCTTCTTTCTCCACTATGATGGACCTTCTTCTCCATCACATGAAATTAAAATGACTTGATTTGATTTTTTAAGTCCTTCCAGGCATTTATTGAAGTATTAATTACCTTCTAATGACTACTCAGGCATTGAATCTCATTTCCATTCAGTTCATTATACCTGTCTCAGCCAAGTATTTTATTTTCCAACAGCTCTTGCATAGTGCCTTCATATTCAAAGGGTGCCTGCGAAGCTTCATGATTTTCTTTTTAAGAAGCCTCTTAAAACACATCCCATTTGAGATGCCAAAAACTGAATTATTGTTAGAAATGGCTAGCGTACCAGCGGTCTCGGTACCAGCACTAGTGTATCATAGATTTGTTCCTTATCTCTTGTTCAAATTTCTTTGTAAATTGTCCAATATTAGAACAATCCTTTTTGTTCTTTTTTGTCCACTGACATACAGAATAGCACAATGTATTCTTCTGGATCTTCAGTACAGGGAGAGACATTAATAGATTGTTCTTGGTACATTGTGCAGTTTAGAATGTATAATTGGAGATTTCAGCCTTTTCCCTTTCCCCTTCTTAGTTATGCCTAGAAGAACTTAACGCTGTCATTCAGCTGAGCATAGTCATTAGCAAAAACTTCTACTAAACATTTCCTACACAATTTTTTCTGGACACTGACCTCCATACTGAAGTAGCTGAAGAACTTGACTTTTGCACTTTTTAGTGTAACATGCATTCACATACCTGCAGTCTGCTATGCAGTTTTACTCATGCTTATCTACTTGATGCCAGTGAGCTTTCTTAAATAAGTGAAGATTACATACATTAACAAAATTTGGAAAAGTGAAACCTTACCTTTTGAAAAGTACCACCTTAATTTTTTCCGTTTTAAGAAATCAGGCCTAACAAGTAAGCATTTACTTTTTAAAATAAGTTTTATGATCTTTCTGGTATCAGAAAAGGTGTTGAACTGCTACACAATTAGGTTTTAAATTAGCACATCTATCTACTGTATCACTTTTGGAATAGGTCCATTTCACCAAAGTACCAGAATATAATGTTTTAATGTACAGGATTTATCAAACATCTAACATAACACTATTCTATGACAGACTACACTAACAGTCTAGAAAAGGCTACTCTCTAAATATCTTTACTATTCACTTATAGAAGTGACAGGTTTTAGCACCAAAGTATATATTCTCTACCTCTGCATGATTCTATTCCACTTTTAAACATTAATTCTGAATCTTACAAGAGCACTGGCATTCTTCAATACACATTCATACTTAAGTGCAAGCCCATGAACTAATCTTCTAACAGCATAAAAATTAGATAGCACCAATAAAAATAAAACAATGTGTTTATAGTTCTTTTAGGAATATATTTCCTTTAGGAAGGAAATCTGTACAAATTATAACCTTAACAAACTAATAAAATATTTCTTTTTGCACTTTTTTCTTTTTGTTAATCTCAAATATACTTCCAAATGAGTTTAATTTCCAAGTCATACATTTGAAGTTTCTTTCTCCTTTTTAAGTCCTTCCAAAACTTCCTGCTCAAAGCAGTTTTTATTATAGTTTGAGGGGCAGTAAGGGAATTTTCTAGTTATTAACATAGCCCTGCCTATTACTGGGTCAAATTCCACCCTGCCAATGGAGCAAGTCCAGCAACATGAATGTGTATTTTCATTAATGGACTAGTGCAAAGTTAAATAAGTCTTTCTGATATGATCCTAAGAAGGATACTGAAAAATTCCAAATCTCTGTTATGCATCATACCAAATGTCATTAACCTGTTTGTGGGCTCATCTTCCACTGCTAGCCCATGGGTTAATTTGGGGTTTTGTTTATGTTTTAAGGTTTATTTCCATAATAAAACCTATGTGTTTCCAGGATTAGATTCTTAAAAGTGAATTATGTAGTAGCTGCTGAATCTCGAACTGGCACACTGACACTGGAAGAATTTCTATCGAAACAGAAATATTCTGTTTCTTGAATGCGCTGCCCCAGAAGACACACTCTTTGAAGATAACTTTGCCTTCCATGAAGCAATGGAAACCACAGAACACATTAGCTATTAAATGGAATATTCACTTCTATTCCAACATTCTGAATGACAATATAGAAAAACCTCTTCTTTCTTAAGTCTCTACACATTGTAAAGTTCCTTAAATACATGAGATGAAAGCAAACCTGAGGAGCTGTAGTAAATCTGCACAGACCTGAGAGTAAATAGACCAGGTTTGAGTAGACCTGGTACAAATCTGCATTCACCTGAGAAAAAGCTATTTTTGTTAATAGCACCAGTTTTCTCTCCTATGACACTCTCTACAAAATTCTAATACGTAAAAGACTGGTAGAGACAATTCTGGGAAGATGTATGAGGCGGACTACTGGTTGTTGAGAGAGTAAACTACTCCTGTCCAATTACTGTATCTAATGTAATCCAAGAAGGCCTGCTTTTTTGGGAACTTCTAAGTACACTCACTACTTCAGCTGATGATGTTTCAACTTCCTTCTGTATTGAAATGGTGTCACTCAGCTTTTTGCCAAAACTAACCAAAAAGTTACCTTAAAACAAGCTTTTGTGTAGTGTAGAAAACTACTCAGAACCAAAAGTTTAAGCCAAGTCAGTTGCTAAAAGTGGCCAATATTATTACAGTCAAGAGTATGGGGGAGTGAGTAAGTGCATTTTAAGACTGATTCCCCCTATAAAATTACACAGATGACTGCAGTTTGAGACTTCCTTTAAGATTCTGCTATTACAAGAGGAATATTCTGTGTAGGAAACTGAGAAAGGTACTACTGTGTTTCCTCAAAGAGATGGGTGATCTTTTGGGTGTCAGGAATTTGACCTCAGGATTATATGTCCAACTTATTATTTGAGTTGCAACTCCATGAAATCTTTCTGTATGCTATTTTGTCAAGAAAGAAAGGACAGACTTAAATGACTTACCTAAAAAATTAAAAACATGGTTAAGAATAAACCAAGTATTAAGCTATTGAATGAGAAACATGAATCTGGTTCCTTTCCCTCCCCCACCTCCAACTCCACAAAAAAAAAAAAAAAAGGCAACAACTAATGCAATGAGTGGCATTTAACTTTTGTCTCTTCAATTTCTTTCTACTTCCCTTATAAGCTTGGCCAAACTTTGTTGCCTACTGTGTCATCTACTGACTCTGCTTTGCTTTGCTTTTCCACAGAAACTGAATAGCTGTTCTTCAAACCTGAGCTTGATTCTGCTGTCCACAGGTAGATGTCTAATGACTTTCAGATGTCCTTTAATACCCACTTGGCCTCCATCTGCAGTTCCAGAGTCCCTAATAAGTTCTGTCATATCTGCTATTCTGTGTGCACATTTTGACTACCTTAGGACATGTCAAATAGTACTAGATGCCTCTTTGCAGGCAACTGTGTCATGTCTTTGCTGTCTAACAACAATTTTCAGATACTATAATTGCAAACTATTTCTATTGTTATCTTTTCTACGAAAAGGATGAGATTGCTTTGGATATGCAAAAAAGAAAGACTTCTTCAAAGGTTAGAAAAAGCCAAAAGGATTAAACCCCATGCCAAACAATGTCTGTGTAGAAACAGAATCTACCACCTTCATTTTCTGGATTGTTTTACAAATCCTTTACTTTTTTCCATCATAAAGATTCCCTCCAGGAAAGTTTACCAAAACCTTTCCTTTGAGAATTAATGAAGGAAAAAAAATAGAAGTCTACTGGCTCTGAAAGTACTTGCCCATAATCTGAACAGCTGTAAGCAAATACTTGAGATATTCTGTATCCAAGGAGTGCTTCTCACGTTCACACAACTGCCATTACCATCCAACCATGTCTTTTCTATAAAATTCCAATCAAACACAGGCACAGAAAAATGACCCGAGTGCTCTGGCCTTTGAGAGCTCCATCATCTCTGAGCTCTTAGGATCAAAACTAAAAAAAGATACAATTATCTTACTAAATGTGTTCCTCAGATGTTATAAAGCATAATTTCCAAGATGGAATTTAAAGCCTCTAAAGAATTCTGATATGCAAAGTGGTATTAAGGCTTCCCTAAGAGATCTGGTGGAGCTTTAGGTTTCTCCCCCCACCTCTCCCTGAACATGCTACTACTACAATGCTCTAACTCGCATCTCATGTTCTGAGGCTGCTAAAACAGAGATGTGGAAAATGTTACTGCATATTTCAGCTCCTGAAACAGCTACTGGTGGACAGAACTTTCAGAGTGCTCTACTGCTCTGAATTGTGCCAAGACTGATAATTCACCTCCTTTTATATTTTTACAGTAGATGACAGACAACAGAAGCTTTCTTCCCCTCTCCCCTCTGGACCCCAAGTTGAAGAAAGAACAAAATCAACCTCTGAGTGAGTCTTGAACAAACAGTAAAGACATGTTTAAAGTTTAGGAACTTAATCTGGGAGATCCAAGTTTTCTGTCACATCTCAACATGACTTAACTACTTACAGAATTTACCAAACTCTAAAGACCATTTCTCCAACAAACCAAAAACTAGAAGAACATAACAGAACCAAATCACTACACATGTAGTGTATGTAACTGGTCTTAAAAACCAACTTCAAGTGGGTGCAAGTGCTAGCTGGTGAGGCATATAGGATCTTCTGCTGCATTTTCCAAAAACCTTGGAAGTAAAAGTAAGAATAATTACATTTAAAAAAAATTACTGCAAAGACATACTTTTTTAAAAAAGAACAAATTACCTGACAAGGCTTTTTCATTTTAATGGCTATAACATGGTATCTGTAACAGCAGAGTTCACAGGTCCATGACCCTCTTTCACTTATCCACTTTAAGAGGCAAAGCTGATGCGTGTATCGTACTGAGCCATCGCAGCGGCAAGGGTTTAACAATTCACCCTGGAAAGGCAATACAGAAACATCAACTTTAAAGGAACCTTTCACACACATGTACACTCAATACCAAAATCTTTAGGGGTCTGTAACAATGACCTGATCTCAATTTCACTATCTGGAAAAGCATGTATTTTTGGCTATGAAATACTCAAAAATGTAACTGTCTTAAAAATACCTAGCTGCTTCTACTGAGAAAAGTCAGCTGTCTACACATGTTCACATACCTATGTGAAACAACTGAAATATTACCATGCATTAAACAACAGTACCATCAGCCATTTCAAATACCTCAAAAGGTACCAAAAGTGGTTGGATACACTTCTACAACAGCTATTCGAAGTCATCACTCAGAAAGAAATGTGTGATGTCACGATTCCAAGAGAACATTGCTCTTGGAGCACAGCTCTGTGCTGTCCAGCTAGCCAGCTGTCAGCCAGGACCTTAAATAATGTAAATAAGCACTTCCCCCAGTAGTTTCTGTATTATATAAATCAGCTATTCTCTTCTTTCCAACTCCAAGACAAGTTATAAAACGCTAGTTACAGATCCATTGCTGCTCTTATGCCAGTAACGTCACGACAGAGATGACACTTGGAGGTCTTCTCAGCATTATCTGTAAGCCAACACTCTCATTTTAAAGTCTAACAGAAACCTGAGAAATTCGTACTGTGTGGAGTCCCTCAGAGGTGAACCAGGGAGCGCGACCGCCAGAGGACACCCAGCGTGCAAGCCACACACGGCAAAATCCCTGAATTCTCCCAAAGCTTTGCGCCGGCACAGGTTCGCCTTAGGCTTTAGCCACAACCAGCCCGCACAGCGGCAGCCGGGGAGGGCGATTCCTGCCGGGGAGCGACGCCGAGATCAGCACCAGGGACAGGGCTCGACCCCGGAGCCGAGGGTGCGAAGGCGTGCGGGGCGCCGGCCGCCCGCCCCGGCGCCGCTGCTCACCTGCTCGGGGCCCTGGAAGCAGATCTTGCAGATGGGGCCGGCCCCGCCGGCGTGGCCGCCGCTGCCGCTCTCGCTGCTGCTGCACACCGAGCGCGTCTCGGGCTTGTCGCCGCCGGCGGCCCCGCTCTCCGAGCCGCCCCTCCGGCCCTCGCCCTCCTCGGGGGTGTCCCCGCTCGCCTCCCCCGCCCCGGCCGGCAGCTCCAGCGGGGCGGCGGCGGCTCGCGGCGGCTCTTCGGCAGGGAGCACGACGCTCCCGGAGGCGCAGCTCATGCCCCGGGGCACCCGCTCCCCCGGGGCGGGGACGGCCCGCAGCGGCGGATGGCGGCGGCTCGGGGGCGGCGGGGGGCTGCCGGCGGCCGGGAAGGTGACCCGGCGCGGCCGCTCCCTCACGGCCCGGGAGAGAGGGAAGGAGGGAGGGAGAGAGGGAAGGAGGGAGGGAGGCGCGGGTCCGGCACCGGGCACCGCCACCGCCGCCCCCGCCCCGCTCCGGGAAAGCCGCCGCCCTCGGCAGCGCCCTGGCGCCTGCCCAGCCGGGCGGAATCCCTGCCCCTTTCCGGGACGAAAATCCCTGTCTGCTCTCCCGCCCGCCCCCCGGCGTTCCTGCCCTCAGCACCGGCTTCCCCCGCGGCCCCTGCCCCGCCCCGCAGGCACACCTTCCCTTCGTGGGCACGTCCTGGCCCGGCTCCCGACTCCCGGGGCTCCGGAGGCTCCTTCAGCGCGAGCCCCCAGCGCCGCAGGATTCCGCCCTTCAGGGGACACCTACAGATCTTTCTGCTTTATCGGGGGTTTGGCTGCGGGCGGTTGCAGAACGAAGATTCAACAGTTGTTCTTTGGGTGTGAAACAGTAGCTCTCCCAGTCTCCTGTGGCTTTTTTTTTTTTTTCCCCTTTTCTTTAATTCGTTACATCACCTCATTTTCAAAATTAAATCTGCCAAAAGCATAATGATCAAATACCTTCTAAAAAAATCCTCAGCAGTTAGAAATTCTTTAAAGTTTGGCTGGGGCTGCTGAAGGAAAGTAGGTGTGAATTTCAGCATCAAGTATGACACCAGTGCACGTTTGATCTCGTGAAGATGACAGCAACTGTCTGTGCAGGGAAGGAGAGAGAAATAAAACCTAAAAAACCAACCAAAAACAATTGCAAAGCCATATGCTTTTCCATAGCCACTTTTAGATCCGAAGTGTGATGAAATCACACAGCTTCCTCATTGGCCATTTATCTGTAGTCTCAAGAGGAGGGAGTACCTGATGAGCTCAGCCAGCGCCTTCACTGGCTGTGTTGTGATAGTAGTGGCTTTCTCGGTGTGGATATTTTATCAGCAGACCGAAGCAGCACACGAAACCAAAGCAGCACTCCTCAGCCCATGATCTCACGGCATCAGATGGCTCTCAAGCTCTTCAGAGAGGCTTGTCGAATATATTCCAAACACCTGGTCCGAGCTTTTGGCCTGGCTGGAGACCAACTCAGCAATGTGCTGTTGGCAGAAAAGCATCAGACCCATATTGCAGGAGAGTGACATTCAAACGAGTTGGGGCGAGGTGCTGTTAAAGCAATTTCAGCCCCCCTAGAGTCTGCATCTATTATGGAGGCCATGCAACAGATATATTAAGGACAAAAAACAACAATGCCATTTACAGTATTGCTCTAAAAAAACGCATATTCAGAGGCTGACTTCTCATAGTGGAATAAGAAGTATCATTATAACTTTTCTCATCAGCCACTAATTCTGATTCTCATGAAAAACTATTTTTCTGGCAGCTCTACATTAGCTAAGTTAGTGGTGGCCATTTAGCTTGGCGTTAGAACAAGATGCTCCAATCCTAAAATTACATTTGTTCATAAGGTGGTTGTTAAGTAGGTAAATAACATGGATTGGTCCAGATTTGATAATGTAAAGCAAAAAAATGGCACATTGACAGAGACATTTTGATGAATAGCAGATGCCGTGGACTTAGGAAATTTTCTACATAAAATTTTTTTCATAGCAATATAATACCTGAAGGGGTTGGCAGAGAGGCTAAATGAAAGTGAGGACAGAACTAATCAAATAGGTTAATTCTAAAGAAAGAAGTGTTGATCATAAAAAAAATTATGGGAAAAAAAAGGGAAGTGTCAGAACAAACAGATGAGTCAAAAATACTGGGTAGAAGAGAATTAAAGCAAAACCAGAAGGAAAAGATAGTGGAACTAAAGGAGTGAAATGAGAAATGAATGCTAAAAAGTTATTCAACCATATCTGAATAATACAGCATGCCCTTGCCATTTGCTGTTTCTGGAGGTTCATGACATTTTTCTTTCCTTTTGTTTGTCAGCAAAAGTTCAGTAAGTGACATGGCTTTTGGAAAGGCTATAAAAAGAAGATAAAAATGTCAACACAGAAATGGAATGACTTCTTAGTGACAGAAAAAGAAAGAAAAATGCGACTGTAGAGAATAACAGAGTGCTTTAAGAAGGTCAGTCTTTTCTACCTAATCTTGCCTGAAATAAATGTATAACATGACTCTTAAAAGGAAATCCATCTGACATGAATCAGAATAATTTTTTTGTTCACACATATGTAATTATCTTGGAGAACTGATTGTGAGTGGGTATTTCACAGAAATGAGTTTTTTGATACATCACCTGTTTGCCGTCTACCAACAGCTACGGGCACTCTGGCTAAAAGAGAATTACAAAGGCTAGCGATCCCTGTGCTTCAGAGAGCATTGGAGTTGTTTGGCATGCTGGGGGTAGGAGGAGATGCCAACAAAAGAGCAGAAGGGGTGGAGAACATTCTGTAACACAGCCTCCAACCAAAGCAGCGTTCAGCCTTCTGCTGAGCGAGAGAGGAGGACTGGAGCCAAAATCAAAGATCGAAACAGAAAGAAGAAAAATTTAAAGCAAGAAAGGATAATTCACTTCATAACAGCAGTAGTGTAGGTGGTTGGGAGAAAGCAAAAAAAGAGAAGCTGAAACCAGGAATAATTAATTTGTGATTAAGACAGTGAACTGGAAATTATGGGATTTATATTGAAGCACATTTTGCTGTACATTTCTTGAAGAACCTTAAGCAAGTGACCTCAAGTAGGCTGAACAGAGGCGTCTGATTGCCTAAACGCAGGCAGCTCTTTGCACTCCCAGATGTGTCCAACAGCCTCCAGAGGACTGTGGCTGTCACATCTGCCATCTCTTTTGGGAGCAGTGGGACATACATTCAAACCAGCACTAGACTCCCAGATGTGAGAACATCTCCCTGAGATTGGCTTATTCTCTACATAAACCTGAAACAATAATGTTCACTTTCTCTGTTCTTTTTCCTACCTCTTCCACTATAATAAGCAACATTTTACTGGCAGATTCAGGCCACATTTGTACAGTCTTGATCTTGGCAGAAGTATCTAGGCATTATAACAAGGCAAATAATAACGAACAGTGATACGGATAAAAATAACACCGAAGTAATAAGACTGTGGGACAGTGAAATGAATTGCATTTCCAGCAGGCAATGGAACAGGCAGGAGAAGTACAACCCCTGAGGGAACAGGTACATTCTTTTCTCCACAACGCCAGCTCAGCACTGTGCAATATTTTCCTCCAAGTACAATAATGGAAACACACATCAATTCTTTTACCTGAGGAGAATCAGCTGTAGGTAGAACATCCAGGAACAAAAAAATATGAGGAAGTTGTTTGAATGAATGGAGGAGAAATGTTCAGAGAATAAACAGAATAGGGGGTATTGTTTTGTTGTTGTTTGGTTGTTGTTGTTTGGTTTTTTTTTTTTATTGTATATCAAGATTCACACTTTATGCAAATATTTATGTATAGAAAAGGTTACACAGGAATAAGGTGTGCATGTAGCAAACTACTTGGGGGGGTTACAGGAATGGAAGCACTGTGTTACCACATGCTGAAAAATCAAACACTGCTCTTCTTTTTTTTTTTCCTCAAAAAATTTCCGTAACACATTGACCTGTACCATAAATAGAGGAACAAAACAGCTCAATGATGAGTTTCTTCCTTTTTGCTGCTTCCTGTACCTCTGAGGAAAACAAGATGATACAGTCCTAAAATATTAATAAGGGAGCAAAGGGAGTAATTGCTGGTGTATTACATTCAAAACAAAATACTAATGAGACAGTTGAAAGTTAAATCTACTTAGATAGTAATACAGGCACATCATTCTATTTGCTGACTACCACATGTACACCCCTTTCACAATGCAACTCAGATTGGTGGAGATCACCTGTAAACAAAAATGAGGCATTTTGGCTGTAAGAAGTTGTTTAATTTTAAAGACATTTTACATGTTTAAAGGAACATAAAGCACGCTCCTGAGTAATAAAGCCATTGCCACATTTCCATGTCCAGCTTTATTACACTAAAAGATCCCTGCAGATGGTTAATAGCCGTGCTGGTGACAGTGGATTATTTGCTGGTTCACTGAGCATGCCTGAGTTTTGTTATAAACACACACACTCATCCTGCGGTGGAAGATTTTACAGTTTTGTCAACCAATTCAAATCTCATGCAGCCAGAAACCACTTGTCCAACAAAAATCTTTATTTTCACACTGCTCTCTTGCATTTTTGGAAATTCATACCTAGTTTCCTATCCAATCCGGTATTGCTCAACACTGATACATCCCTATATAGGCAGAAGCATCTATTCTCAGCAGAAGACTGAGGCGCTTCTCAAACTTCCATACATGTTGGGGCTCTGAGTTCATTTCCCCATTATGGAGGAAACATGGAAATTTTTGGAAATATGAAAATATCCTCTTCCTTCTGTGGCTGGGGATGCTGGGGATGCCACAGCCCCTTTTTGTGGGAGCTGCTTTTAAAATGAGCCTCTGATGTTTGGCCTTGATTGAGCCACAGCTCCCACCATGCCTGGCCAGTGTCAGCCTCATCCCAGGGCTGTGGCTGATCCCGTGCCCAAGGGATGCCCTGCCAGATCCTGCCATCACACACCTGGGGACCTCTCAGCACTCCTGGAACATGCTTTCAGATGCCTACATGGATGATGCCATGAAAGTTCTGATTTTTCATTATAATACATTTTTCTTCTTGAAATGCTATCCGTAATTGCTATGTTTTTCTGCTGGAATTTCTGTCTTAATTGCCAGTATGCTGTTTTTTATTGAAGGTGCTGTTTTGTTTTTTTTTTAACATTTGAAACTACCTATGATTAATTTTTCTCAACCATGGTCTTCCTGTGACATAGAGTCTCCCTTTTGATCTTTAACTGTTTGAAAGCATTTTCTTAACATTTTCTCTTGTACCGGGTGATGAGGACAGAAAAAGGCTTAGCATGTATTCCAGAATGAGGTAATTTTTGTTTGCAAATAAATTTAGTTACTTGGTTTATTTTGGAAATAGATCAGCTGTCACGAATTTTAGAGGGCGGCATCATTGAGTTCAGTTAATTGAAACAGAAATGACAGAATGTCAATTAGCTTTTCCATTAGATGTTATGTGAGCAAAAGCTACTGTACAAGGCCAAAGTGAATTTATTTTAGTATCAGCTGGTCAGATATGTTTACAAAAAACAAACAAACAAACAAACAAAAAAAAAACCCCACCACCTGTTTTTTAAAAAAACCCCGAATATTTTCTTTGTATTTCCTTGTCTATAAGCATCAGAATGACTGTAATATGCAGTACAAGCAACATCAAACCTTGAGAAGCAGTGGAGACATTAAAAATAATGTAACAGCTTCCTAAATCCTTTTATTCAGTATGCCTCCAGCCTATGTCTGACAACTTGAAAACCTGCAAACTGTCCAATGTTTGTACCCAGGCAGTGAAATGTGGCTTCTTCTATGGAAACACCTTCTGGGGGATCTCACCATGAGCTGAACCCTGGTGTGGTCATCTCTGCAGTACACACAGGGCAGGGTGAGGACTTCACAACAGAGACTTTGTGATGGTAGGAACTGGAACTTGTCATAGTTATACCATATGTCGAAATTCAAGTCTAGATACCCATTAATTGAGAATAAATTTTTCTTGATAAACCAAACCACAGAGGGCAACTAAGTAGGTATTTTTCTGACATCCTTTACTTATGTGGTGAAAATAAAAGTATGCTGACATACTTTTTTATGTGGTGAAAGGAAAAGGGCATCCACTCAGGTCTGAGATGTTCATTCCTGGCTGAAGAAGCACTGCTCTGGTTATTTCTCACACCACAGGTAGGTCTGTTTTGTCTTCAAGGGTTTAGTCTCAACTAAAAATTAAAAATACAAGCCCCTGTTATTTGAACAAAAGACCAAGTCCTCCACTCTTGACACAGCAGCAGTTGTTGCAGCCTGCGTGATCTCAGCCATAGAACGTGTCACAGTTAAGATGAATCAGCGTAACTTACAGCATTACCTAATCTAGCATTTTCTGAGAAACTGTGGCAGAAAAAATGCAAGCTGACAGATTTTGCTCTGGTTGGACTGAGAACACTCTGCCAGAAGTGACCCAAGGAAGTTGTCAGTTATCTGTTATTTAACTCCCAAAAAAGTGAAGAGCTCCTGCAGATATGAGACTTTCCTTCCTAAAAGTTCCAAAACATTAGTGAGATTCAATAGAAGAGCTGGAGACAGACTTTATAATTTCAAGGTTGCAGCTTGAGTGTGTTTTTCTGTGAAATAATCACTTGTCCTCTTTACCTGTGTACCCCCCCAGCCCTCCCAAAAAATAATTAAAAGACAAAGAAGAAAATGCTATTTCATGAGATTGCCCATGTGTGCTGGGAGCCAAAGTTCTCCTTCTTGTGATAAATTTGTAGGAAAATATATAACAGTCACCATGGGCCACATTGGATTAGATTATTAAGGTGTTACATCACTGAAGGAGATCTAGTTCTTACAAAATCCACTGTATTTGCTAATTAAATAATCTTATTTCAGGAAGATTTGTCTTGGAAAGCTATATAAACCAGAAGTGACATCTTCTGTGCTTCTTAAAGGGGAAACAGTATTTTCTCACTCCATTCTCACTGGTCCCAGATTCCTGCCAGATGAGTGAGATGTTGGCTAAGTTGATTATTCAGGGTTTTTTAAAGTTCATTTTCTTCCCCTGAAGACGCTTGTAAAAATGCTAGGTAATGCAGGACCATGTTATCTGGTGTGGGAAAGGAAAAGAAAATTATTAGTGGAAGCCCATGAGCGTTTAATCAAGGTCTGAAATCTGTAGTAAAGGAAATGTAGGATTTTCTGTACCTTGCTAGGAGTTGATTCCTGGAGGTGGGTGTTGAGTAGGGGTTTATGCAAACTCAAGGATAGTTTTTAGAAAAGATTCTTTATTTATGGCTCTATGATATTTTGCAAGCAAGGTAGGACAGGGCAGGGGCAGAAAAGGGAACCATGGAAATGCCTGCAGTGCAGTAAAACTCAGAGCTGGCCTGTGGCAGGGATCTCTGTCTTTCATTGGCGTGACATCCCAACACACCAAGTACACAAAGGTTGAGCACAAATCCATGGGGTACCTGCTTCCTTCGCTGCACACTGTTCACTACAGGAAAGCATGTTAGTGAAGAATGTTCTCACTACCAGATGCAGCTTCACACTTAGAGTTTGCAAGGCCACTGAACTTGCTGCAAACTTGAACCTGAACACACAGTTGAATAAAATCTCCTGCAGAGATGAAGGCACATGTATTGACATGTGACTCTTTGAAGAATGGCTGCAGGAAAAGGATAGACTGTGGGATTGTCCTGCAACCAGTTTGAATAGTCCCTGACTGTTAAAACTGCAAAATATAACTTTCCTGAGTTATTTTGGACAGTGTGGAGGCACTGGGGCAGGAGTGACTTCAGCGTCAGTGGCAGACACTTCAGTGAAAACTTTAAGTGTGCTCATCTGAAATCTGTGTCCTCTGGATGCAAGCTATGATTGCATTCACACCGAGCTTGCAGACATGCCATAGGACCTGTAGGAAATCTGTGCCTTTTTAGGGTAGCATCTGGAGATGTGGAGATCAGACAGAGTACCTAAGGGCATTCAAAAAGGCACCAAATGTGCATGCAAATACAAAAAAGCTTAATCAGTCACCTCAGAAATAGGAGTGGGGCAAAGTCAGACTGCATTTAAGTGCATCTCAGCCTCTCACTTTTTCCTTAGGCTTCTGAAGAACTAAAGCATTACCACTCCCACTTTTGTTTTGTCACGGTTCCTCTTCTGCCTCTGTCATTTGGAGTGGTGATGGTGAAGAAACAGATACATGGAAAATGCAACTTGGATTAAGAGATCCTGGATACAACTTCAAAATTTTCCTAGATTAGGCCTATGCTAATCATGAATATACAATTAGTGAATTTGACCCTTGTTCTCCTGGTAACAAACTTTTCTTTCTGGAACAATTGCTTAGAACAGCAAGCAATTACTTTCTTCTGTACATTTGATTACTAATTTCTAACCAGAACAATAAAAAACAAGTAACTTCTCTTCTAGTCCTCACATTATAATTTTGTTCCTGCTGCCAAAGTGTGCCTGGCTGCTGCTTTGTATATTTGATGTGCAGCTGTGGTAGGAAGCCACAAATAGCAGCATGGCATCTCAAAGAGCTGTGCTGCCAAGGTTAAAAGGAGCCTGCAGGACATCTCTCCTCAAGGATCCATCCTATTTGGAAAATAGCAAATCATGTTGTGGTGTGGAAGATGCAGAATTAACTAAAAAATGTTCTTTTTCCAACCTTCTCCATTGCAGGAAAGAAGGTGGCTTTTTGGCCAGCACACACTACAGAAATGGGTGCCCTTTCTCACTGGCTTGGAAGGCTGCCACCGGCTGCTCTGACTGTGTTACATATTTATGGAGGCATGGAGCAGGAGGGAAGTATTATACCATAGATGGCTGTTTGGTTTTTTTTCACCTGATGTAGTAAATGAAGGATACTTACAATCAATCTGTAGGATGCCTCAGGATTAATTAAAACACTTTTTTCATCATTTACAGTAAGCACGTGCCTTTTACACTCAAGAGAGGAAGGAGAGCATCCTGAAATTGTGCACAGTATAAATTAATTGCTACCTTTTTTTGAATTAAAATACATGAATATGCATGGATGGCTGTGTCTGTCTTCAGGTGAAATAGGGCAGCCTTTGTAAAGCTTCCATGACTGGCTGTGAACTTTTCAAATTCTGCATGTCCCAGAGACTCCTAGCTCTTTTTAGCCAAATGCTGGAAGCATAACACTACTTGAAAGATAAACCTGGGTGTTTAATTAAAATGTGAATAAAGATATTTGAATATGTTACCTTAAATTTCATCCCTGAATCTATTTTCTTCTCAGAGATGCTTCTCCTGATAACATTACCTCTTTTGAAATTGGTCTGTCCTTTATTTATAATACACATTCCCAGCTCTCTCTTGATAATATTGCAATGAATCATTCAGAGAGTGGGGTGAGTTAGATGATCTTGTCCAAAGTGAAAAGTAACATTCTGTGATTTTTATATTTTTATGTCTGGATCACGTTCCTCTGAATCACAAGAAAAAGGAGTTTTACCGTCTTTAATAAGAAATGTTCCCTTGCAAAGCAGACCCAATTTGCAATGTTACACAGCTGATGCACATATGAGAAGTTACCAGCTAACATTAATTAGCACTTTAAAGCTGTAGGTCCTGGGAGCAAAGATCATCAGTCAAACTAACTGATCTTCCTGCCTATTTTGTACTTTATCTTCTCATGCCCATATACGTTCACTAGTAAGTTTGATATCAAACAACAACAACAAAAAATCATGCATACATGCTTGTCCAGTTGAATGCCGTTATTGAATTTTTATCAAATTTGATATTGTGTTCTGAATAAACATGAAACTGCAGCATAAAAATCCCTAGGGGATTCCGAGGCAAGAAAATGAACAGAAGCCTGTAGTAACTTGAGATGTTCATAGGAACATAGGTCTCAACAAGCCAGAAAAGATCAAGAGTCCAAATGATGAAATGTCCTGCCTCCTGCAATGGTCTGTAATTAAATTTCAAAGAAAGTTCACATGGCCTATTTACATGCGGAGTAAAGCCTACCTGAAATTTATGTTTCAAATCCTAGTTCCAGGGGTGTTCAGCTTGTGCCCTAAAGCATTTGATTTGCTTTCCTAAATCATTCTAGTATGAGTTTGCTTTTCTTATTGCCCACCCCCCACTGCTCCTTTAATCTCATCTTTGATACTTAGGAGAGACGTCAATCCAAAAAATGAGATTCTTTTAGCTAAGTGTTTCCACATTATTTCCCCATATTTTTTTCATTAATACACTGGTTTCACTATAGGACATGAAAAATTCTAATGACATTGAGCTTAATTTCTGTTACTTTTTCTCAAGGGATTTTCATTGTAATCTGTATCACTACTATTACTGCCTTAAGTAATAACTAAAAGAGGTCATGTTCCAGGTTAATAGCCTGCAGCTGCAATGGAGAGAAGTCTGCAGTAATAAATGCAGCTATCCAAATAAACTAGATATAGCTAAAAGTGCTATCCACTGATAGGAAGTATTTTCACACAGATGTTGACATTAATCTGAAGTGCCAGTTCATTTCACTCTGCTTGAGTTTATTGTATTTGCAGCTACACTGAAAAAAAGACATAGGCTTTGGAAACAAGTTGACCAAATAATTCATTCAAGCTGAGGAGTTTCTGAAGGTGCCCAGCTGGAGAGAAAGGTGTCCAAAGCAATGATTCACAGGGGCTTTCAGTCATCTTGACAGCCTTCACTTCACATGCTTTTATACTCACTGTCGAAACTGACTTTGTGAAGACTTCTTTGCCTGTGTGTTTGATGGAAAATAAATCACAAATCCTATATTGACTTCAACAATACTTTCAGATTTTTAATAGGGACACTGACAGTGTCCAAAATTATGTTATGCTCAGTACTTGTAGAGTTCAGTAGTCAGATTCAAGTCCCTTTCCTGTCAAACCTAATAGTCAAATATCTGCATACATATGCTCAGCTATCAAGAGGGGACTTACAGTGAGAACTTGACAGATACAAGGGATTGTCCTCCTATATATAACATGTTCAGTCCAAACAGTCTCACAATCCCTATCTTGCACCTTCACAATTCATTACTATAACTCAAATACTGTTTGCAGCCAGCTGATGGGTCTGTCTTGTTCTTTTTACTTCCTTACAGAAATTATTTAAGAGACACAAAAATATTATTGTCTTCCACCAAAAAAATATACCAAAATGACCCCAATTTTGAAATTGGCATTATCCCCTTTGGCAAATGTTGGTAAGGAGCAAACACTACAAGAACCTGTTTTTGTGGCATGCTGAGTAATCAAGCAAGCAAGGATGGAGACTAACACAATAAGTGAGATTTTATTCAAGTACAGATGAGCATTCCCATTGTCTGAGAAGTTCAGAAATGCAGCAGAGAGAATAAGATATCAAGAGTATAATTTTCCTGGGCAAAGCACATACAGTTGCATACAATAGTGGATTAAAATAATTTTATCTGGCACAGAAATTAACACATATGGCATTACAAATTCCCCTTGCCCCCAAGATCCTAGTGTAATCTTATTTATATGAGTACATTCTGGTTGTACAAACTAACCTGTCAATCTCCAGGACTTTCACCATATGGAAAAAATCACTTAGAACTACAGATGTTGCACAGAGCACAAATGATGAGAACGGCAGAGTGCACATTTTGAAAGTTAAAGGTGCAATGGTAGCATTTCCAAAGTACCCTCTGTTTGGTATGCCTCAGTCCATAGATAAATGAAACTCAGTGTGGCTCCACAGACCTTTTCCATTATCAGATAGCTGATTGACTTACTACTATTAATTAGCTTGGTTAGTGGAGTGGTCAGTGCCAAGGCAAGGATGGCACCATTGTGTCCTAGGACACATCTTGAACTGGCTGATGAAATCTCAGAGCTATTAAAAATCACTTTTGACAATTTATGGATAATAGGAGGCATTTCACCCAATGGGAAGAGTAAACATGTTGAGAGCTTTAAAAAGACAGGAAGAAAATGTAACCAATCAGCAAAGCTTCTGTTTCTGGAAATAGAAGTAATGGAACAAGTAACTATCGGACTACCTGGAGGAAAACACACAGAGAGTAAAAAAACATGTAACTTTGTGTGTCTTTGAGAATGGATTATATCAGAATACTCTACTTTTATTCTATAATGGGTAACAGATGCTGCAGACAAAGGAAAAGCAATTGTTATTGTATTATTTTACTTTAGAAAGGCTTTTGATGGTGGTGGTGATGACATTCATCTTAGCAAATTAGAACACATGATGTAGATGAGCCTAGAACACAGCAGTCACAACCCACATTGGAAAAAGAGACTAAGAGATTACTGGGGTGCACAGTCAGTGTGGGTGTTTGTTTGCAGTGGGTTCTATGAAGGTCCAGCAGTATTCAAGTGATACTCTGCAGCAAGATACTGCAAATCAGTTCTCTGGGAAATCTTTCCTGGTAAGGTTGAGAATAAAGATTCTAAATGCTTCTCAGGCAAGTAACACTCTCCTTAACTGAGTTTTTAAATAACAAACTGGGAAAAAAGCATGCTGAAAGTATACAGGTAAGATGCTGACTATTGTAATCTCTCAACATCCATTTTAAGTGTCTGCTTTGACACACACAGATGTGAACAAATACATCTTGGACACTCTTCAAGGTTCATTAACTCAAGGCTCTAACTAACCATAAAAACAAGACAAATATAAACTAATGTGAAGTCCCTGTACATGCCTCTGTTTCAGTTTTCCAGTTTCTATGAGCTGTTTAAAGTCTCTTTAAGGGTTTCTAGAGCTGACAGCTTCTAATGCACTCATGGAGTTTCCAAGGCTCTCATCAACCTGCTTGTAGTCTCAAGCTGACAACAAGCAGCATTATTGAAATCTACAGTGTAGTAATGTGTAAAAAAGTATTTATTTTTGTTTAATTTTAAACCTTCTGCTCAATACTTTCACTGAAGTATTTAAACATTCTCATACAGAGTGAGTAATAGAGGCATGACTTACAGCAGGCAGAGGCACAGGAGTTACTGTTACTTACCCAGACTGGCAAGGAGAGAAGTTCCTTTGTGTTGTTTTTGTTCAACCTTTCAAGGCTGTGCACACATGATGGCAAATGTCTCAGTGTCAGCTAGAATTAGCCCTAATTTTTCAGTCTCACTGTTTGCATTTCTTACTCTTGTGTCTCACAGTTCTTGGTCCAGTGTTTGTTGAAATCAAGGAGTTACTGTTCTATGCGGCAGCTCCCTTCCTGCCTGCACTCCTGGGTCTTTGCAAAGGAAACCAGACACACAGGACAGGAAAGATATCACCCATGGCTCATCTTGATAGGGAATGGGGTTACTCCTGAGGAGTTCACCTTGTATACCTTCCCCACATTGTCAGCACCAGTCTTTGTGAGGTGATGTAAGCACACCTGCCACATGAGACAGCACAGTCTATGTGGCCAGAAGCCTTCCATCAGCTACAGAGAGCAGTGCCTGCAGTGTAGCCAGAGCCATAGCTTTTGCTCACAACACATAAGTTTGCCACATCTGTGAGGATCTCTTTGCATGTTTTGTACCTTGGCTTCATTGTACATCTAGGTTAAACCAGTGTGTCTCACAATGGCACAAATACTTCTGTAGATCCCCGGGAATGCCCTGTTTCACAATGCTAAGCTGGTGCACAAAAGAATGGCTGTGCAGCTGCACATTATCATGTCTTGCAAGTAATTTCAGCAGAGCTGTACAATGGACTTCGGGCCGAGCCTCAGCCCAGGGTTATGCAGACTATGTGAGGCAGACATTCAATCAGTAATGCTTTGCCAGAGGCTGGTATCACTCAATGTACTTTCTTAAACCTTGAATTATGACAACACGTGGCAGATGTAGGACTGATCCTCTTTACATTTGCCATAACTTTTAGCTAAGTACTAATAAACCACCATCATAATATCAATATTTTACATTCCAGAAATTCTTTCCTGCTTGTAGGAATGTGGTGTTATAATAATTATAACAATATGCAATAATGCATAAATAATCTTTACTTCTTTTTAAAAAGCTAAATTTTGCCACTACTTCAATGAGTAAATGCTTCTCTAACAATGGTCCTCTTTGGCTTCATTTTCATGATTTTTTGTTAATACTGATGGAAAAAACATGACTCAGCTAGCTCAGGAATATAAGATCACCTGGATCACTATAATTGGTAAGAAACCTAAGTTTATTGGAAAAACTATAATCAAGATTTGGTATCAATATAGAATTTCTCCAAGGTAATATACACTGAGAATCTCAATGTTACTGACATTGAGGAAAATTGCATCTTTCATTGTTGCTGCATCCTTGGACATGAGTGTTGTGGAAGGGTCCCTTATAGGTAGAAGAGGTTTTCCTGCACATGTGTAACATGGCTGGGTGGAATGGATACCCAACTCTTAGGCATTATGCCATAAAATCAGGTATTTCAGCCTAGCAGCATGAAATCATTAAAAAGACATTACATTACATTAGTTCAATTGTTTTGGATCAGCTCTTCTTGTTAATCATCATCTGACTAAACCAGGACTATCCATGTAAGAGTCTGCAGGATCTGCTTTACACAGCTCCTGCAGGACTAACCCTTTGAAGACTGTGTTGTCAAATGCTGTTCCCAGACAACATGGAATAATTCAGGGAGAAATTATGGATGAATGCCAAATGACATAAACATGAAGTATCAATGATGTTTTATTTCAGTCTTTGAACCATGTGTTAATTGCAAAAAGATGTGTAAAACTGGTGAAAATATGGAAAATGCAGTCTGGTGGGCTATTCTGTACACTGATAAAATCTATATAGAACTAAGACATGTGTGTCCATTTAATCTTCTAATTGCCAAAGGCAGTTTATAGGGCCTCTCCAGTTCTCTTCACTCCTCTCCCAAAATTCATGGGCTGAAAAACCTGGCATGCTTTCTCTTCTGTCAGTTAGAGAAAGGCTCGTGGAACTTTCATGTTATGACTAGCAATATAATCTGACATTACACAAAGCTACAACAGTTATTAATGCTAGAAGAATGTTCTACTGTCAAATTTTGTCCTAATTGAACTATGGGTGTTGATATGTCAAAGTGCAAGGGTGAGTTCTTCCCATTTGACACATTTGTATCAAAAGACTTAGATCTAAAAGCTACCATTCTGGCCTGGCAGTATTTTACACAGGCAGCAAGGACTGCTGTAAGGAGGTAAGCTGGATGTGCATTCATAAGACTTTCACCTGGGAAGTTTTCTCCCAGTTTTAGGATAACTGAAAATTAATATGGTAATGAAGATAAAATCAGGTATCTAAGCCCACCTGAGCTGAACAAGGTGCAGAGCAGTGAACATCTGGAGCAATATTTAAAAACTTTTTTTTCTCCTCAATTTAGTCCTGTTAATCATCTCACTGGAAAAGGTCTTCCCATGTTTGCAGGATTGTTTTCTTTAAACCCCTGTACCACTGATCCTTTGAAATCCATTGTTGTTAAATATGGTTTCAGATGATTATGAAGGATTTGCCTGGGCAAACACTGGGGGCTTTTTAATAAAAAAAGTCTTGTATCTCCCTCATCCTGTATTTAAGTTCTAAGACCTGCTGCCACCTTCTCTAGTGCTGCTTCTACAGCATCTCCTACAAGTCTTTCTTTTCTCTGGCACTTGCTGCTTCCTTTGATACACTTTTGTAGTCAATATGGTGAAGAAATGGCCAGTCTGAAGGCAGTGAGCCCCAGGTGATCACTAAAGCATTCAGACAATGCTGTTTGGGAAGGTGTACAGAAGTGGCATCTGATCTCATGAAACTACCCACATGAGAAATATTTCTCAGTAGTCCTTGTGGACAGGCTCTATAGAGTTTTTTCTATCTCCCTTTAGAGCTGCTGACAGTAATTTTGACCTCTCACAGGCTCTTACACTTTTCATTTTCACTCCAAGAACCAGGTGATTTAGTGTCTAGTACACAGAGATGTTCTTGCAGTCTTAGATCTCCTCCTCCCTCTCATTCTGCCTCCCTTGATGGGCCCTCAAGCAGAATTCACTTGCACAAATGAGACTGAAACCAGGGGACTGTCTGGGGATCCTAACTACGCCTATGTCAGCCTGGCCTGGGATTCTCACTGAGTCACTGAAGGGCTGAGGTTGGAAGGGTCCTCTGCAGGTCCTTTGGTCAAATCTCTGCTGCTCAAGCAAGTGACACGCAGAGCTGGCTGCCCAGGACTATGTCCAGACAGCTTTTGAGTATCTCCAAGGATGGAGACTCCACATCCCTCATGGACAGTCTGTGCCTGTGCTTGGTGACCTTCACAGTACAAATGTGTTTCTTGATGTTCAGAGGGAACCTCCTGTATTTTAGTAGATGCCCATTGCCTCTGGTTCTCTCACTGGGCACCACTGAAGAGAGTCTGGCTCCGTCCTCTGCGCACCCTCCCTTTGGATACTAACCACATTGATAAAATCCCCCTGAGCCTTCTCTTTTCCAGGCTGAAGAGCCATAGCTCTCTCATCTTTTCCTTACAGAGAGATAGTCCAGTCCCTCTGTCATATTTGTGGCCTTTCATTAGATTCTCCCCAGTATGTCTTAGGGCCTCTTGTATTGAGGATCCCCAGACCTGCACAGAGCACACAAAGTGAGGCCTTCCCAGTGCTAAGGAGAGGGGCAATCACTTCCCTGGACATACTGGCAGCACTTTTCCTGATGCAGCCCCGGATACCATTAGCTGCTCCAGTGGCAAGGACACACTGCTGGCTTGTGTTCAACCCAGGTCCTGTTCTGCAAAGCATCTTCTCAGCCAGGCATCCCCCAGAATATATTAGTGCTTGGGGGACTTTAGGTGCAGGACTTTACACTTCCCCTGGTTGAACTTTATGATGTTCCCATCAGCCCCTTTCTCCAGCCTGCCCAGATCCCTCTGGATGGCAACACAACCCTCTGGGTGTGTCAGCCACTCATCCCAGTTTGTGTCATCAGCAAACTGGCTGAGAGTACACTCTTGAGGGTGTGCCCTCCTGGAAACTCCTCACCTTATTCAGAGATGATAAAAGAAGATGAAAGTTATCAGAGTCCTTGAAACTGCGTGCCATTCCCTGGCTTACATGTAGTTTTGCAGCTGCTTTGATCAGTAGTTATCCTTCCTCATATTACAGCTCATTTGATCCTGACCATGGTTCCTCAAATGGAGAAAGAAATTTGGTCCTCTTTTATTACATTCTTTTATTCCCATCCAGTTTATTTAAAATGCAAAAAATACATTTATCTGTGAAAGTACAGACAGTACATACTCTCTATGTAAACATGCTCTCTGAAATGTACAAGAGTAACTTCTAAAAGCTGAAGAGACAGTGTTAGGGCCTCTGCTAAAGCACTTCAATTTCAGCATGCAAGATTAGAAGAATAACTGTAGTGACGGTGAAAATTAGTAAATCATATGACTATTCCTATGTACTTGCTATATGTCACCCTGCTTAATTCAGTCTAAGAGTAACATAAATACTTCTGTTAAGCATAGCTTAGCAGATGTCTAATATTTTTTCTCATAGCAATGTTTTGTAGAGGGGCTGTGTGTTCCAGAAAGGAAAATCAATATTATTAGTTTAAGATCTGTAACTCTCTCTGCTATCTGGCTTTAAATTGCCACAATTTACTGAAGAAATAAAAGCATGTGTGGCTTCCTCAGCTTTTCTTCCAAGTTTTCCTCACCCAAAGGGAGAGACAATCATCATGATCAGTTTACCCACATCCTGAGACGTGGCATCATCCTGCCAGGAAACAAACAATTTCACATTAATTATAACTGATCCGATAGTTCAGATAATAAAATCTCAAGTACTTTTCTGCAACTACTCCAAGACTGATAGGAAGCAGTGTAATGGGCAAGTCTCTCCAGATGTGACCTCTGATGGAGCTGGTCACTCAAAGCTGTCCTCAAAGGTGGCTTTTTCATGGTTAGCCATGGGTGAAACGCCCTCATAGGGAAACCAGTCACTTTGAGAGGAATGAGACTAAATTAATCTAGCTTGTAAGCATTAATTATAAATAATTTGCTCTGGTCAAACCATGGTTTTACTGGTGCCTCTTGTTAAATCTATTAGAATACTGAGTTGATGAGTGCAGCATAAACAGGAAGCAATATGCCTGGTTTTGTTTGTAAAATAAATGCTTTCCAAAGCTCTGTATGTAAATCCTGGGAAAGAATGGTTTTGATTTTCCCTTGAGAAATGGGCTGATGCATTTTTGTCAATAGGCATCCTTTTCAGATATAAACCAAATTCATTCTGGCCCTGCTGAATGGTTTCAGAGCCATATACCCTGGCAGCAATAATACTGTCAGCTTTCTCTCATATTAAATTCACACTTGAGGAGCTGTAGATGATGAATTTTAGATTCTGTTAATCCTTGATGCTGCTTTCAGGTTTTGAGCAAACTAATGCAAAATCTGCTTGCCAAAAACGTGAATAAAAATCTGTAAATAAGGGTCTGAGCCTTGAGGTCATGTAGTGAAACATTAAAAAAAAAGTTACATTTTTATTTATATATATATATATATTTCAAAAATCCTCGAAGAGAGATGATTTTGGGATCGATTAAATAAGCCAAACAGAGATCAAGACAACTAAGGTATTGAACTTAGTTGAACTAAGCTATTAAATGTCTGTTATAACTGTAAATTTTAGAAAAACTGTATCTATCTCTAGTCTGGTATGTATTGATCTTGGGAGGTGGGGGAGAGGCAGACAATTTTAGTGCTATGCATGTTTTCACAATATCATGAACATTTAAAGAAGATGTGCCCATTCAAGATGCAAGTATGATTGCTTTATGCAGTGGCCTTGAGCTCTGCATTTAGTTTTATAGAGAGAGCATCAGAATGAAAATCAGCAAACAGAGGCTTGTGATCCAAGAGAGAATTAGCATGGGAAGCACAGCATTTCTGGAAGTAGACAGAAAAGCAAGGAAGGGGCAATTCTGGAGAAAAAAAAAAAAAAAGGCTCAAACCCAATTCAGAAAAAAAGTTTTTCAGAGAGGAATTGGTACCGTTTGATGTTTTGTTTTTTTTTTTCTGGGGAGTATTGGCATGGCACTACTAGCCTGTACACAGCCTTTCTAGCTCAGATCATACATGTACTCTCTCTTGAGTGTAACTAGGATGTGAAAACAGATAATCCCATTCACCAAGGCAAGCAGAAAGAAAAGACACATTGAGAACATATGGTTACTTTAGGTCCTGCTCAGCAATGTGTTTCTGTGTCCATTCTCAACATATGCCACAAACTCTCCCAAACATTTACTATATGACTTCAGCTCATCTGCCCACCAGAGATTTTTTTAGAATGGAGCACTGTCATTTATTACTGGGGAACAAACTTCCCATCCTTGCCTCAACATAGGAACATAGCTGCATCTCAAACAGGTTCTACCTAGATGTTTTACTTTCCTCCTTAGGCTTCTTTCTTTTCCTAGAGCTATTCTCTGTTCCTGATTTACTGGATCCAGAATTTAGGCAGAGTACACTTTAAAGCCATTATGATGAATGGCAAAAAAATTGTAGGCTTCAGATTGCCAATTAAGTCTAAATTGAAAAACCTTATAATAGCCACTATTTAATATGGCTTGTACAAGAGAAGATAAAAATAATTATGACAACACCATTGCAGCATGATCGTGGAGAGAGTTATATGATTTGTTTCATTTTTGAGGAAATTAGACTCAGTGGGAGAAGAAAAAAGCATCAGGCATAAGAACCAGCTGTAGCACTAAAACACAGACAATAATATTAAATCCTGATTTAAAAAATACCTTGAAGTATGTGGGGATATGTTCCTTTGTCATTCAGGAAGGGAGAGTTCTACATATTCATTTGTGTATCAGGAACTCCTCTGAAACTATCAACTTTGAACCTGAAATAGTCAGAGTGGATGCTTCACAGGATGTTCTGAACATCAGTCTGTATCTTTCCTTTTACAAAACTCAGTCCAAGGCATGTTGCTACAAATCCAACATGTATCTACCCATTTTAGCCCTGACACCATAGAACCTGGCTCCTCACCAGTGTGTCAGAAATATCTGCAAGTACTGCTGGAAGATACAATGATTATTTGTATAACATATTAAAATGGAAAACGAGTGAATTGCAATTCACTCGGTAGAATGTAAAAGGTACACAGAGAAGACTTTCCTCAAAACACCAGATTCAGGTAATGAAGAATGTCTTAAACGTGGTAGCAGCAGCCAGGTTCTCCATACATCACGGGTGTGAAGATGCAGAGAGTAGAACCAGGCAGTTGTGTACATGTTGCACTCATCAATCCAACAGAAGTCTTTCCCACACCCAATAAGGAAAAATTTGCAGGGGAGAAGAAACCACAAAAGAAAAAACCAGAACAAGTTCCTGTACACTAAGATGGCCCCAAGCAGCACCAAATTTAGGGAACTTTCAAATTCATTTTTACACTCGAGTGCTCAGGTTTGTCACTGGTATTTTTAGTACTTGGACATCCAAAATATGAAAGAATTTCCTGTCACTAAAATAATTCTAATTCATGGATGTTTGAGGTACTCCTAAGAAGCAGTGGGTACCCTGGACTAAACTGGTGAAATGCAGAATTCCAGGATCAGCCATCACCACTGCACAGTGGTAAAGAGTACAAACACACTGCATTGTAGCTGGGCATTTTACAACATGATCACTCATTCCCTCTTCTCAGCCTGTGTAGAGACAGGCATGGAGCAGTATCAGGACAATACTAACACAACAGTTGGCTCTTGTTTTGTGGTTTTCTCCCTCTCCACATTTTAGCAGTATGTGGCTTTTTCTATTATTTCCTGATCTGAATCCTGTGTGTGTGTGTGGAGATTTTGCTAATGGCTAATTGTACTCATGAAATTCTAGAAGGGAATCCATTTCAGAATAAAATACACTGTATATCCTGCATTTATTCTTAATCAGGAAGCTCAGCCTCTAAGGAAGTGTGCTGATACATCTTCTTTATTTTTGTGTCTGGCACCTTAAAAAAAAAAAGTCAAAAAAAAAGAAAAGATTGGCAAGACCACAATCTTTACTAGACTAGACTAGAGGATTTAACTCCTTCAGAGCCTTGTGTTAAGGGAGGATGAATGAGTCTGAATAGGAGAGGCATCTTCATCCTTCATGCTGTACTTGTGGAGAAATTTGGTAGCTCTCTGGAGGTGGAATTTCAGAGCGATGTTATTCCTGATTTCAAATGCTAGCAGGAATTTGAAAATGCAGATAGCACCAGCCCACTCAAAACTGAAAGCCTATATTGAAAGATTTTGTAATGTGCCAGCTAGATTCCTGATCACGAAAATGTCAGTTGCCACGCTGAATTTGATCCAAATCTCTACATCTCTTGGGGTAGAGTGATGCACATGAGGGAGATGCACATGAACTGAGGAAACCCATTCAACTGCCTTCTCAAGTCATTGAATCTTGAGAATTTGGAAGATATGCCACCATATACCAGTTTGGAGGCATCTGCTGAGAGGAGTGTTTCAATATCAACAGATGTTGTTATGGATGATGACATTGCGTGTCCTTGTTGCCTGGAAAATAACTTTAAAACAAGCGAAGAAATAGCCAAGCATATACAAAAATGTACCCTGCTTCCAGAGTTAAAACAAACACTTCACTCATCCTGATCACAAAGAATGTTCCATCAGAGTGAATTTCTTAAGGTTACTCTATTGCTTAACAGGTAACCAGTTACCAAAGAGGGGCCAAGAGGTAAAAATGTGCATTAGAATAGAGGGTCACAAATACTAGGCTGAAATACCTGAAGAGTCTTGTTTATGTTTCTCAGAAAGGAAAACTCTCATTCCATGAAATCATGCATAGTGGCAGCCAGAAGGGTTTTCAGGAAAAGGTACTAATAATATTTGCTAATTTTTTAAGACTTTCTTTAAAAATTATGGAAAATTCTCTTTTCAAAGCTTGTACACACTACATTTAAATTCCAAGCAAAATGGTTTGGGAACAGTAATTTTCTGCAGAATGATGGAGACAACTCAGAAAACGGCCTAGTTTGGCCTGTAGTTCAAACTGTAAATCAGACCTGGAATGTGTGTGGGAATACATATGCAGCTCTACATGTACACAAAACTACATATAGTGCTGATCCAGAGACACAAGCTGACTGCAAACCTCTAGGGACTGACAAGGGGGAGCTGGAACATACAGTGTCAGTGGAGGCTACTCCCTCAGCTGAGAAAATGCAAGAAGGACATCGAGGCTCCATCTGCCCCAGAAAGACCCCAAACAACTTACCCCGAGATCTTTCAACACTTAGAAGAAAATAATGAGAGATATACCAAGCAACAGATACTCCCACTCAATTATGGCAGGAGAATATCTGAGCTGTTCCCTTCTGACTAGCCAACAGTGCCGTTTCCACTGGGTGATTTGTCATGTTCCAGGAAAGCAGTCACCTTGGCTATACAGGATGAGGCATTGTCACCAGCTTTTCTCAAGGCACAAATTTTAGGGTGGTAGGTGGGGGGAACATATAGACTGGACAAGTACCTGCGCACAGTACAAACTGTTCTCATAGCTGCTCCTTAAAGACAACCACAGCTCAAGATAATCTATGCTTTGGCTGATAATCTTAGTAGTATTTATGGGAATTGCTGTGTAAAGCTACACATGGTGTTCCTTGCCAAAGGATCAATTTAATGTTCTGCCCTGAAGGTGCATCAGTTGTCTGAACAGTTTCCTCTTTATGGATTTAGGCAATATGAGACTGCATTTTCAGATACTCCTGGCTGGGATCCAATCCACAATTCACAAATAACATTGCTTCAGAGAAGGAAATGAAGGAGATGGGGAGGAACGGGCCCACAGACCTTGATAGTCTGTGTCAGACAGACTGAATCACTCTTCTATCACCTGCATTGGAGGGAGTGTATAAAGCAAAGATTGGTCTAAGAAATGGCTGTGAATCACTCAGCTCTGTTCCTAAGTAACCAAGAAGCTTACATTTCTGTGATGTTCATTAACCTTTTCAAATTCTTCTTTAGAAACATGATTGTGTTTACAACTCAGCAGATTAGCACTTGTCGAAGTGAATCTAGTTTGGGTATTGGAGCAGGATCCCTTCTTCTCCCCATCCCACCCTTTCCAAGTATTTGTTTCATTCCTTAGTATTTTGGATCTGTTAATGTATTTGTAACTTCTTCCATGGGATCTGGAATGCTGGTTTTTACAATCGCTCTACCTGAAGTGGTGCCAAGCTTGTATGTCTCCACTGAAGCAAATTTACCATCTTCACTTTTCCCCTGTAAGTCTTCATTAAGCTAAGGATGGGATATCCAGTCTGATTTCCATCATTTGCATGATGCCCACAGAGCTGAAACAAGAACAACAAAATTATTGGCAAATTAGTAAAAGGAGGAAATATGCTGTTATGTGCAAGATAGTAGCAGGGATGGGAGACAAGAGCTGCTAGACCATAAACAAGTCCATCTAGGTGTGCTCAGACTCAGACATGATTTTATCACATTTGTTTACTCTTTCAGATAGAAATAATTTCTGAAGATTATCTCACTGGAATTTGTTAGGAATTCTGCTAGAAACCTGTCTGATTTCTCACTGCTCTTTTGCCCAGCTTCTGTGTCAACCTCTTTGTTGGTAGGCATGGGAATAATGGAAATGCCTGATTCACAGTGTCCTGAGAGCCAGAGTAAATTTTGTGTCCATTAATCTAGCTTTCACAAAAGGAGAAGCTGCATTTAATGAAGGGATATTGATGATGTTCATCTCTGCACGGGACCACTCAGTTTCACTGTAACTCTGATCCCCATCAGATCCAAAAATTAGTTCTCTGAGCTCAGTTCCCCACTGTGTCTCATGTCTAGCTCTTCAAAATGTGGGGGGAAAAGCAGAACTGGATGCTTTCTGCTTAGAAAGATGGGAATTCACAGCCAACCCACTCAAGAATTTTGTATTAGTAAGGGGGAAAAAAAGAAAAAATCCAACATGCCAGCTGTTGCAAAGTGGCGTGTGGAAAAATGAAACCTTAAGACATGTTTGTGAGATGCAACTCAGCTACCTGTAATATATACCACACACTGCCTGACATGGTGTCGAGGTTTTAAGGAGTCCTCTGAAAATGTAAGATGATGCTTTTCTGTTTTCCTAATTCTTTTCTGCACAGCAGATCAGGTTTCATAGCAGATCAGTTGCTTAACTTTATCCACAGTATTTGCTCCCTTGCATCTGATTGCTTCTATGTTGATGTTGCTTAACTAAGAAAAAGCACCTTGCAGATGAACACATGCATATTTCTTCTCTGACTAATTGTTGCTTCCACCAGAGCAGTATATCCACCTTCTTCTGGAAACTGAGCTGTTTCCACCTTCTGGAAACTGAGCTGTTAGTAGATTTAATCTTGTGGCACTTAATCCGCACTATGGCTTCTGGGAGGAAAGAAACAGCTGTAGGGTGGAAAGGAGAGTACAATGATAAATAAAAATACTTATAAACTCAAGGTCTACCTTCAGCCAGATAAGCACAAAGCAGAAAGAAAGTATTCTTCTTTCAGAAAATAAATTACAGAATTGTCTCTTTGAATGTGGTTGTTACATGTATCTGCCATCAATTGGAATTAGCAGAAAGGGAAGAGTTACATAAATTCTGTGTACTGATTGCACAGCAGCCCAGAAGCCACTGGAATGGAATAGCTGGCAGGGGGTGTGGGTGGAGCGTGGGGAAATGTGGTAAAGGAGAAAAATAACTAGAAAAGTTATTTTTGATTAAAAGGTGTTCCTATCGGTTGTTGGAGGCTTAATTTCTGGCCTGTTGTTACTGAATTTCATGAATGTAAATATGTACTTCCACATGTTGCTGAGTATCCTGTCTGTCAGTCCAAAGGAACTTGTTCCCTCAGGGATGATGGGCAGTCTCAGGGAGACTGCAATAGGTCTCTGCTAATCTCTTCAGTAACAAGCTCAACTCAAGACACTTGAAACTATCACTGAAACTGCCAATAATTTAGTGCTTCGCTAACTTGGTCACATTGTCAGTGAAAGTTCCATCCACTAAAGCATCTGATAATATTTTCAGGGTGAGCAAACACTTTCAGGTTTGTTTCAACTAACAGCAGCACTGCTGCATGCAGAAATGCTTTCTGGGCTATTTTCCTATTCCCAGCCATCTGTTACAATGGCATCCAGGCAACTTAGAAATCCTTGGGTTTGTTTCATTGATGCATATATGCCAATGTAATACTAATAATACTAACAGGTTGACACAGGCAGGCTGTCAAAATCCTTCAAGGGCCACTTCTGTTGAAAGTCTCAAGGAAAAGACTGCCAACCACCTGCCTTATTTCTCTGTAAGGCACTTTGGTACCATGGTGATGAATGCACAGAGAGGATTAAACATTGCTTTGTCATCAGATGAGAAATCAGAATTCTTTAAAGAAGGGAAAATGAAAGTTCCATACTATTAAAACACTTATAAAGTGCAAGAACATATTTTCATTGCACAGTCTGACTATGAAGCCCATTTACTCTTATTCTTTGTTTTATTTGCCAGATTAACTTCTCTAAAATCTATAGTTGCAGTAAAAAACCCGCAAAACTCCTGCCAACACTCCTCTGCATGAGCAGGATATCAAGGACAATGATCACAGGAAAAGCATTTAATAAAGTATCAGTTAAAGAGTACTTTGTGTGTACTGTGTCAGTGAAATAAAACCTGTGCAGGTTAGGCAAATGTAACAGTGGAAACACCACTGTGTTTCCATCCAAACCAGAAAGACTGCACAGAGCACTTTATTTGAAGAGAGTCAGCTCTCATCACCTGGGACATGAAAGACAATGGGTGGTCTATGCTGGTTGTTAATTGTGCTTAATTGATAAATATGCTCTTTCTTCACTCTCCTGCACACCTCTGGTCTGGCCAGGATTTTTAGAAATTTTTCCAGGAAGACCAGTGTCCTGGTGGAAGGAAAGCACTATTGTCACTGATGAGATTTGGCTTCCAGCTCATATTAGTGTCTTTTTGCACAAAATACAATCCATTGGTAAAGGGGACCTTCAAGAACAGGAAGAAGAAGGTGGTGGTAGTGGGTTTCTGACTGAAAACAAGCAGCTGGGTTTGTGATGGCTGAGACGGCAGCATGGACACTTGCTTGCTGGGCACCAAGGCAGTGAAGTTTGATGCCTAGGGAAGATATTTAAGGGTACCAGAATGAGACCCCAGGTGTGCAGGAATGCTGGAACCAAATGGTAGGGAAGGGTAGGATGGTAAGCTTAAGATAAGGTCTGCTGTTAAGAACAAGAGTGTAGTCCAAGACCTCCATTCCGACTTTTTCAGAATACTTCTAGTTTCTTGTGAGAAACCATGGGAGCAAGTAGAGGTCCTGAGTGCCAGTAAGTGGACAAGTCTTTGGGTAGAAAGGAGGGATTTATGCTTGTTAAAACCAGGAGACAGGAATCTGTAAAGAATGGATGCAATAGATGTTAACAGAAGCCAATACGTAAAAATAGTAATGCTCAAATGAGAACAAGAATGGTTGCAAAGTAATTTGGGTCAACTGTAAACAGGAAATTAAGAGAGAGAAATAAGAACTAGAGGAGCACTTTGGGATGGATGCTTATGCTGACAGCAAGAATGTTATATAAATACTCAAAGGCAGAAGCAGTAGGAATTGTGAGATGGTTGGATGACTAAGGTGTAGAAAGGACATTCAGGAATAAAAAAAATCATGGCAGGGAAGCTCAGTTAAATCTTTTCTTTTCTTTTTGCTGATGAAGATGATGGGGAGACATTTGCTCCCAACCCAGTGGAAATGTGGCTGTGCAACATATCCCATATCTTGGTCAGCAATGCTGCAACACCACAGCAGCACACACAGAGTGCTGCCTGCCAGGGTTGGTCCCATCCCAAAGCACAGCTCAGAGGAGGTTCTGGGAACCAGACTTGTGACCCTCCCTCCCACCCCTGGTAAGAAGGACTCTGCTTTACAAAATAGGCTCTCAGAGCACAGGATGAGCACAACCAGCTGAGAAAGAAACAGCAAAGGTTCCATAATTAATAAGCGCCCATAAAAATAAGCTTTCCAAGGAAAACCTCTGGTCCAGCCTTCTGGATGTCTGTGGGGGTGTCAATAAGAACATGAATACATGAGATCCAGTCAGCCTCATTCACCTGGGTTTTCAAAAATGGTTTCATAATGTTCCATGTGGATGGTGTTTAGGGGTGTCCTGAAGAAAAGCTATTTCCTTGGATTTAAAGGCTAGAAAGCAGATGGTTGGCTTAATGGTGACTTCTTACGATGAAGGGCTACTGCTGAAGGGCTCACCTAAGAACCGGTCCTGAGATCAGTCGTTTTCAATGTCTACATCAATTCCATGGAAAAGGAACATTGAAATCTCCACAATGGTGGAGGTACTTGGAGTCTTTCCTGGAGTAAAATGCCCACCTGATGACAAGAACCTGTAAAAATGTGTGTCTGTGTGGTGGAAGTGGGGATAGATGAGCTTCAGGATCAGAAAATGTATGTTATGCATTTTGGAGGGAAAAATAATCTAATCCTACATGTACATGATGCTGAATTTAGAATCTGAGTTATAACTCAACAGGGTTTTGAAGTTACCACTGACAGCTCACTGAAAATGTTTTTCACTGACTGCTGCACATTTAGCCAACAAAATGTGGGGAATCATCATGAAAGAACAAGACTTTTGGCCCTAAAAAACTTTGCACAAACACAATGATCTTAAGTATTGTCTACAGTCCTGTTCATTGCATATAAGAAAGAGAGCACAGCTGGAGAAGGTTTAGTAAAAAGTCAAGTGAATAAGCACCTGCCTTTGTAAGAAGACATTTACAGAGCCTAGACGTTCAGTTTGGAAATGTGGAGACTATTCCCAGGTAACCTCTGGAACTCACTACAGGCAGCTTTTGGAGGCACACTGGATCAGTAGGCTCAAGGACAATCTCATTGACCATGGAGAGATGCTAAAGGAAATAAGCAGGAACATATCTTCAGTGCTGCTATTAAAAGAGGTATGACTGGCAAGGATAGATGAGGAGGGATAATTGAAAATGGCCAGGTTCACAGACTCCTGATAGTGTCTCCTTTTGCCTTTGCTGGCTCTATGGGCCATTTGTTCAAGTGGATTTTCCACAGCATTGTGGCTGCTACTGGAAACAGGATATTAAACTAAGTGCCTTTTCATGAGACCCAGTACAGATATTCTCATGTTCCTAGAGAGCTGGAAAATCAAGAAAAAACATGTAAAAGACCTTGTCCAGGTAAGACAGATCTGAACAAATCTAATTGTTTCTTTCTGAGGACTCCCAGAAAGAAATGCTGTGATTTACCGCTCTGAGGAGATGAGGAGCTGAAGAAAAACTCAGCAGAGGATGTGCACTCTGCTTGTTTGTGAGACACTAATTCTATAGCCAACATCATTAAGTAAAGCCAGGTTGGAGGGCAGACTCAAAAAAACCAGCAGTGGATGAAAACAATTGCCCCAGATTATGAAGGCGCCTGCAAAGTCAAACTCAACTCACAGTCAGACAATGGAGGATGTAACACCTGAATCCTCTGCCTAAGGCCATCATCATTATTCAGCTGCTTCTAGTACAGACTTTAGACACTGAGGTAAGGTGATGAGGAAGGGAAGGGGGAGCCAGACTCACAGGTCTGGTCTGCATTACAGAGTGTGAACTAAATGACTGTCTTTGCCTTAGTAAGCAGGAGTCCAAAACAAGACACAGCAGGAAGCAACACAGGTGCTGGTAGTCTAGCACAAGCAGCTGGCCTTAGAAAACCAGCCTTAGAAACCTCAAAAAAGTTGTCCTTGGAGATGTAACCTGCTTATAGGATACAGCCTAAACTACTGGGCTGGGGGAAGGGAAAGCTGTGCTGAGCAGCTACAGGGGAACTCAATTTCTTGAAAACAAAACAAGAAAAGTATATGAAGTACACTTATGAAGTTGAAGTCAAAGACAGCTGGAGTCTAGTGATGCTCAAGGCTTGTGGGACACTAGGGAAGGAAGGTTGGTGAGAATCTGGCAATGCTAATATGGGAGTAGGATAAGAAAAAATGAGTCAAAGTCATATTACAAAGATTGCATATTGTTTATACAAACTACTGCTCAGCTTTTTTGTAGCACCCACGGAGCAGTGCTGCCAGAGTTTAAAGCCTTGAGGCTTTTAAAAGGTTTTCCATTAATTCTGTTCTCTCCTTCAATGCCTTGTGGAGTCTATCCTTACCTTACAGATGATGCCATTTCCAGTTATAAACTTTAGGACTGAGGAGGAAAGCTGGCAAAACTGATGCTGTTAGAGCTTTGGGAGGGCATGTGAGTAGGGAGAGAAGAGAGTGGGGTCTGTTCCTTAGCTGCTCCTTAAAGTTGAAGATTCATGGACAGTTTCAGCTCCAGGAAAACATCAGTATCTTCATAGAATCATAAAATACCAGGTTGGAAGGGATCTCAAGGATCATCTGGTCCATACTTTCTTGGCAAAAGCACAGTCTAGATAAGACAGCCCAGCACCCTGTCCAGCTGGATCTTAAAAGTGTCCAATGCTGGGGAATCCACTGCTTTCCTGGGGGGATTATTCCAATGGTTGATTTTTCTCATCATGACAAATGTTCGTGTCCAATTGGAATCTCCCTAGGAGTGACTTGCACCCATTATCTCTTGTGTTTTCCATATGACTACTTGTACAAAGAGAGTCTCAATCTTCTTTGTAGGCACCCTGTAAATACTGGAACATGGTGATAAAGTCTCCCCTGAGCCTTCTTTCCTCAAGGCTGAACAAACCCAACTCAGCCTTTCCTCACATGGCACACATGGCCCTTCTCTGGACCCTCTCCATCCTGTCCACAGCTTAATGCATAGTGAGGACCACAACCAAACACAGTTTTCCAAAGGTGGCCTGCCAAGCACTGAGTAGAGTAGGACAATGGCTTCTTTATCTCTGCTGGTGGTGTCCTTGTTGATGCAACCCAGCATCCCATGGGCTTGCTTTGCTTCTGCAGCACACTGCTCACTCATGCTGAACTTGTTCACCAGGACCCCAGGTCCATTTGCACTGAGCTGCTCCCTAGGCAGGTAGATCCCAGCCTGTGCTGCACTCCTGGATTATGTTCTCCCAAGATCTTACTCTTGTCCTTGTTGAACATCATAAGGTTCTTATCAGGCCACTCTTTCAGCCTATCCAGGTCTTCCTGCAGTGTGGCTCTCTGGAAGTGTCCACTTCTTCTCTCAGTTTGATTTCATTGTCAGACTTCATCAGAATGTGCTTGATCCCATCTTCCAGATCACTTCTGAAGATATTAAACACTGTTGGGCCCAATATTGGCCCCTGGGGGAGCCCACGTGTGCCAGGCTGCCAGATTGAGCAGAAGCTGTTTCCCACCCCTCTCTATGAGCAGCCCATCAGAGGGTTCCCCACCCGTCACACAGCCCACCACAGGAGGCGGCTGTGGGAAACTGTACTGAAAACTTTGGAAAAATCCAGGCAGACAACATCCACTACTTAACCCACATCAACAGAGGAGGCAACTTGGGTAACCTGCAAGTCCAGCTTTGCAGTTATGTGTGCAGACAGATTAGTCCATTAAGACAAAAGCATGGAGTTCTTCCCACTAGAAGAAAAATAATCAAAACCTGAATTTTGGATGCATCATTCAAGCTGCAATATCAAAGCACTTTCAAGTAGACTATAGTAATAAAATTGTTATCTTTGGGGCAGCAGGGAGTGAGGGACAGTTAATAAAAGCTCTTGCTTCTCTGCAGAGAAGCTTAAAAATACAATTCATATGCACCCTAGAAGTCCCTACTGGAGGAAGCATATAAAGGTTGGGTTTGCCACTTTTTGCTGTAGGGGAGAGTTAGTTATTCCATACAGCAGGGACTGAGATAAGACTCATAATTCCTTTGAAAACCTGCTTCTGTGGCACTGGAGCCTCTTCTGTTCTTCATGGCTATTTTTTTCAGTGTCCTATAAAAGGAAAGAAGTTAATTCAACTATGCATGAAAATATTTTAAAGGGTTCTTGCAACTTTCTCCTAATTTACAAAATAAGATTTGGGGGGTGGAGAAGGTGCTATAAAGCTGCTATTTCCAGTACACACCTTGAGCCCAGTGCCACCAAGACAGGGAACTGCACCAGGTACACCTTTGGTCTGTGCAATATCAAAATTTATTAGTCTCTACAGTTATGTGAGGAGGATTAAAGCAATTTTTTGTAGTCTCTCTTTTGAAAGGATTGAATCTCTTCCAGTACTGCAGTGGTGTTTTTCAAAACATACAAAGTTCAACAGGGTGAATTAGTACATTAAGACAAGAGCATGGAGTTCTTCCCATTAGAAAGGAAAGCAATCAAAACCTAAAGTTTGGACTCATCATTTAAGATGCATTACCAATTCACCTTAAAGTGGACTATAGCAAGAAAAATAATATTCCTCTCCCTTGCTGTAGCACACCTCCAATTGTATGGTGGATTTGTAAAAAACAGACTTTCCACAGAAATGCACATCACATGTAATTCTCTATGTGAGGCTGATTCTTCCAGTTAATTTAGCCCCATTGATCAATGATCATCCCTCTTGCCACTCCTCATTATCTGTTACTCTCCCAGGGATGTTTACCTGCCAAAGCAGCCATCAGTAAGCAAAATACTTCTGAAATGCTGCAAAATGTCTTGAACTTTTGTTCTTGACTTCAGCCCAGACCACAGAGGAGGAAACTTTTCAGTAGAGTTGAGGGGACTTCCTGTAGCACCTAATGACAGCCAAGTCCAGTGCTGAATGGAGTAATTTCTCCAGTACTTCTTGGTTTCCTCTCCCCAAAAAGAGCCCATACTGTCCTACATCTCTAGTAATGAGGAAAAGTTTAGGTAGTAGACAAAGTTCTACAGCTGAGTATGGAGCCTTCTTATCTGCTGAGGTAATTGAAGGTACCATCAACAATAGCAAGTGCTGTACAAATGAAATGGCAGTGGCAAAAGGGAACACTGAGCACTCAGTCTACAATATTCTGCTTATTCTGATCAGGTATTTAGCACAATTCCCATTAATAAATAATGCATGCTTATCAGCTGGATCAGCATCACTATTGATTTTCTGCATACTGCTCCTCCCTTCAGTCATTAACTTCTTTAAGGTTGTTTAACCAAGCTAAGATTATGCAAAAAAGATTTTGATTAACAGGTCTATCTTCTCAATGCAGCCCATTTTAAGGTTCATGTTAATTTAGAGAATGTGGCTCCAAGTGAAATAAAAAGTCCAGGTCATGAATACTGCAGATAGAGCTCTGTATGCTGATGAGTCGGGCTCCTGCCATTAGGAGCCAAATAAAACGCAGGCCTAGGTAAATTAGCATATGCTGTACTACTGAGCTATCTACATCTCACACAGTGACACTATGGACCCCCATTTAATCTGAGAAGATGACTATTAAAGGAGATAAAAAAGTGAAAAGGGAAGCTGTGAGCTGGCATGAAATTTAGAAGCCATTGGATTTCGGCTGGGAGGCTGGAAAGGTGTGCTGGACAGAGGCTGCCATTTCCTTTAAGATTACACTGCATTTATGACTATTGAATTTGAACCACATGGTCCAGTTTGTTATTTCTCTGACCCTGCATGCAGGTCTGCTTGGAGTGCAAAGGCTAACCCTTGTTTTCTCTTGGCTGGAAATCCTGGGGGCTTGCCACTGAGCTGGAGCTGAAGTGTGGCTGTGGATGGGACATAGGAGCAAGAGTGGAGTGGGGCAGATGGAGACACGGTGCGTGAGAGCAGGAGAGGGTGGGGGCAGCGGTGGGGAGAGAGCTTCCTGGCTGTGGAAGGTTCCACAGAGCAGGTGCCAGAGGGAGCACATGAGCACCTAAGGCATGTTCCTCCAGGTCCCAGCAGGAAGACTCCACGCTTCCCACCCATATGGTGCCTGAGCTAACATTAGAAGCATTCAGCTCGAGTGAAGTATCAGCTCAGGGAAAGGCAGCAAGGCTGCTCTGAGCAAATGTGAAACTCTTCATCCACATGCCCCCACATGCCATCTGCCCAGTTCATCACCCAAGCAAGGGAAAGCTGGAAGAAGTTCCAGGGTGAATAGCCTAGTGAAAGCAGAGGGAACAGAGGGCAGACGGTGTCTTCAGGAGTCCTGCCAGCATTGTTTGCCATGGTGTCTGTATTTTATGGAACACCCATAGTGACACTATTTTTCAAAGACTGGTTTTCTGTTATGGTGGCAAATAGTTTTGTCTGTTAGTGCAGCTACAACAGGCAGTGCGAGTGGACAGAAGTCTTGGTTGTGTCTCTCTGCTAGGCAGAAATGTAATTGTCTTGGATGAATAAAGGTGAAGTGGTCTTTACTGCAGTGCACAGACACGTTATTTTCTAGCTGTGATTGTTTCTTTGCATCTTTTGCTCCATTCTTTTTTTTTTAACTTGCTTACCTCAGGGCTCTGAGGGAAAAATTTCCCTTCTCAAAATATTTGCTCATGACTGTCTTAGGTTGGATGGAAATGGTGTGTGTATTCTGTTCCTATCTGATGGGGCAGTCATCTTCTGTTAATTGGGCAGGTTTTTTTCTCTTCCACAGCCCATCCTCCCTCCAGGGAGATATCTTCTGTTAACGTGCCATTGAATGCCACAGCATGACTGATAAAACTTCATCTTCCCAGCTCCGCCCAGAGGGAGGAGCCAAGCATTCCTAACTGGATATACTCAGAGATTTAGAAGACCACAGCAGCCGTTTCCCACTGGATTCCAAGGAAGACCAGGCCCATCTACACCACCACTGGATCTTCAGAGGAAGACTACACCCTTCTACAGGATCACTGCTTCAACAGAACCACACCTGTCACTCCAGGAGGACTGCAGCCACCATTTCAATGGGACTGCAACCAACACCCTGACCAGGGTGTATTCTGTCAGGTTGTATTCTGACTCTGTCAGTGTTGTTTTGTATTACTGCATTGAGGTTTTTTTTGGTTTTTTTCTTCCCTAATAAGGAACTGTTATTCCTGCTCCCATAGCTTTGCCTGAGAGCCTCCTTAATTACAAAATTATAACATTTCGGAGAAAGGGTTTTACATTTTCCATTTCAGGGGAGGCTGCGGCCTTCTGTAGCAGACACCTGTCTTTTCAAACCAAGACAATGACTCGGTGCTGTCTCCAAGCACAGGTTCAGGGAAGGCAGTTCTGTTCTTTTCTCCTTTCAGCACAGAGAACTGAGAGCAAACAGATTGAGTACTAGGCCACAACCTCTACTGGACTCTCAATGCACATGCCAGGTGGGAAGCAGTGGTGGGATCTCCTATGCAAGCCCCTTAATTCCATAGGATGCATCAGGTTTTCCCCAGGGCTTCAGTGTTGTATCGTGCTTTTTGTTTTATCAGTAGGTCTCTGGTTTGATTTGTGATTTAGTGGTTTTCCTTGGTGCTGTTTTTTTTTTTGTTTCCACCCTTTTCCCAGAGATGCCGTCAGCTAGTTTCTAGTTTCTTTTTCTCCAAACTTTACCCATTTCCTAAAACTGTTTTTCTTCCTTTGAAGTTTATTGGTTCACTACTGTTATTCCCCACCTAGGTTTTTACTCCCAACTCTCCTGATTTGTTGGAAGTTGGGTGTGCCCCTGCCTTTCCCCTGAGATATAAGTCTTTGTTGGCCCCTTAATCGGGGCCCAGGAAGAGAAAGGGGAAATTTGTCATCAAATAAAGTTACCCTGGGACCCGTGTGCGCTGCCTGTGTTTTATACTGTGCCAAAACAACTGACAACTGGGATTCAACGGAGCTCCAGGGGGAAAAACTGCCGCCCCCTTCCCTTAACATCAGCTAGCTGGGGAAAGACTACAGGAGACAGCATTTCCCCTCTCAGGCAGACACTGCAGTATAATGAGCTCTGATAAATCTGGATTGCGGTGAAAGCTGTCAAGGTGCAGCACAGGAGCTCTTGCACTCCCGGTAGCTGGAGTCAGTTGCTTCCAGTCAGCTGGCTGAGGTTCACATTGTGGTGGCTTCCTTCTGGAGGCAACTTCTGCCTGCATCAGAAATAGTTTTGCTTTTTAAAGGATGCACTACAGCAACTGTGTCATGAGAAGTTGCCTGCCCTGTCCTCTTGGGCTAGTGTGGGCTACATTTGACTCCAAGGCAATTTGTGCTTACTATTGAATGTGGACAACAGTTTGCATTTCCGATCAGGCTGGTGTACTATCTCTAAAGTTCTACACCTCTGGTGAAGATTGTAACAAACTTCTGGTGTAAGATAGCAAGTTCTGTCTCCAGAGACAGAAGAAACCACATCCAGTGGTTTGTCCTGTTTAATTCTGATTCTGCTGGGTCCTTGCAAAGTGAGTGTTTTCCACAAGTGACTGGATAGGAGACATTGCTGGAAGGAAGCTTAGAGATCACTGCCCGGGGGACTGATCTGATGACTGAATCAGCAGCATTTCTCTGTATTTTAGTCTCAAAATTCAGGACAAGCAGACATCAGACAGCAGGAAGAGGAAAGCACTGAGGTTAACATATCCTATGTTAGCCAAAGAAACTGAACAACTAAAATCATGTTTGTAAATAATGCAAATTATGTTACACTGAAACATCAACTGGAATCAGAGCCCTGACAAAAAGCTAAGTTTTGTGGGAGAACATCCCCAATGTTGTGTGGCTTTCCATAGAAGAGACCTTGGTGCCTACTGCAAGATTTCCTTTTCCTTCTGTCTGAATACATTTACCTCTTTCTTGCTGTAACCTTGATCTATATTTGTACTCCAGACAGGGCACATCACAGAGAAAGATGAACAGATGTGTAGGAATGCTGAGGCTTTTTGCAATATCATCACCTTGGCCAAGGAGGAAGATGGCCTTTCAAAACCTCATTCATAAATTGATGCTGTTGCATTAATGAAGGAATTCCAGTTTAGTCTTCAATGGCTCCAAAAAATCATTAATTGTAGCACAGTACAGAGAAAAAAACAAAAGCTCGGTGTACATGACTAAAAAAGAAAAAAAAATACACCAAAACCCGAAAGGCAAAAAGGTTAAAATGGAACTAAATAAAATAAATTACATCTACCTGAGAACCAGTCACCTATTCCATATCTGGAAAATGCTGAAGTCATTATATTTCATATTTTTCTGAAGCATTTGGCTAGTTTGTAAGAATAGCTCACCTACTTCTTCTATTAAAACATTAAGTAACTACTCTGTAAATACTATCCTCTAAAAGTCCATTGAGATTCCTTTATTGCAGGCTGCAAACTTTTACACATTCAGTATGCAGAGGTCTTGGACTGCACAAACCCTTTTCCCATTATCATACTACTTTATTCTTTTCCTCCAAACTCTTTAAGCTGTGCTGCAGATTTCATTTTTTGCTCTGATAACCTTGAGAGTTGCTGGTAGGTGACTAATGAATTAAAACAGGGAAGCTCAAGGTGCACATATTCAGAATTCTCAAGAGTTTGCCTCTGAGATAATATCTAATAGGATATGCATGCCTTGGTCACACAAGAAGACCCCATGAGCACTTAAGATCTAACTGATACACAGTAAAACCCTGAGAAGCAAAGATTTATTAAAGGTGGAAGGTCTTAGCAGGAATGGAATGCTAAGGAGGGACAAAAGCCCATAAATTGCTCTCATAATGACTTTACACAAAAAAAAACCTGAGAGGGATCTGATTAAGTACATCAAGGCAACCAGTTATGACATTTTTTTGTGAGTGAAGGTTTGAAAGACCTATGATAAAACTGCTCATAAGAGCTACTGACCATGTGGGCAGATGGGGCACAGTTTACCTGGATGCTCCTGATACGTGACTTAATGCATTTGCATGACCTTCAGTCCTAGGCACAGCTGCTTCTTGCACTTGCCACTGGACATCAAACCATCCTCTAGCCAGTCAGAAGGGGATTATTTCCCCACAATCAGTGAGCCAGTAAAATAGTACACAGAATAACAGAGGATTTATTTAGTTATTCTCTCTGCTTGACTGATTTGCTGTTAATATCTGCTGCTGTCACAGACAGGCATATCAATGGGCTTGGAAGTTCAGGACTCTCTGTGCTGGAATGCCTCACTTAGGTGAGCATGGGAGCTGTGATCTGCTCCTGCTGACACAAACTGTACAAAGAATAAAATGTAAATTTTGCTATCAGAGTTCCTTTGGTTGTTTGCTAGAGTTACCAAGCGGCTTCTTTTGCTTTACTCAAAGCTCAAATTCCTAATTGAGGGCCGGTGTCAGGGAACAAAGCATGGATTTGGGGCTACTCTACTGAGCCCTGTGAGCTCCTAGCCAGCTTGAGATGACTCAGGAACAAGAGGAGCAGCAGCAAAACAAGGACACAGAGCAAGGGTATCTAACCATGGAAAGAACAGGTGGATTTCCAAATGATTCAATGTTTCGTGACCTTCTGAGCCTGGGTAATCTCGCAGTTGGGACATGATAAATGTTCAAGGTGGGCTGACTGCAGTTTCTGGCACTGATTCCTGACCCTGAGTAACTTCAGAACGCACGTACAGCTTTGGCTGTAATCCTGCCCAAAGTACCTCAGCTATTCTTAATGGCTGTGCTGGGATTGCTTCTTGGAGCCATGCCACAGTACAGAAAAAAATGGATGATTCATGGGGGCAAAAGACCAAGTCATTTAATGTAAAACTTCAAAGGCATCTGGCTGATTTCTATATTTAGCTGCTTAGTAATGAGAATTTGAACAGCTGGCCTATTAATTAAGAAGAGGGCACCCTCCTGCAAGCACTTAAACCTTCAAGTCAGTTCTGGTCAGCTGTCTGAAAACCATCTGCCCTCAGGAGAGGACTTTCTGCTTCAGATTGAAGTGCCCAGACCTGGGGGAAGGCAAGATGTTGCATTAGATCCTGCTGATTAATTCCTGATAGCTCTTTGCTAGAGAACTGTGTGGGCACAGCAGAGCCACCTAATCCTCCCTGTGCTCCGTAAATGGCTATGAAATTGTGCCATTATTGTACTGCTCCTCCCCTCATCTATAAAAGGCCATTCTTCTGTCAGGAACTGTGTTGCAGGAAGAACCACGATGGCTTTAGGTGGAAAAGAGTCAAAGACAAACCTAAGCACAATGTGTTCTCTCATGCAGCTATGTTAGGCATAGCTGAGTTCAACAGACAAGGAAGGAAACCAAGACAGACTCTGATGAATTACGGGGCTTCTACTGACACCTGTTGGCAAAACTCTCAAATATCCAAGGATGATGGACACAGCTCCACACCTCACAGATCACTCTTCCCTTCTGTGTGGGACAATGCTTCCACTGGCAGCAAAACAGAGGCAATTGCCATGTCCTGTACTGAAGATGAAGAAAGACAATGCCATTTACGTCACTCTTCCCTTCTCTGTGGGACAAGGAACCTTCCACTGGCAGCAAAACAGAGGCAACTGCCATGTCCTGTACTGAAGATGAAGAAAGACAATGCCATTTACCAGTCCTTTATTTGAATGTGGGATCAATTATTAGAGTAAAAGTAAGTCTGGGTTTATTGTTGGCCTATGGCCATTTTAAGGTAATATCAGTTGGTAATGCTTAGCATGTAGTGGGAAAACCCCCTTGAAACAATTCTTCATTTTGAAATGTCATATTTGGAAAGCCTGCACAGTATAGTTTAGTTAAAATATGGCAACTTGAATGACAGGATTTACTGAAACACTGTGATTGCAAGCAATTAAGTAAACTAGGTATGACTGCTCCTATGAAAGATGTCAGAAAATATCTGCATTGTGGAAAACCAGTGAATATTTTATCAAGATTTTCAATGCATATATCATGAACAAACACATAGCTGCCCTACCTGTTAAGGCATTAGTGTTAGTGCAGCAGAACAGGGAAAGAGCAAATACAGATCTTGCCTAGGGAAGCCAGGCTGCTTTCATGTCTGTAAATTGCAGAAATTTAAGGGTGGAACGATACCCAAGCCAGAAAAAGAGAAGCCAACATATCTGTAGGTGACTGTATAAACCTTGCAAACCATTAACAAGCATTGCCAGGGGTAGGAAATGTGAAATTGTTTTTGTAAGGGGGCATTTGGTTGAGGTGGAGCAATGCAAGGCAAATTGGCCCTGAGGTTTACAGGTACACCCTCTTTTCTAGCTTAAAAGAAACACAAATAACAGAGGAAGCTGAGGCACAGACAGCACACTCAGGCTTCAGCTGGTGTTGAGGGCTGCACCTCCATGTGCTGCAGAGCCTGATGTGAGTGTTCTGCAGAGACCAAAAGCTCTGGAGCACTGCAGCCCATGTGACACAGGGAGAAATCTCGGGAAGACTCCTTCCACCTCAGCTTGCTGGAAAATATTGCCAGAGCTGGGTAACAGGTTATCCTGCTGCACTGCTCTTACACATCTAAGTCCTTGGTTTACCCATTTGTTGCAGAAATGCAACTTCTGTTGGTCTTGTGACTATTTACTGAGCCACTCAATTTTGTGAACTTCTGTCTGGGTCTTCCTGGCATGCTTTAAATATTAAAGTTCCCATTGAGCTGGCAGAATAAACAAAGAAGTGTTCCAAGGAGAAGTGTATCTTGCTACAAATTTCATTTTGTAAAACATCAGGTTATTCTTTGTCGCCTCTAGAGCTCATACAAAATGTAAAAATCTTCCTTTTCCCCTTCTGTAATCAATAGCATTTGCTGCTGCTAAGTCTGTTATTTGGCTTATTGATTGCTAGTCATTCCTACTCAGACCTGTTTCCTGAAGATCCTTCAGGAAAGGAATATATAAGATATGAGGTTACCTGATGTGAACATGCAGTTTCTGAGTCCTGGTACACATTCCCTTTTGCCTATTAACACGATGCAGGAGGAGCAAGCCTCTTACTTCCACATTAAAGGTTATGGAATTTGTCACTGTCAGTTGCTGGCAAATATGAAGTTGAATACATAAATAAAGTAAAAAACAAATAAGATCCCAAGACAACAAATATAAGGAATAACAGAAAATATGTCTCAGTGTTAGACGACCCTCTTCCTTGCATCAGAGAACTGCATGAAGACATGCATGCTTGGTAATGTCATTATTAAAAAACCTGCTTACAGATCGCTTCTTGCTTTTGGGAAGAGTCATGTAACTTTACACTGGGAAGAACTTTCAGAGTGGTTTTGATTCCCTTCCTGACCCAGCTAGAATTTATCACTCTGCCTTTTAGTCTGGTATGCTAGATGTGCAGAAATCCTTAACACAACACCAGTTACAGGTGTCCTGTCACCACTCCCATGGTTCCTGCAGTGCCTGGCTGCTGCTTCTTACACAGTTTGGAATGCAGTGGGAGACAACAGAAATTTCCTTTGGGCCAGAAGTGCCTTTAGATAGTCATTTTAAATATCCAGGCTCTGCCAGCTGCTGAGGATTTGATGATACTCTGGTGACTGCTATTCTGTAACTGCAGCATAGCAGACTGTTGGATTAAAGCAATTAAACATTAAGACTCATTAAACTAATTAAACATTTAAGGAGTTAAAGATGAATTTTTAATTTTCAGTCAGATGTGCCCTAAAGCTTACTTATAACCTTCCATCCACTGTGGTCATGATAGTACAAACCCACTTGAGTCCCTGCAGTGCAGTGTCCCACCAGCAGCACTGATCTGATAGCGTGAAGGAGGATGACCAAAGCCCTGAGCAGATGAAGCCCATTAGCACAGCTTGCCACAGTTTCAATAGATCAAAAGTAACTCTTAAGAGCTGCAGTGAATCTCCCTGAGATGCCCCTCCAGCATCAGCTGTCAGCTGGGTAACAGACCAACACCTTTACATGTCAGGCCCTTTGCAATGAAGAAACCAATCAGGGATCAATAGTGGACTTTTAAAGGAGCTGCTTACTTTCAATACTTGCTGACTTGTAGCTTCAGCATAATTAGCTGTTAATTTGTTTTACATTTCTGAGTCCCCTGTGTCTCTGGAACACTACATCCATATGCTTCTCTCTCATTCCTAGCTCCTTCCTTCTCGATGACAGGTACATGCTTTTCCCTCTAGTAGCATTTGGTTATTTTTAGGTAACTAAAGTGTACAAAACAGAAGAACTACTTCCAAAAGTACAGATGTGCTCCACCAGCTTCACCAGTTCTTTCATTCTGCTGCTTCATTCTGCAGTGCCACGTGCAGCACTGGGATCACTTCAATACCCAGCTGTTAATGGATGGACTGGCAGGAAGAGCCCCAGCCTTGTCCTGATGAGGTACCTTTGCTATGCTTCTTACCAGCCTTTCCTACAATGAATGCACTGCTTGAGAAGGGGTGATCTCCTGCTCTGGGAACAGCATGCCCACTGAATTACACTCATACCAGGAAATTCTTGCTCCAGAGTACCCACTGTACTCTGACACAGTCTCAAATCTACTCATTGTAAGAGCCAGAAAATGCAAGGTTAGAGCAGGGGAGCACAAGTGCAAGGCTGGATCATAGCTGGAAACACAGCTTCCTGATAGGAACAAATGTAATTTGGAATTCTTTCAGGAAACAAAAAATTGCCCTCAGCTATCCTTTGTACAGGGAGGCAAAAGACTAAACACTGAGAAGTGTGTTTAATAAAAATACTCTCAAATACTTTGACACAGTTGGAATTATCTACAAGTTGTGCAGACTGTAGCATTGTCGCTGACAATCTCCATGTACTTGCTCCAGCTATCCTATGCCAGCAATGCTCTCCCAGGACCTACATAAAGATATTAATAGCAATTCATCTCACAGAAGCCTGGTGCTAATCTTGACTCATGGCAGTGGTGAGCTTTGCAGTCTCACCCTACCTCTGTTCTGCATGAATGCACTCTTACTCGGCTTTATTTATTTTCATAGTAAACACAATTCCGGGAAAAGCTTTCCTACGCCCTCTGCTGGTTTTCCAAGACAGCCATTTTCACCCGAGTCTTACAACTCTTCCTGTAAAATACCGGTAGGTTCCCATACCTCTTCCATTTTCTTCTGACTAAACTGTAGCAAGATTTATAGGACAGAATCATAGGTGCAAATTATACCGATTACTTCCTCCTGTTTCCCTGTGACCTACAAAATGACTACCAATTTTCATGTTTACTTACCAGCGTTTTTTGAACTTTACTGTTCAGGAAATACAGGCAATCCCCACCTCTTCATAAACAGCAGGCTTCCTTGAGTAAGTCTGCACAGAGAACAGGAGCTGCCTTTGGTTCCCTTTCATGTTGAGGAGAGTGGCAAACTCCATGCAACTTCAGCCTAAACCTTATGGCTTCAAAGTAATTTTTCAGTGGATCAATTATTTCCTTGTATTTCTGCCTTCACCGCCAAGCCTCCTTAAACACTTAACCGCTAAGACTGAGGCAATTGTACTAGGCAATTCCCAAAACTCTTCCAGAATAATTCTTTAGTCTTTAATGTAAGTTTTGTATATTCCATGAATGTTTACCAAAAGGTCAAGACTTCATACTGCTCTGATTCTCACTGGTGACTTACTCTGGTATCCAAAGCCAGTTCTGCAGGTTTCAATACTCAGGTTAGTAAGTCTTAACACTTCTATTTCTGTATTTTGGTGTATTTATGTATAAAGACAATCTAATTTATCCATAAACGTAAAACCCTTTGATAGTAATTCTCCAAAGAAAAAGACACGACCAGTTCAGTTCGCAATGGCCAGATGGTGAGACTTGTCAAATACAAGGGTGTATCCTCAGTGCTAGAAATCCATACCATAATCACAGGCTGGGCCAGGTCATGACTGCAGTAAGGGTATGGTGTCTGACAATTCACATAGCTTGAGTCACATAGCTGAGACCAGGCGTCTTAACTCTGAGAGCGAATAACCCTGAGTGAACCCTCTACAGTAAATTCAAACGTGCACCAGATCCAGCTAGGGATATACAGTGGCAGTAACCCTATCTTGTCGGGAAAAAGGAGGTACTCATTAATCAATCCAACTTTAGTTTAAGGTTTTGGACGAGAACACAGTCTTTCTTGGAAATTCCTTCTGCTTCAGTTTTCCCTCCACTCAAATCTGCACCTTTTTAAATTGTATTAGCCAATTTACTTACTAAATGTTGTGCAAGTCTGTAGCCTCCATTACTGCTCAAACTCTTTGTTCCCAGTAAATGCAGGAACAGCAAACAAACTTCCAAGGCAGCAGAACTTTCACTGAAGAACCAAAAAACCACTAATGAGCAAGACACCACAGACAAATCCACAAAAGCAAAACCCCCACACAGCATGCACCTCCACCATGAAATTATCACTTTCCTAAGAGTCCCATAAATACAGTGCTCTCTCAGAAGTGCTGACATGATGATGGTGCTGCTTCTTCAGAACTCAGCTCTTAGGGAGACTAGAGAACTACTTTAAGTCAAAATACAGCGTTAAAACACAAGTGTCTCTGCTATTCTCAGTGATACCACACATACACCACTCACAAGAAAGAAAGCAAGCTTTTACCAAACCCACACAGTGAAAGCCACTCCTTGGGAATCCAGTGCAATCCTAAATGCAGAAGTGCAACCTGGCTGTAGCCAGCTGCCTTCCCACTGAACTGACAGGCAAGGAAACAGCCATGTTCCTGTGGCACCTGCTCAGTGTCCAGCACATCACAACTGGGGGCATCGGGAGCCAGCCAATGACTCTGCAACTGCCTGCCTCCTTAAAGGAAGGTCAGAAGTGGTAAAGTCATGGAAACATTTAACATCTCCACCAGCAGGACCAACACAGTGCTGCTGCCTCAGCTCTTACATGCAGGTTTGCTCTGCACCAGCCTGCAACAGTTCACCTGCTTAAGTGGGAGAGCCTGCCTGTTCCACCCAATACAGGTCTTGGGTCCCTGCATGATAACCAAACACCAGTACTGAGTGGGCAAAACAACACTGTCATCCACAGTATCTTCAGGGTTTTAAGTAGGAAATGCAAAATTTTGATTGACATTCATCTAAATGTTAGGATAATTTTGAGCAGTTTTCAGGAAATGAAAATTCATTACATTCAATGCAAAACAACTACGCTGCAGATTATTAATCCAGCCCTGAGCTGGAGCATTAGGCAGGTACAGTCAGCTTCTGAGGACAGTATTAATCCTGGAGTTATGTTTTCCATCAGTACATTTCTTCAGACAATTATTACTTAACCTTCCATGAAACTTTGCTCTCAAATTTTCACCTCAATAGTGCCAGCTAGAACTCCAAAACGCCCAGCTAATATGTCTGGCACCACAACTGAAAACATTCAATACACTCCATCTTAAGCATTTAGATCTAGGATCTCCTCTTGGCCTCGACCAGTTAATAGAATTGGAAACGGAAGATATTCAGACAAATGACGATGTCAACTGCCCCCCAGAAATGGGCTGCAGGAAGATGGGCAGCAAGACTATGCATGTACCTTCAGTCATAGCCATGACTCCTCTGCCACATGATCCACTGAAGATATTTTATTTTTAAGTTAGGCCCACCATTATTTCAGAAAAAACAAGTTCCCTGCTGTTCTTCTTTTTACAGACACACCTGCAAACATATCAGCATTTGATAGGTACCGAGTCCATTTTAATAGGAGAATCCGCAACCCAGAAACCATTAAATCCCCCTTCCCATAACCAGTTGTAAGCCACTCTCTTTGGAGCTCAGAATCTAACTTGCATCCGGAAATGCATCTGCTTTGTAGCGTTGTTACTCATTCCTGTCTTGAGCATCCATTTTGACTTCATCCTCTGCAGGTACTGCATGTCACGCTGCTGAGCAGAGACGGCCCCTGCAGGGAGAGAGAAGGAAGAGAGACGGATCAATGTCTGCCACCTTACTTACAACTTGTATGCAACCCAGCTGACCTACCCACGTACTTCAGCAGTTACCTATCTTTTTTTTTCCCCATACGGTACACTTCTTTCCACTTTTCTCTGGGGAAAGCCCAGCTCCCTCTACAAATACCCATGACTGTGATTAAAGCAAAAGACTGTTTTGCATTCCAAGTGTGATTCTTGTATTTCAAAAGTGGATATAATCCAAAACTCTGTTCCCCTACTGGGAAAGCATGACTTATGTTATATTACTAAATAGCAAGAGTAGTGACTTGGACAGGTATAAACCAAGAAATCTCAGGAAGTCACCAAGCATCACAAAGAACGGAATGAAAAGCTTGCACAGAAGCTGCACTGGATTTTAGAAGCAAACTTTCTATATCCGCTTGGATGTCAGGAATTAAAATGAACCGAGTGGAAAACAAACTACTGCATAAACCCCACGTGTCAAGCAAAGTCAACCTCTGGAACTGCAGAGTGCTGACATCCCAGAGCCTCCTCCTCTGCAAAGGCCTCCCACTGTCACTCACCTGCCTGCCCTGTCCAGCCCAAGGCTCGGTACTGCTGCAGCACCCGACCCACGGCTTTCTTGTTCTTCGCAACAGCCACGTCTCTTGTCACACCAAAACGCTGCTTGTAGTACCTCATCAAGGAACGGTGACCCACTCTGGCACCTGTTCACAGGAGGGGACATCTTATTATCCATCATGAAACAGCTTCTGAAATGGAGCACTCAAGCATGTTGTGAGAACTGTGGAAAAACCCTCTGCTGAGAAATGTTATTAAAGGGTCCAGAACTTTAAATTTTTTAGGATTATTAGGGAACTCAATGTAATTACCCTAAGAGGTGCTTGAAGGAAAAACAGAAAATGTGCTGCTATTCAAGAGGGCCTTAGCTCAGATAATAAACGTGCAGTTATCAGAAAAGAAAATCTTAATTAGTGGAATGAGCAGAGAGGCAATGCTGTTTCAAGTAAACAGTGAAGCCACTTGCTGACATTCAGGAAAACTTGTGTAACTGAAGAATTGGCAGCCTTTTCAGAATGAAAGGGCTGAGGTCCCCACATACAAAACCACCAAACAAAAGAAAAAAAAGTGAGAGTGCCAAATGCTGAACTAGAGAAAGGCTATTTAATAATTTAATTTACTGAACTAGTTTACTGAATTTGGTGGGAGCTGGCTCTCTACAAAAAACTCCTATACTAGATAAGTTATAGCCTCTCCAAGCTGCACTCAAACAAATATGGAAACTCTTGGAGTAAACCATGAGAGTCACATAATGAAGAGGTAACATGGGCAAAGCAACCCACTGCTCCAGTCCACATATCCGTCGGTGCTGAAGAAGCTGAACTACTTGGCAATGAAAATAATGGAAGATGAGGACATAACCCCAAAGACACTTAATGCTAAACTACTTTCTCCCTTCCCAGAGGAAAACACAGCAATGGCCTGTGCTGCAGGTACTGGAGGCAGATATGGGAAGTGCAGAGAAAGTAAGCTGTGACATAAACCCCATGCCCACCTGATGGAAGGATCAGCTCCATGGTGTCATCATCATAATCCAACTCTTGCTCTGCCGAGTGCTTTCCAAGACCCTCCACATCTTTCCCATCCTCGTGATCGGGATAACTGCTCCTGTGGAAGAGCAGCAATACATGGGTTAAACATGGAGGGCAGCCACAACTATCCAGACCCACTCTACAAAAGAACCACCATGCACAGCTACAGCAAGGCACAAATATTGTTGTGTTTCACCTGCCTTGGTCTGAGAGCTCCTAATGGCAGAACTTTGCCCTGAACAAAGCCTGGAGACAAGGAACCCCTTTCCTCCACCCTGTTCTGCAACTCAGCACAGTTCTGCTGCTGCACACTTAACAGTGACTTATGGTGAAAAGCCACCACAGTGCAGGTCACCAGCTCCGCTCAGCTACTGAACAAGTGCAGCAGCTCCACCTGTCACCACAATATGAGGTATTTCTGACCAAAATGAACACAGCTTAGCATTAGCTGCAGAAAGTTCAACAAGAGGCCTCAAAATCACAGCAACTCCAGCTACACAATGAAACTTATGTAAGAAACCCACAGTAGGTCTTAAATCCACAATCTCTTTAAAAGGTAACGGGAAAGACAGTTATGACCTTTTATGGCCTTGCTGGTGCACTGAAAGCTCAATTCAGTAACAGCAAACATGCAAAACAGAATTCAAAATGTACTTTGATGTAGGACTGGTAATTATGGTCACAGAAGAAGACAACCCATCTTGTTGTTACCATTACCTAAAAGAGTGGGGAACCAGCAATGCAAAATAAGTACTGGAACCTGAAACACCACTAAATTTTAAGAATGAATAATAGTTTCTAATGTAATATTTAACTGTTCTTTTGTCTGTCCCCACCTGTGTACCACTCAAAGAGAAATGACCTCACCTAAAATCATAGAAATCTGCAAATTCCAGGGCAGCATCTCCATCTGTGAAGAGTTTGCAATGGCTTTTATCATTCATATGAGCCTGGACCGCTTCCGTAGAGTAGAAGGATTTCCCCTTTTCATTGCACCAGATGCAGATTTTCCCAACACCAACTTTCTCTCCTGCAAAAAATATTGGCACTTCTAATGGTCTGAACAAAATCCCCCTAGTCAGTAATTAACATTTCTGTGACAAAGCCTTCCCAGCTTGCAGGCAGAGAGACTTAAGAGGAGCCTTGAGCCCTTAATTTCCAAGATAGCCCTGCTGTTCCTATGCCGTGACCATATGGCCCCACCAGGGACAAGTCTGGCCAGTTAAAGATTTCTTGTGACAAGGTATGGGTCATTCAGTATTCTCAATAACAAATTTCACACTTCTAACATGTTTTTCTATCCAATACTTCAAAATTATTTTATTTGCATCATTATTTTTAGACTTGAAGGATGATACTTTTTTCCTTTTAACTCTCTCACAAGCACTTGTAAACCCAAGAGACAAATTCTTGTGACTCACTGGTAGAACAACACAGTTTGTATGATTACTTTAGCAACAGAATTCTGTCCCAAATTTCACATTATCTGAACAACTTTCTCAACCTCAGAAAACTATGAGCGACCTGCAGGGTACATGACCATGTTTGCTCATCTAAGTTTTTTCTCTCATTCTTCCTGGAAAGCCTGTGGTCCTGCTCATGATCAAAATACTGACAGCACTAAGACAAAAAAAAAGCAACCCAAACCAAAACATTTGGTGTCATACCCAAATGAAAACAAGAACTATCAGAATATAATTATCCTGACAAAAAGATTAGAAACATTCAGTCATACCAAGATACTTGATTAGTCCTCTGAGATCCACAAGGTACTCTATGTCTGGAATGAAGAAGCTGTGGATTTTTGTCATATGCGCCACATTTTTTGTGAGAGATCTTGAGTGATGGGAACAGAACAAGCAGTCTGTGACTGGTATGGCCCCAACAGCAGGAATGCTTTCAGCCTCTACCTGCTGTTCCCCTTCTTCTTCCACACTTTCCATCTCTTCATCAGAGCCAATGTCTTCATCAGAATCCATATCTTCCCAGTCTTTTAAAGGAAGTTTTAAAAAAAACATATTTATTTTATACTTTTCCCAAGCAAAATACATCCCAAATAAGTTAGAAAAAGCCATCATAGAACATACTGCATTTTTTGTTCTTACAGCTAAGTGCCACACAGTCACTTCCAGGTGCAAGAATTTACCATTGCCAGTAAAAGACATTTCTTTTTAAGATGCACAGCAAAGCACAAGGTCACTCATAAAAACTGTAGGCAGATGTGATACTTTTCGCCCTCCATTTTCTCAACTATTAACACTTTACTGCTGTAAACAGTAGTGTTAACATTAACACTAGAGAGGAGCAAGCTGGCTTCTTGAGGTGTTACAATGTATGCTCAGAGGTAAATGTTTCTCCTCACGTAGAACAGGTTCACTGAACTGCAGCCGAAATTTCAAGAGCACAAAACTGCTGTGACAGATGCAGTAACGTGACACAGGGGTTTCAGAAGCTGGATTGAAGTTCCACCTCACTCACACCTGTCCCCTTGCTTCAGCTCAATCACCCCATTCAACTGCTCCAATAGATGTGTGTGGAGCTGCACTGTCAACTACAGCACTGAAAGCATCCAGGTTAAAAATAACTATTTTCTGGAAATTCTGAAGCTCTGATCTTTTCAGCTGTCTGCTTTCCAGGCTGACCTCCAACACAGAGCTGTATTCATAGGAAGAGGCCACTGGGGTGGCAACTCTCAAACCTAACACAGACATCAACACGCTGGGGGGTGACACCACACAGTCAGGTTAAAGAGCAAATTTTCTCCTCTGGTCTTGGTGGGCAGAGGGAAACAACACCAACCACAGTCCCACCTCCCTTCAACAGATCAGGAAATGACTTAGGATAATAGCAAATTATCATAACTGGATTTTTGTTCATTTATTTTTCAGAAGTAGTTTTAGGGTAACCTGTTATATCAACCTTCTTTAAAGGAAACTTCCTTTGACGTTTTATGTGGGAAGCAGTGCTCTGTGATACAGATATACTAGTGACTATACTCAATCTCTACATGCATTAGTGTCTGTCTGTAAGCTGAACAGCTGGCAGTCCAGATACTCACACAGAGTCCTAGACTGCAAACACGGGCAACCTTAACTCCTTTGTTAAACTGAAAATTTAATCAACAGCAAGACCTTCTGTGATGGAAAATGCTGCACTGCTATAGAAGTAGGAGGAAGCTTTTGCTCAAACCATAGCTTACCCCAAGCTATCTCCTGTCAGTGTGTTTACTGCCTTACCTTCCTCATTATCCTCTTCTTCCTCTGCCTGTTGCTTGGCCAGCTTCCTTGCTTGCTGTTCAAACCACTGCAGCCGTGGAGGTATTTCTGGTCGTTCTCTGCTCTGGGACAAGCTGGTGCTTTCCCTGGAAACTGGAGAGCTACTCGCATGACTAGGAGGTTGAGGTGTCTTCTTTGGAGACGAAGATGGCTGGGCTCTGATGGCTTGCTGAATAGCTGTGTTCATTTCATCTTTATTTACACTCTCTGGGGCCAGCCCCTTTTCCAGATTCTTCTCATTTAATATTTTCACCTTCTTGCTGACAGCTTGGACAGTTTTCTTCTCCAGCTCCAGGTGCTTCTTGGACTTCAGGTGATTCTCATAGGCATTGAAGGTGGAGAACCTCTTGCTGCACACTGTGCAGTAAGTGGCAGTGATTTTGTTCTGCTCCTCAGCTACTGCTCTCTGTGCCAGGACTCTCTCTTGAAAATTCTCAGCAGTAACAGGAGGCATGTCAGCAACTTTACGCTTCAGGTTGTACCTGTGCCAGTCACTTTTGTAATGGGCACGCTGAATGTCACCATCCTTGAAAGCCACACGGCAAGTGATGCAAGTGTAGGTGGCCATTACTAGAAAATGGCAAAAAAATAAAATCATGTTAAAAAATTAAGTAACAGACACAAAAAAGCCCCAACACCTTCATCCTGACAACCTTATTTTAAGGCAGTGTTAGACACACAGTTCTTGCACAGAATTACTAAACACCAGCATCAGCAATGAGTGCGGTATTCACGGGCAGCAGCAAGAGAGGAAACTTATAAATAAAAGACTGAGTTCACTTGTACCACAACAGCAGCTGAGCATCCCAGCCCTGGATGCAGAACCTGCTGTGCCTGTTGGGACTAGGATGCATGAAAGGGCCTCCAGTCACAGCAAAAGTATTTCAAATGCTCTACGCTTTTCACTGAACATCAGTGACTAGAGGTTCTTAACAAGCTCGTCTTCTACCAACTGTAAGACTTTGGGGAGACCAGTGATTCCTCAGAAACAAGGGTAAAAAGGGAAAATCTGCTTACAGTCCTATTTAGCATCTTCCACAGCCTTATTAAATGGCAAAAAAAAAAAAAAAAAAAAAAAAAGTTACTGTAGTTAAAAATAAAGCCTTCTTAGCTACTTTGGAGCAGTGCATGTAGTGTTGACAACACTTCACCCTGCAGAGCTGTTCATCTGCAGATGCAGTCAGTCATGCCTAGCACTTGAAACCACTGCTAACCCTGCTCTCCCTTCACTTCCCACTATCCAGCCAACCCATGCTACTGGGGCTGGGACAGGACAACTGCAGAGCAGTGACCTCCCACTCATGTTGTCCTTTCCAAACCCATACATTTCCTTCCTTCTCAGTGCTTGATGAAATTTTCCTTTTTTTAACAAAGTTGATGGAATTTCTTGAATGCTGCAAAATCAAAGAGCAAAAAGAGTGTAATCTGGAGATCACAGAAAACACCCTCATTGTTTAACTGATTTAGAAAAACTATGGCTTAATCTGGAGAAAAAATAAATAATACATCAGGATGAGGGGGTCTGAAAGCAGGGAGAGGAAGAGCAGCCCTTCCCTGAAGCTACTAACAGGGAGAAGCAGTGGTAGAAGTCATAAACATGTAGAGTGAAAACACATGTTATGAAATGCTCATTCCCTGGAACCACTGGGATCCTTACTTATTGCTTGTGCTATCGGCAGTGTGATAGTGACGGGGGGGATGCAGCAATTGAAGGCCATATAATCTGGAGTACTATAAGCATCTGCCCAGTACAACAGACCCTTTTTGTGTTTCAGAAAAAAACGTGTTCTCTGCCCACTGCGAGATCCCGAAGATTCCCTGAGGCGTTTCCCTGCCACCCGCAGCGCGCCCTGCCCTTCTCCCCAGGCAAGCACCAACCTTTGCCATAAAGCACTGACTCAGAGCCACGCTGGCTGCAGTGACAAACCCCTTGGAGGGCGCTGAGGGAGAGCACTCTGCTCCGGTCCATGAGGGACAGACAGAAGCGGCACGCTGCGTTACCACGGGGACACTTAAAAACACCCAGCCTCGCCCCGCTCCGCCCCACCCGCAAGAAAGCAGCTCAGGAGACGAGATTTGTAACTAAGAGAAGCTAAAGCCATAAACCTTCACCTCTGTTACGTGGAGACGCGTTTACAACACAAATTGCGCAAAGCAGAATTCCCGTGTAGTGACAGGGATCCTTCCCGCGTCCCGCCTGCATTTCCCCTCCCGTTTTAAGCCCCAGCACCGAGGCCCCGAGCCCTACCTCGTGTGGGGCTCAGCAAAACGAAACCCCAGGGCACAGCCGAGCCCTTCAGGCCAAATCGCGGTCTCCCTGAGGCTCTTTATCACGGCTGATTTTTAGCTGCCTTCGGGTGGATTTACACTGAGCCCGTGTCCCTGATCCTGGCACAAGGCAGGCGTTTACCACACGGACAACAAAAATTCGGGCAAAACCTATAGATAAAAAAACGAAAAACAAAAACCATGAGATAAGACAGGGCGCAGGCGGCAGCCGGAAGCCGCCAGGCCAGGCGTGGAGCAGGCCGGGCTCACAGGGAACCTGCATCCCAAGGGAGCAAAGCCGGCTCGGCCAGGCCACGCCTCCTGCCCTCCGCCCCCGCTACCCTCATTGGCCCGGGCCGGGTCGAGCCGGTCCATTCCATTCCAGCACATTTCAGTCCATCCCGTCCCATCCCGCCCCTGATTCCCGGGACACGCACCTGCGGCCGGCGGAGCGGGCGGTGCCGCGCGCGGGGCAGGAAGCGGCCGCGCGGCGTCCGGCGGGAGCGGCCCGCGCGCGCCCCCTGGCGGCCGGAGGGCGCGGGGCAGGGGCGGGAGCGCCGCCTCACGGGCCGTACTGCGGTGTGGCTCTGCGCCTTCGGCTGGTTGGGCTTGTGTTTGTTTTGTTCCTTTTTGTTCTGTTTGTTCGGGTGGTCTCACGGAGTCAGTTAGGTTGGAAAAGATGTCTCCGATCGAGTCCAACCTATGGCCGAACACCGCACTAAGTGCCACGCCCAGTCCTTCCTGAAACGCCTGCAGGGACGGTGACTCCACCACCTCCCTGGGCAGCCCTTTCCAGTATCTGATCACCCTTTCTGTGAAGAAATTCTTCCCGATGCCCAACCTAAACCTCCCCAGCTGCAGCTTACAGCTGTCTTCTTGTCCTATCACAGGTTACCTGGGGGAAGAGGCCGAAGCCCACCTGGCTAGAGCCTCCTTTCAGATAGTTGCATAGAGTGATAAATTAACCCCGTTTGTTGCTAGAGGGTTTATTTCCATTTCTGGGAGCAAACACACAATGAGATGATGAAAGATAAAAACTAACACATATTTATTAAAACAATCAATATAATAGTTCCATGTTTACAAAACAGTGATCAGGCAGGTAAAGTGCTGCAGAATACTTAAATACGGACATTTTGTAATTCTCCAGTTTCTGGTTGCCTGGGTGGGGGTTACTCACAGACTGCGACGCTGCTCATGTGCTGAGAACAGACGTGGAGACTACAGGGATTTATTTGTTCAGAAGGCTGGGACAGCCTGGAGAAAGTGCAAAACAAACACAGAACAAGTAGAACGAGTATTTCTTCAGATCCCGTTACTTTGGGTTGCAATTATTTAACCTACTCTGCATAGAATAGTAATTTTTTTCTAACAAACACAAGAGTGGTCAGTAGGTGTGTGGTACATACACATGGAAACCTCGTGTTATGGGAACGGTGGTTTTGCACTGGATTTGACACACCAAAGGCCACCAATCCGATGGAGATCCTGTCACGTGTGTACTGACACAAGGGGAAATTTTCCGAGTACAAAAGAGTGACCTGCATCCCTGCCCTGACATACATCCTTTTTTTCCATCGGGATGCGTGAAGAAGCCACTGCAAGGCACAAGAGGGTGAGCCCTTTGCTGCCAGCTACAAGCACACACACACAACACAAGCAGCACCGATTCCAGGGCAGGATCACACACTCTTACCCCATGGCATTGGCTCACACTAAGCCCTCTGTGCTGCCCGTGTGCCTTCTGACTGGAAATCACATGCAAGGAAGCTTTGCATGGAAAAACTGCATGTTTCAAAGCTATGTATTGCCTTATACCCCCCTGCCTGTCTTCCTGCCCAGGCATTCCATTTGAAGGATGGGAAGGTGACAACAGTGCTTGGTAGGAAAGACGCTGTAGACCATTGTAACAGGAATTTTTAAGGAACTGCTATTTCTTGGCTGCTCCTACAATACAACAAAATGAAGTTTTCTCAAAGGATTTCCAACTGAGGGCAGTGTGGAGAGGATCCACAAAGGAGAGAAACATTTTCTTTGTGTTTTGCTGGCGAACTGCTGGCAGTGGAATGTATTGTGTCCACGCAAAGTGTTTCTTACATGTGGTTGTGTGGAAGGGAAGAGATAATTTCCTGCAGAAAATTAGACATCTTTTTATACCTGAGGAAGAATATTAAATGTTACAGAATTACATCCTTCCCATTACACAGCATTTAGGGGATTGAATGTAATTAACTATCATGACAGCAGAAAAAAAATTTCTAAAGACTCTCAGATGAACAACTATGTCCCTAACTTTAATGATTTACTCGTTCAAGTTTTGGTTGTTTTTTTCTTTCTGAAAAAAAAAAAAAAAAGAGAGTCATACTGGGGAAAAATCAATCTATTTACCTATCTTGAAACCAGAAAATGGGTCATTTACAAAAAGTCTGAGAAACTCCTCCAACTGCTTTTCTTTCTGATCTAATCTATTATTCTAGAAGAGTGCCCCTGTGTTACATACTTTCATAACCACAAATATTTTCCATAAAACAACAATAAAGTGCACGCTGTTACAATGCCACCGTTGACAGCCAGCTAGCCTGTCCTGCCAATCTGCTCCAGAAAAGCCTGTGAACAACTGCTCCCTCCCTGCCGCCTCTCCCTGTCCCGCAGCCAGTTTCCCCTTCTGGCACCAGTACTCCTGGACAAGGAAGCACACAGTTGTTTGGGCATCCTACAAAGCTTCATCAGCAACTTGGATTTGTACTCTTTTAACTGTACAGATTGTCCTAAACGTGCGGCAAGGAAATGAGGCTTTTAAGTCATCTGAGAACTTTTTAAACTCACTGATTTTCCAACAAAACCTTTTTTTAATTTTGGTTGGGTATTTGATTTTTTTTTTTAATTTGTTTTTTCCAAATGAGAAGAACAGCCTGGTGAAAGCTAAAGAAGAAACTTAGCAACTAATGCTGTGGAAGTGATGTGAGCCATGTTTTCTAATGATTTCCTGAAACTCAGGTGTTGAGATATTGTAATTTGAAAGCTGCGTCTTGTGGGATCTATATCCAGCATCCACTTATTTCATAATGTATTTGATAATGAAGGCACAGGCTTACCCTTTTACTGGTAAAGGACAGCAAACACAGTCAATATGCACTACTGACACAAAAAGCACAAGCAACAATAAAGCTAGTGTCAAAACATCTCGGCATCCTTCCTTTTGCTATACTCTTTTTGGCCATCTGCCTAGCCTTCCACCTCAAAAGGAAAAAAAAAAATACAAAATGAAGTTAATTTCAAACACAGGTTTACCTACACATATATGTTAGTGGAAGATTTTTATCATCTGTTGCTGTACTTTTTGAGGGTCCTAGATGACAGTATTTACCTCTTCAAATGCCAGCAAATGGAAATTTACTTGAGTAGTAGTAGCAGCTGACATGGTCCCTCAACTTTGCTAATGGTCTACATCACATTAAAAAAAACTAGCTTTATTTCATCCTATTTCTTGGATTACTATTGCTTGGTATTGCAATGCAGTTTTGTCACAGGTGAACAAAAAAGCCCTAGAAAAATAAGTTATCTGCTTGAGATCCCATGCCACTCAGCATGTGTGGACTTTCAACTGGCAAATAATTTAAACAAGTTTTTTGTTTAAAATTACATGCCAAGAAGAAGATTCTGAGTGTCTTCTCCAGCAACTGACCTCACCAAAAGCTTCTAAGTATTTTAAAATCATCACCTTGCAACATAACTTTTGAGGCAAGTGGAAGCAGCTATCACAGGAAAAAAAGCCAAACCAAAACCTACAGGATCTCAAATTAAGGAAGTGGCACCTAAAAAGCCTTTTTGCTTTTTTTTTTTTTTTTTTTAATCTCTAATCTCTACTCCAAACAATAACTACCCTCACCTGCTCCCAAACAGGTTGTTCAGTTTACACAATATTAACTTTTAAACATAAAGATTCATTGGCTGACTTCGCACGGGCAATACTGCCAAGGATCAGACTCCATCAAGGAACACAGCAGGTGGTCAGTCATATAACATGACACTTGACAGCTCTACAAGCCTATAACAGCAAAAAACTTGGAAATGCATCACCATATCCAAAATAATTCAAAGGTTTTAAGTATGAAATCTAGGAGGTTTTATAGTGTTGCACACATATTTAAACTCGAGTTGTGCCAGTTAATGTGTTTCATATGCAGTAGATGCACTACACATAATGCTAACTGCAGGGATCCATACTTTTTGGTAGGATTGAAGGAGGTGAGATGCAGTTAATCTCACTGCAGCCCTCTGGTAACTTGCCCTCACAATATGAGTCATTAATTGTATTACATGATTGGAAAACTAGAGTAAATAAACTGCTGATATTGGAAATTTGGCTCAGGACCCCAAAATAGATGGTTGGCAAAAAGGTAAAAGAAACCTCTCCCCCAACTATTTTTAACAACTGACTTCCACCACACATCTGCAACCAAACAGTGGATAGAGAATTCATTTCCATGCTATTAAATTGAGGTACAACTACCAGAAACATTAAACTATCAGTATTAGCTGATACTTATCCAGTTAATTCACTCTGCATAAGGGAAATTATTACAACACATCTAAAGGGATAGTTAAAGCTTACAGCTCAGAATTTTCTTCTCTTTTTTTTCTTTTTTTTTTTCTTTTTGTTTGTTTTGTAGTATTTGATGGTATTTTTTTTGTGTTTTATGTTTAGTTTCTCCTGTGTTACCAGCTGCAACTTCAAGGTTAATGACTTCCAAGAAGATTTGAAAGGAAGCCTGAAGACTTTTTCTTTTCCTGGGATTCTGCTTCTTGACCTTGTGAAAGTCCCAATTCTTTCTCAATCTGCTCTAGCTCAGACTGGTCAAGCAGTTCAAAATCATCACCTTCCTCTGTGTCTGTCTCCTCGCTCAAACTGGGCGCTGCCTGTGATGGACCTTGCTGTAGGGACTGCAGCTGGTCTTTGATGGCAGCAGACACCGCAGCCGTGATGACATCGCCAGCAATTCCACTCATTAAATTAAAGGTTTGGTCACTGGTCAAAGGCAAGGACAGCCCTGCAGTGGATGGTCTCTCTTTACTCTGTCTGGAAGCGTGATCCGCCTTGACATCAGTTTGCTCTTTCCTTCGTTTTTGCTGGGTGGGCAAACCGATGCTTGAGTCATCGTCGTCGTTTGTGCCGGCACCATTTTCTAAAGAGGGAAACTCCAAAAGGTCTCTAGCGAAAGCTTCTTCATGATCACTAGGTCGGTCAAAATCTATTACAGGGTTAACAGAAGAAAACAGTGTTAGCATTCACAAAAGGTTTCCCAAAAAGGCAGCCCCACGTAACAATGTGAGTAGCAAGTGTTCCTCTGAATACATTTACTAATCCCTACTCTAGTAGTTCTCTAGTGGAACGAGCTTTTTGTGACATCAAAAACAAAATGGTTTTGAGGTCATAAATCTAGCGCCACAAATCTGCTGGTATCAACCTAACTATTTGAACAAAGTAACTTTTTTAAGCTAACTTTTTTAGGCATTTCTCTGCAATGAAACAACCCATGCAAATCTTCAGCACAGCTGTTTCTAAATATACCAACCACATGAAGTCCTAAAATCCATCTCTCTTCACAATATATATAAACTACAAATATGTAAACATGTAAGATGTGTTACAAGCTTTTAACATGCATATGGAGTAATAAAAAGAATGCTTATCTGTTTAAATAAAGATATAAAACCAATGTAAAGACTTAATTTCTTTTTCCTTTCTTGGCCAATGCTTGTATTAAAAAGGAAACATAAAATGGAAACTCTACAGATGATCAGAATTGTTTCATGTTTTCAAGAGGATAAAAAGCAGGATGCAATCAAACATTTAATTTTAATTGCTGCATTAATGAATGACACAATATTTGTTATTAGAAATGTGTAAAACATACCGTGGAGTACATGGCCTGTGGAAGAGGCCTGAATCAGCACAAGCAAATACTTTCATCAAGTATTTGAATGAGAAGGTAAAAAGTTTGAACTTACTTTCTATGAAAACAAGCAATAGGAGCTTGTTGCAGGAGCATTCATAAGGGTTAAGGAAATAAATCCTAAAAATGACTCCTATGCCATTTTCTCCATTTTCTTTAGGAAAGACAGGCTGAGAAGGTGAGAAGGAAGGGTTGTGCTGCATGCAGAGTGGTGGCCCAAATGCACAGAGCTTTGACAGGAGACGAGCCAGTCCTCAAATGCATCCCATTTGGTTTTGCAGTTCTGTATATGTCCCATTTGCTGAAATGCTCCATGGAGAAGAACGGATGTTATTTTTCACTTAGCAAGGCTTTGAATAGAGTTTTCCACATGATCCTTACAGCCAAGCTGCTGAGCAAACGGGGTAAGGGAACTGTAAGGTGGGTGGAAAGATGTCCAGACTGCGGGGGTCAAAGGCTTCATCAGCAACACAAGGTGCTGCTGGAGGCTGGTTATTGGTGTCTGCCACAGGGACTGAAACCAGCACTGTTCAAGGTTTTTATTAATGACTTGGATGACAGGCTGAAGTGCACTCTGCAAGTTCATGGGCAGAAAAGAATTGCTGTGGGACAGGTGTATTTGATATTCTGGAGTCAGGATGCCTTCAGAGAGACCTCAACAGGCTGGAGAAAGGAACAGGCTGAAAGGAAACATCATGACATTCAACAAAAGCAAATGTGAAGTCTTGCATCTGGGATGGAATACCCTATACAGGCCAAGGGCCACAAGAAAAGCAGCTTTCCAGAAAAAGATCCGTGGGCAGCAGGTCAGTGGCATGCCCTTGCGGCAAGGAAGGTCAACCACACACTGAGCCATAGTAGCAAAATTGAAGGCAGAAAGTCAGTGGAGGGCATTTTCCTCTTCTATTCAGCGAGTACACATTTAAGTACTTTGCCTTGTTGTGACCTCTCCAGTTCTAGACAGACAATGGCACACAGGACTGAACCCCCTGGAGGGCCAGCATGATTATTTAGGGGGCTAGAGAACAGGATGTATGTAGATGCTGAGAGAATGGGCCTCGTTTGGCCCAAGAGAAGGTGGCAAATGGGGATCAGTTTAACTACTGAATGGGACAGTATAGAGAAGATGGGCCTGACTCTTCTAGGAGATGCACAGTGAAAAGGTCAGAGTAAACTGACACAAACTGGAACATGGGAAATTTTGACTCACTGTAAGAAAAGAACTTTTTCATCATGAGGGTAAGCAAATATTGAAAAAGGCTTTCCAGGGAAGTTGCTGAATCTCTACCAGTAGAGATGTTCAGAGTTCAAGTGGTCACAGCCCTGAGAAATTTCATCAAGCTTTAATGAAGAGCTTTGAACCTGCTTTAGACAGGAAGATAGATGAGATGAATGACAATTGCTTTTTACAACTTACGGTTCTGTGATCATACAATGCTGTCTATTTACAACTTGAAATATTAGGAAAATAACTGAAATTATTAATTTGGCCTGTAGTATCATCATTTACAGGCAGCTTTTCCTAGGAGAAATGCAAGATGAGCAGAGCAACAAACTACTGTTGTCCTTAATCTTTATTCCAGCAAAGTGTTTACTGATAAAAAGTAAGAATTTTTTTCCGGTCAAGATCAAGCCAAGTGCTTGAGAACTTTTTCCTAGTCCAAGTCTTCATAGGCTTATTGCTGGCTGTCTTAATTTCTAGTAGTAAAACCTGATAATACTTTTTTAAATTGCCTGTTTAACGAGTCAGTGTATATTCACTGTTTCTTTCTCAGCCTTTATTTGCTTAGCTTACCCACAAAAGCAGTGGTAGTAATTTTAAAGGGTTTACGTCCTTAAAAGGCTTGGTAGAAGAGAGTGCTACATCTAGCATTTACTGAATATTGGTTTTACCCAGTACTACTTATTTATTTAGACACTTGCTGATGTACTTAAAACATTTTTAAGATAAGGACAGTTCTTACACAAGATGTATCCAAAACTATACAAAACACTAAGATTAACTTTAAATTCATTTCAGAGAGAAAAGTAACAATCCCGAAACCTTCTGTCCTCAAATTATCTAATAATATCTAATTATCTAATAATTTTGAGGCAACTTGCACATGTGGATTCCACTGATGATATAGATGAAGCTGTTACATACCATCAGATGTGTCTGTCTGTGGAGAATACCCCTCGGATAAGTTAAAGGTCCCATTATCGGTCCAGGATACTTCTGAGACATCTGTGTCAGACACTGACAGCTCTTTGGCAACAATTGCAGGATTAACCTACACAGAAAACAGTCCCATACATGGTATTATTATATTTTTTAAAAATCACACTACAGAAAGCCAATGCTTAGAGACTGAACAAAATCCCTCTTTTATGTCATAGCAACATAAATCACCTCATTTTTAAGCCCTAATTGAAAAAATATGAAAATACTGTACAATGCTTAGAAGTGAAGCATCCCTCCTTGTAATAACTAAAGACTGTATTATACTAAAGAAGCATAGAAAATTCCAGCTACTGTAATAAAGCAAAATGAGCCTGCAAATACAAAATGTGCATAATGTAACAAAATGAGTAAACTTGGACCAGAAAAACAAGCCCAACATCTATAAGACCATCAAAAATTAGCTGAACAAAAAGACATTATTTACCAATTTATTGAACAATATTTATTATGTCAGATACAAATTTTTATCCCATGGGATATTTTTTTTTTCCAAGCATAAAATCACCTCCAAAGTAATCCCTGTCAAAGTCAGGCTTTATACACCACTGATCAAATACTGCATAGTAATTCCTATTAAGATGATTTTTTAAATATCAAATGGTATTCTGATTATAACAGAGAAACCTTTGCCATACAGTCATTTAGAATACTAGAAGAAAAATGAGAAATTTGAGTGTTCTCATACATATCTAGAAAGATGTTATAGATAGTATACCTATTTGCACCATCATTGAAAATTATTAGATAAGTGATTACAAAAATATCTGACAAATTACATAGACCCACTACAGTTTTATATTAATGTTTCCCTTTTGTATTTTAATTTAATAAAAGTCAACTGCAATTTCAGTGTTGGAAATAAAAGTAACTACCTTTGCTTTTAAATATTAACTCAATCATTCTACAGCCAATACACATTCTTAGCTCAGTAGGCCAATGAAACCATTACCTTAAGGGCCAGAAGTCACAAATGCAGTAGGTTGATTAGTATAAGGCTAAAGGTGGAGACTATGAGTCACTTCTAAAGCATACTGCTTATTTCAGGTACACAGCCTCCTGGGGAGGGCAAAGTCTTCCACAGAAGAACAGAGACAGCAATCTAGATAGCCTCCCATTATCTATATAGATTTTAAAAGCAAGACAGGGCTGACTGAAAAAAAGTCACCTTAGGACACAGAGCTGATATGTCTAATTCACTGTCATCTTCTGTGGGTTTTGTTTTTGCTGTTTCTGAAAGAAAAAAGATATATTTTTTATCCTACTCATGACAATGGATTTCCAGGTTCAGTGTGTGTTCTCTGTCACATAGCACAATAACTCTCCACCTGCTGATACAGTGCATCATTTATTTGCTATGCTACCAGGGAAACAAGCCTGACCGAGAGACTGGCTGCTTATCAAAATACAGCAACCACAGTGGAATAAAGAATGTTATTCTGAATACATTCCAGCAGAACTATTTACCTGCATTGTACTTCCTTGAGGAGTCCCTTTGCTCACTAGAATGTCATCTGCCCTGGCAAATAGATATCTCTCTTTTAGACTACACTGCTGGTAAAATGCACAGGTGTAACATATTGTTAGAACAGGCTGTGTTGTTATCCCACCACATTACTTTTACATAAGAACATGCAATTTTCTTGATAATTGCATGTAATCTTCATTCACAAATCCCTTCTTCTACCAACACCCAGCTACCCTGCATTCATAGTCATAAGCAAATATGCATACAAAGCATCCTCTGAAGTCAGGTAGAATGTTGCTCTTTACAGATAAACAGAGATACAAATTTTGTCTCCTCTGCCTGAGAATCTTTTAAACCAATATAAAAATGAAAAGCACAGTCAAAGTGTTCTTGGTTGCTTCTTCCTGGAACTTGCTTTTTCTTCTCTTGTGCCAATACAAGGCTTGTGAGCCCATGTGGTGAACCCAAGAGGCAAAGCAAGGTAGGGAACTTGTCTCTGTTAAATTAAACTGGAGGATGAAATGCAAGAAAGAACACACCTAACCTCAACCACTTTCCCAGTGCTGGCTTATGAAGTTTATTAAACTATAGTCTGATCTTTATCTCTGCCAGTTTCACTTAAAAACTGAACAAGTAGAACAATGCATGAAACAAAATTTCCAATGCATTATTCCTTATTATCAATCACTATCACATTAAATGTAAGAGAAGGGGAAAAGACATGTGGTGGTTCTCCTTGGGTCTAGAAACAGAACATTGTATAAAGAATTGTATAATAGTTACAAGAAATGCATGTTTTAAAGCAGATATTAAGTCTACTGATGTAGCACTAATTTAAAAGGATAGGCTACCTACAAGTCCTGTGACTACACTACAAAGGTTTAATTACCAAAACTGGAGCACACACAAGAAACAAACTAACACTGTTCATATACAGATTTTCCTTGAAATAGCTTTATTGCTTAACATCTAAAAGTTTCCACTATTACAAAGATATTGGATGAGATAGGCAAGATTTGTTTTAAGCTGATTCCTCCCCTTTCCACATAGAAACTTGGGTTAATTTGTAGCTGCTATCCTGTGGCAATTCTTATATGCTTTTGGAATATTTGGAGAAGAAAACATTATTTTTTTGGCTGGAGGGAGTTAAACCAAGGCAGATTTAGATACAGGAATAGAGTTTTGTTTCTTACTGAAAATTCTGTACTTATTTTGAGACTCTTGAATGAGTCTCTCTGCTGGGTAAGTTTGCCTTATCTAAAGAGAGATAAGCATTGCAAGCTTACAGCAAGTAGTTTTTTTTTCTGAAAACTTATAAACAGTACATCTAATCACATACAAAGAACCTGCCTTGTTTCTTTTCATGAAGTAATAATTTTTTTATTATCATACCCAGACACTTGACATAAATTGTCACTCCTTATAAAGCTAATAACAGTAGCCAGGTTCAAAGCAATTAATATCTCTACAGTTGGCTTCTCAGGACAAACCAAACTTTCTGCAAGGTGAATAAAATGCTCTGCATACAGAAGTACAATAATATTTTATAATAATATATAAGACTATAATTAACTACTCACCAGATCTCTCTTTTTTCTTCTGGTTGATATATTCCACTATTCCAAAATCTAGTTTCATCACAACAGCCTTTATTTTGCTGCACAGTTTCTGTCCAAATTCATTGCACTTAAGGAAGGGACATAAAAAGGCACACAATACTGTGATAAAAATGAAGACAGAGAAAAAATGGTATTGAAATATTGCTGTACAAGAAGTTACTCAGAAAGCTGAAACAATGCCTTTGCATAAGATAATGACTAACTTTACATAATACAGTTAGTTTTACATAAAAATGCATTGTGAAATGCCCATGTCAGACACTTTTAAGGTAAAATCCAGTTTTCAGGAGCTATTCCTACTAATCACAGAAAATACCATATATTCATACCAACTGACACCTTTTTACTATCAGTAAGACACGATTTATGGTCATTATAACATCTATCATTACCTTGATTTAGTCTGATTTTGATATCTCAACTTTGACAAAAGTGATTATGCAACATTGTGCCAGAATCAACACACTGAAAAAGCTTGTAAGCTGACTACCATATGACAAAAAATTCTAAGAAAATTCTTTTTTATATCTAACCTAAATTGACCCTCCTTCAGTTTAAAACCATCACCTCTTCTGCTATTGCAGCAGGCACTGCTCAAGTGTTTGTCCCCAGCTTTCTTGAAAGCCCTCTTTAGGAACTCAAAAGCCTCTCCCCAGAGTGTTCTCTTCTCCAGGCTAAACATCCCCAGCTTGCTCAGGCTATTTTTATAGGAGAGGTGCTAGGGCCCTCTGATAATCTCCATGTCCCCGCCTTTGGACTCAACAGGTCCATGTCCTTTCTGTGCTGGGGACCCCCAGCACTCCAGGTGAGGTGTCACCAGAGCAGAGGGACAGAATCCCCTCCCTCCCCTGCTGCCCACGCTGCTTTGGATGCAGCCCAGGACACGTTTGGTTTCTGGGCTGTCAGTGCCCATGGCTGGGTCATGTCCAGCCATTCCAGCACCCCCAAGTCCTTCTGGGCAGGGCTGCTCTGGATCTGTTCATCCCTCCCAGCCTGGTTTGATACCAGGGTTTACCCTGATCCAGGTGCAGCACCTTGCACTTGGTCTTGCTAAACCTCATGAGGTTCTCATGGGCCCACTTCTCAAGCTTGTCCAGGTCTCTCTGCATGGCATCCTGTCCCTCAGACTTGTCAAGTACACCACAGAGACTGGTGTCTTCTGCAAACTTGCACGAGTGTGTAAACAGGTATATAAACAAATAAATAAACAGTCCTTACACAGAGACCAAATAATGAACAGTACACACATACACAAATCATGACTGGAAAAGAGACCATACTTACACAAGACATAGGAGAGGACAATTCCAGGAATGTAACTTCCCAAGACAGTGAAAAACGTACATATGCTGCAGACTAGTAGGCAAAACTGGCAAAAACATTAAAATACACCATTAACACTTTCACTTAAATGATTAGATCATTTTGCAAAAGGAAGATGTTGCATGCTAATGAAATCTAGAATGCAGTGCAAAATTGATGTTTGTTTTTCAAAACTGGGTATTACTTTTAACACTTCTGGTGAAACTAAGCATCAAACAGTCCATTTTGGATAATTAGGGATTCATCCCCTCTTCTACCATAAAAACATGCTATTTTTATTCATTTACTGTAAAGCTTTAACAAGATCATGTTTATTGCTAAAATTACTAGAAATTATACCTTCATGGCGTGAAAATAGGCTGGACAATTTATATGCAGGATAAAACCCAACTCACTAATTGCAATATTACAATGCATGCTTGCTGCATATGTATAAAAGCAAAACATCCTTCCTCCAGCTACAGCTCTCTTTCCAGTTGTGTTACTTTGTGAAACTGTTTTCTCTCACATGCTGGCAAGCAATCTCTTGATGCTTGTTGTCTGCTCTAGCACCCTGTTAATGACACGGCTGAGCCAAATTCTCAACAAAATATTTGATATTTGGCCTTCGTGGTGACTGAGGCATAACAGTGCATTTTTCACAACTGCACAGTGCTCAACTGATCTGTTGAAAGTCTGCAGAAAGGATCCATTTGCTTTTGGAGCTGAATTGCAATAAAATGGTTAATTCACAGAAATCTTGCACACAGCATTACTGCCTAATTTGCTTCTAATTATAGCAGTAAAATAATAATGGCATGGCTTAGAGAATGAGGTCAGGGAAAAGAAGGGAAAACATGCTATCAAAATTGTATTTTCTAAATTAGTATTAGATATCTCTCAATATACAGTTACTGTCATATTACCACATTACTGATACCACATTTCCTTACTTCATTATAAACTTATTTTAAATATAACTTTATTGTCCAAACATACAACTGCTCTTTATATAATTTATTTTTTCTACATAATTTTCATTCTTCTATAATATTCATATATTTCATCCAGTTACTCATCTGTATTTTCAGCCTAAACTGCTAATATTTGAGTGTGGTACTACATACTTTCTATTTGCTAATTCTGAATGGCCTGTTTTCAGGAAAGATTTTCTGGCAAAATTAAGAGAAATTAAAAGAGGAGAAAAAGTCTTGTAGGCTTCTTTTAACTTGTATTTAGCAATACAAATAAAAAAATTTAATCATAATATATATTTACTTTATTTATATTTCTCTTTGGGAAAAAAACCCTGCTTCATCTTTGATTAGAACTAAATAATGATATTCTTCCAGCTTGTAGAAAAAAAAAGCCTTACTTTTGCTTGCCTCTTCATGAGCTGGGTTCTCCAGCTCAGTCTTTCCAGTAAAAAAAGGGAAAATCACCAAATATTAGTGTATAGAAGAAAAATTGCCACAATAAAGTATGAGGAACTCTCTTCATGTAGTTACTCCTGAAAACTACAGTTATTTGAGAAAAAAAATGTTTAAGAACATGCCTATCTACTTCTTTGCTTTTTCAAGTTTTTATTAAATTGTAGTTGAATTGTGGTGTTTTAAATTTCCAATTTCCTTTAAAAAGTCCATGGAATAACTGGTGATGTTCCAACAGCTGTAAGGGGATGGACTGTATTGCCATAAAGTTTACTGTGAACAGCTTTTCCCACTGACTACCTCCCCATATTCTTCACAGAAAAAAAAAAAAAAAAAAAAAAAAGTTAGCAGAAACTCATGACTGAATGTGTCAGAATGTACTTTTTTTTCTCTTTTTTTACTTTTTCACTTGGTTTTTTTTTCTAAATCTATCTCAACTTTTAATTAAATCATATAGAACTGTTAATCTTACTGGGGAGTGCTTACCTTGCCAGGGTTTTGTTCCTTAAAGTGGGACATTTCTTGAAGAAATACAAATAAATTCATCAGTGTTTCTGAAATGCACTGATTTATTCTGGGTCTGTAGTCTTGACTGGAATCGGTGACTCTCCAGCTGAGTAAAACAAACAAAAATACCCAACTTTGTTTACAGCTCATATGGAAGTTGAAACTGGTTGAAAACATCATGTAAAGTCTTAGCCTCTGGCAAGCCAATGGCTGTTGCTATGCTAGAGACACTTGTGCTTGTTTCTATGTATTTTATGTTGAGCTAATACAATCTTTTTAAGTAAAAAAAGTTAATCTGTTCAGTAGTAGCAGTTTTCAATCTGTAAAAAATTACTGCTTATTCATTCTTGTCATATGAAGACATTGAGTTGAAGGCACAGTTGTCATCTAAATCAAGCAATTGACCCCAAACTTGTTTTTTAATATTATTTTTTCTTTAAAAAATATACCACAGTACTTTTTATTGCCACAAGATGGCCACACATATTAATACATTTTATTTTATGCATATAATCCTTGTGCTTTTTTTTTCCTATTTTTTATTTTGTTCTGCAAACTATGATGATGAAATTGCTACCCAACCTAGAAAAAAAGAAATTGCTCTTGGAGTCTTGATGTTTACATAAATTTTCCTACTGAATTTTAGTTTTTCTATTATACTGAAAGGACTGTTTCTAAAGCTTATGACTGTTCAGTACTTTTAATAAAATACCAACCCCTTCAAAAAAAACCTCTACTAAAGAACATTCAGAAAACCATGGGACAGCATATGGGTCTATCACATTTGGGGCTGATCAGTTTATCCAATATTGGGCTTAAAATATCACATCATATACTTTTGTGGAGTAAACAGAGCGTCTACAACAAAGCTGTTTTATGAAACAACAAATCAAAATAAAGACATGCACAGTTTGTCAAGTCAAACTGGTGCAAAGAATGGACGAACCACCGTGCAAACACTGAGGTCAAAATAAAGACATGCACAGGCCAGTCAGTGTCAAGTCAAACTGGTGCAAAGAATGGACGAACCACCGTGCAAACACTGAGAATCTGAAGTCAATTCTACACCAGCTTTATTGAGTTACTTTTCGCATAATGTACTTCTGAGTACACACAGCTTTGATCACAGTGAATGCAAGGCAGCCATGAGCACCTCTGGCCATTTCACTGAGATATATAACCCATTACATGTCTAATGCAGTAACAGTAAACATTTTGTCACAAGTAGATCGAATTACAAGATAAATAAAAATCTACATTATGAAAAAATGACTGTACACGGGTCGGTGCACAGCCACCAGGAGACACACAGATGGTCAGATCAAACCCAACTCCTATCAGCGGCACACGGTCTCCGCAGCTTCGCTTTTGTAAAAAGGCACGATTTCGGTCAAAAATGCTCCGCTGAGACCCTTCCCTGCCTCCCGGCTGTCCTCGTTCGCCACGAGGTGGTGGCACAGCCGCGGGGAGCAGCCAGGGACGGGAGGGGCGGGGGGGACACGGCGGGGACAGAGCCCCACTGCCCGGGCACCGCCACCTGCACCAAACAGCGGCTTCAGCCACGGGGTAAGGCTCAATAAAGTCCGAACCCCCAAACCGGTGCCCTATTCCTGACTGCATTATAGTATTTATGGTGTTGCAGTGGTATGATTTCCTCTTACACTACAAAATAGGGTGAGGGGCATTTCCTCCCCTTTGAGGAAAACAAACATTGAAATATTTATTTAAAATAGCACACCTGAAATGCATAGGATAAGAACCCTGTGTCTGGGACTAGGTGACTTTGGCAATTTCCCAGCCACGCAAGGCACTGAATGCAGATATTTGTCTGTGACAGAGGATGCAAATAAAACCATAACATAACTCATAGAGATCACTGCAGGAACCCAGCTGGAGGGATGAGCAACATTGCACAGAACTTTCTGTCTGCACCCCACCCACAGCAGAGATTTCAATTTCCATAATCTCTGATAATTAGTGGCTTTGGGAAAGTATTACGCAAGGATTTTGGCCTACAGGAACTGAATTTTTATGGATAGGCTACTTCCCCTAAAGAAACACTGCTTCCACCTTCTGTAAACCATTCTATAGCATTAATAATAAGTATTTTAAGAGCTGCCCATTTATTCCATTACTGAAAACTACTATTACGACAGTGCTCTGAATAATAAAATCCTTTTACAAACTTTTACTCCTACCCTTTTTTTGAAATTGTTGACAATCAAAGTAGAACTTTGTGGAAGCACAAAGAAAAAATGAACAGGCCTGATGCCTGCTATCAAATTACAGCTTTAAAATACCTAGGACAACTGTAGATACTCACTTTAATAATTTTAAGCTGATAGCAAAAACAGAGGGGGGAAAGACAAAAGCAGAAAGTACAATAAAAATGCAAACTATTTTCACCACTAATATAAAGACAATATAGATTAAAGAGAAGGAGCTACAACAAGGCACAATGGGATAACTAGTAACAATTCAAAAACAAAAATGCTAATTATGAAGAAAAAGTGCACATTTGCAGGGAAAGTTCTCTGCAGTTGCCTTCCTTGGTGATAGTGATGCTTTCTTTAGCCAACTTTTTGAAAGCATGAGCCGCAGTGCAGATAAAATATCTTGCTATATGCTTTGGCCCTGTGGTCCACATGTGGTACCTGGACAAGATGACAAGCAAGAGGAGTGGATGGTACAGGTGAAATTTGCTTCAAAACTTTGCAAAGACACTACTGAACTCCACAAAAGAGTACTTGGCAGTCCCTTCTAGGCCACAAGAAGTCATAAGACACCTTTGTTAGCTCTATAATAGCTACAATTTTCTATTTTACAAGGAACACCAGGGACTATTTTGAAGCCTTATTTTGATCTAGGCAATTAGAGGTGTAAGAAAGTCAGCTTGCTGATCTTCGGTGTGATCACCAGATGCACATGCTGACATTCTTGTTCACACCTCCCAACAACCACCAGCCTTGGTGATATCTATCTTTCCTGTCTTTTTACCCTGAGCAAACTTAAATAGCAGTGTTACCCACAGTCCAGAGGGTTAGAGCAAGGGGGAAGCAACAGATCCTGGTGAAGGGGGAGTGAGAAAGAAAGGAGGTACATCATATAGTTGTATGTACAACATATAATGTACATACACAAAGACAGAGAGGTTATTTCATGGCCCTGTAAAAACAGAGGTAACTATGAAACTTGCATTAGATCAAAAGGAAACAGGCACACAATGATGCATACTCCAGAGAAATTAATTTTCCAATGGTCACATTTAAAGATAAAAAGGGAAAAAGAAGACATGTGAAGTGATGTAGACGATGAATGTGGAGTGCCTGACTATGAGATAACTCAACCAAGAATATAAATCTATTTCAGCATAGTATTAGTACATTACTTAAATGCGAACCCTGTATTTCCTGCCAAAACAGCTTTGGGGACTGCTGTCCATGCTCCTCTGGGGATAAGCAGCCAATGCTGACTACTTTCAAAGGCTTTTGTGGGTTATTTAGAAAGAATAATATTTTATGCTCCCATCACTTATTCTTGGTTTGATATACAGTGCTACACTTCCATTCTAAAACTACCGTCAATAAGGTTGAGGGCGTTCAGAAAAAATAAATTACTCACATCCTTCTGACTGCCTATTGCATCATTTCTATAACTGAGCAAATATATAAACTGTTGCCTAGTAATTGCAAAAAAAAACCCTACCCAAAACACTCTACCACCCAGACGCTTCCACTGATCACACTCACAAACCTTGGCCAGAAAAGACAGTGGCATTACATTCACTAAAAATGACTGATGGTGTCATGCTCCCATTTCGTAGCTAGACATCTGTTCAAGCAAAGCCCCATCACATTTCTCTCAGAAAGGTCAGCAGATCTCATGTTACTGGTTTAAAGATCTCTTCGTGATGTGCTGGATTGTTTTGAATTATGTGCACACAGTTTTCTATGTATCTTCATGCAGATACGCTACTCAGAACTGCAGCAGTGACAAGAGAACACCATGATGTGGTGGATCGGAAGGACTGCACCCACATAAACACAGAGTTTGTAATTATAGAGCTTCTAAATCCTCCTGATTTCCCAACTGTAACCACACACATTTGTAGCCTGTGCACTCTGTAATTTTCAGGGTAACTTGGAATGTAGTAGTCAAGGTGGAAGAACCGAAAGTTACATTCCCAAAGATATGTAAATAAAAAATATAGGTAATATGGCTATCTGGGAGTTTTTAAAAAGGTAATATATAGAACCTATAGAATCATGCAGCTGTAAGAGATCTAAATATCAAAGGACAAATAAGCAACCAGTTCATAATGAAAATTAATCAAATGAATTCCAGGGTGTAAACTGTTAGCAAACCCCAGTCAAGCAGGTCTACCTTTTCAGAGCTTTCACAGGTTTCTGCTGTAAGAAAGAAGTCACCACAGCACAGAAGGGAGTGATTATAATGATACAGTTTTTCTCTGAAGCAAACATTTTATACCTGAAGACCTATACAAAAAAGTAGGTTTTAAAATTTTTCTTCTAAATTATTAAGGTACAGAGATAAGGGATTTAAAATAGTATCTAGACTAAAAAGTTTGTGTAAAGTTTTTATTTACATAGAAACTTCAGGAGGACATATACTGAAAATGAAAATAAACACCCCTTTCTCTTTCTAAAATATAAAACAGTGTTAAAAGGAAATTTCACAGTTAAGTATATTAAAGTACCAATGGCAAAACCTCTGAAAGCTACTACTGAACTGTGGTGGAACACAATGCACTATTGATTAGCCTTATAGACACAAAATGTAAAACATTTGTGAATGTTATGTGCACTATGTGCAAAGACAGAATGGCCAGCGCTACTAAACTCACAGCACAGCATCCTAATGACCTATGTGACTAATTTTAAAGGTGACCATGTAGAACTGGGCTCTATCCTGTGCCACTTTTGGATCCTATGCAATCATTAAGTATACTAAAATAATTGTATTTGTGTCATGTGGTCATGACCAAGTTAACAAGACCTGCAATTTAGCTGAGTCACTGGGATACCATGTAAAATCGTCCTTGCATCAAAGACTTACACAAAAGAAAAAGCAAAACCAGGAAGCATCTACTATATAATATACTTCATTCTTACACTTCACAGAGAATTTTCATCTACAACCTTTTTGCTCCAAATACTGCAAAACTTTTCTAACAGAAACCTCTTCAGCTTGTAGATATCCATATGCATCATATCTCCCATTGCTAATCCACAGGTGCTGCACAGATTTAGGCTCACTAATACGTGGTACTGTGGCTAACAATCTTTAACAAATCACATTTGACCATCCCTTCAATGTTGAGGCTTTGGCACCCTTGGAATCTCTAAGATATAGAGACCTCATTTTTAAATTGAAGCTGGAGAATGAGTTATCAGCCTTAAAGAGTAGCTAATAATTCCCAATCCAAAAATCTCCTTTAATTATCATACCTGCAGTACTTCAAATACATTGTTTATAAGAACTAAATGAATTGTGTTATACTACGTAACACTGCTTTTCAAACTCTTCAAGTGTTTTCTTCCCAGCCTTGTCTATCTGCAATTGACACTTCAATTTTGTGCTTTTTATTAACAGTGCATCTGTCCAATTTGCTGTTCCTGTTTTGTTTTTTTCCCAAGGGAAGGTGTGGAATAAAAAGTTGAAAAAAATCTTATTTCACAGCTTTCCCCCTTTTACTTCCTGACCAAGATGATTTTTTGTAATATTACTGTACAAGAAATATGTTTAAATCATCAGCATTTGATGTGCCTTTCCCACTGGACTGCATAGCAGAGTGGCAGGGCCATGTGACAAACAAGCAACCTTTCATCCCTGACTCTATATACTCCTTGAACAGAGTGTTAAACCAAAGCCATAATTATATTTTCTTCTCTTCAACTGACATGGGAACATTTTACCACTGGTGTCCTGCTCAACAATACCAATTCAATAAATTAAGGTAGTTTTTTTTTTGCTTATATTAATAGTCAAGAACAAAGTTTTCTGAAAATTAAGGCAAACTTATTATTATAAAAATACACTGAAGTGTTCTGCAAAGAGACATGGGAATTCATATTGTCCAACAGATTGTTTAAATTTAAAAAATGACCCATTACTAACAAGATTTTTTTTGGAGGGCATATGTTCATCTCCTCTATTCAGGTATAATGCATCAGTCATCTTATGAAGTCTTAATAAGGAGCTGCATTGCATTTCTTCAGCTGACTGAACACAAACTGGTTAATTCTAGATTTTTCTGAAGGTGATCCCAGCATACAAGCTCCTCAATACAGCAGACAGTATTAAATGTTGTCACTTTTTGCTGAATGTCCCGCTAAGACAAAAAAAATACACTCCAGCTAAATTGGGGCATTTCAGGGCAGAGCTCCTGTGGGCGGACTCTGGTGAGCAGACTTGCAGGGCAGCTCCCACAGGAAACCCTTCCTCTGACCTGTGCTCCTCCTGCCCAGCTCCCCTGAGGAGAACACCAGCTCCTACTGCAGTTCGAGGTCATTCAAAGCGCGATCTGACAGTCCAGTGCCATTAGTCTAAATTCATGACTTAAGTTATTAAGATATTTTTTAATGTCTCTTTGCATGAGAACGAGTCTTTCAGTGCCATGTGAATACTATTATTGACTTGCCTTCTGTTTAGCAAAGACTATAATGGTGTTTACTGTGTACTATTGCCCTTGGTGGTCCAAGGGCTGGGATCTTTTCAGGTCAGGTTCCCATTTGTACAAACACAAAAGGGATATTTTTGTTCAGAAAAAGTAAGGAAACTCCTTACTAAGCAACAAGACCATAAAGTTCAATTTGGAGAACTTTAAACAGATCTGCCCAGCTGCTGGAAGCAGTTCTTTAGGAATTACTTTTCTCTTGCAAATACAACTCTTTTTGTGCTTTTTCACAAATTTATTTTCCTCCTTCACAGCCTCCATATTCTTCAGCTGGGATATTCCTAGCTCTAGGCCTTTCAAAGTCAAACAGCTAGGAAAGACGAGCTTAGTATTCCCTGAAGTGCAGAACAGCTGCACAAAAAAAAAAAAAAAAAAAAAAAAAAAAGTAAAAAACCCCTGTATTTTCAAGTGCCAAAGAATATTTTTTAAAATTACTTTCTGTGTTACCAACAAGATGACTGTAACTTTTTCTGTGCACAAGTTCATTTCGACTCTTTTCCATGGATTTTAATGTATTTTGTACAAGTAGGTCATCACTCACTACTCCGATGCATTACTGAGAGTTCCTAAAGTGTTTCCACCACTTCAGGACCAATATTCAGTGTCTTTTATACATTCTTGACTAACATTAGATTCCTCATAAAAAGTCAGTTTAAAAAAAATAAAAATTATACTGTCTTACAGTTGACCCAATGATAAAGAATTACTGAGGGAAAATATCTTCGTATGCTAAATTGTTTTCAATTCTCTACCTGTGGCCATGTATTTCCTCACTGTTCTTCATCTGTTACCAGCCATGATCATGTGCCAAAACACAACAGAAAATATAAGAGTGTGTACCTGCTCTTCACAACTCTTCACTTTTTGGCTAGCCTTACTAAGAAGTATTTGTGCATCTGTTCCCTTGCTTATTTTTCATTTTAATTCACAGTATGACTAACAGAGTATTGACCAATGCCACATATTTAATGTGATGTAACCATGTTCATGAAATACACTTGTGACACAACTTTACATATTTTCTGAAGTAGGACATGAACTTGGAGAGAGGATGTAAGAAGTATGTGCATCTGAGCAGGGCCTACAAGGAGGGCAGTGTGCTGAAACCAATCAGGGATCAAAGTTCATTCTGCACCTTCCACTAAAATACTACTGCTCTCCTTTCTTAAATGCATGCAAGCTGAAGCTTTGATTCAGTGTGCCCTTAAAATTACACCATTATCTGTGCATTTACATTACAATTTCTTTCTTTGCAATTCTAAGATTAATTGCTCCTGTACAGCTCCCATAGATCCTCCTTCTATTTCCTCTTGTTTAACTTGGACCAAAATATTCTGACCTCCACTAAGCCTCATTAGCACTTCTTCAGTAATCTTCTCCAGTTATATCCTATTTGTTATGACCAAGACAAAAAGGCAAATTAATTTCAGAAAAATAAATTGGAAGACACAAAAGGATGAGGGATGAACATCAGGGTCAGTTAATTTAATGGTAGCTTCAAAAATGATAAATGGTCAGAGCAGGCTCTGTTATGTTTTTCCAGGTTACTGCTTTAGAAAAGCTCATCTTTTTTCTTCCTAAACAAAAACTCCCAACTTTGATAGAAAAAGAGGTCTTAGAGTCTTAGGCCTTCTGTTTAGCTGCCAAATCTTGCTGCAAGCCTTTATAGAGAAAGAATTATGAACAAAATAAATTAGATATTATTACAAAGCTGAAAACTTTTTTTAAGGGGTCACACATATTTCCGGTTTTCTTTATTGAAAAATAAACAATTGAACAAAGTGGAGATCTCACCAAACATTTTTTGAAAAACACCAATTAACGCATTGGTGATTATCAGTAATGGGTCAACATTTCCTTAAGAGAAGAAGAAATGCTACCTGCAACTACAATTAATTGTAATCTATGTCATATATATATATAGGGCACAACGCAGATATCCCTGCAAACGGAAATGTGTAGGTGACCCCACCCCTGCAGAGACCCAATTGCCCCTGGGGATCCATTCACCCACGCTCATCCAGTTAGGGGGCCGTGCTTGAAAGTGTTGCTCTACAACACACAACCAGAGCTATCTCCTCTGTTTCATCTCACAGTGCTCTGACAAACATACTGGAAAAACATCCACATAAATTTAAATTTTAGATTTAAATGTAACTAGAAGAAATCAAACCCAAAGCAATAATGAAATGCCCAGTTCTGATCCCTGTAGTTGCTTAATTTCTTAGATTTGCCTCTGTATTCTGGCATTTTGTTCACTAACTTCTAAAAAAAAAAAAAAAAAAAAAAAACAAAAACCAAAAAAAACCCCCATCTCTTTCTACATGCTGCACTGATACTCTTTTTACAACATCAAATATTTCATTAACACCATTGTAGAGCCAACATTTTGATTAGCATCAAGACTATGGAAAAACTGTGTGGACTTTAAGAAATCTAGATTATAAACTCTGTCATAACCAAATATCAATAACATCTACATTTCAAATATCTATATTAAAAACTATTCGGCTAAATTTAATTAGGGCATTTACTTCATAGAAATGTGTTGGATCATATTTGAGAAAAAACAGTATTTTGAAAATTGTTATCAAGTTTTGGATCCAATAACTTTTTTTTTGTCCTGACTGTTGGTTTTATCAGCTAATTAAAATAAAAGCTGAACTTCAGAAAGACAGGCATACCTTAAAGGGACCCAGTGCCCAATCTCACAGAAATGAGTGTTCTGTCAGTAGCATGGCTCCAACTAAACTATTTCCATGCCTGACATATTGAGGCTTTGAAGGAAAAAGTGACCAGATAGAAACCACACAGTATTTTCTTCCCTTCACCTTCAGTTTACGAGGTACTCCAGAGCTGCTCCATTTACCCTCTATCAGACATTGACTCCCACTTCCCTCCTGAGAAGGTTAGCATTAGAGGCAAAGCCCTCAAGAAGCAGAAGATCGGTTACAACGCAGAGAAAACTGATCTCAGGCAGAGCACTCAGGAGCACACACAGATTAATTTCATGAAGCCTCAGTCCTCGCTGCACTGCACGGGAGGGCCAGCACAAGCAAAGTACAGTACCTGTCATCTTGTCCCAGATCCTCACTGTCTGGCATTTCAGATGTAAAAGGGAATTCTCAAGTCTCTCTCTATCAAGCTAGATAATAATCCAGGCAATGATCTTCTAGTCTGTTTTGTGTTTTAGGAGCCACCAGCTAGGCACCTGTGCTGCTCGCTGCCAGGAAGAATGCTCCTTGCTCAGAGAGCAAATGTTTACAAGACATCCTAAGAGCTGCTGGTCTTGAATGAAGTTCAGAGCGGTCGGCTTTGATTGGCCGTGGCTATAAATAAACAAGTCGTGACTCACCTCACACACTATGACAGGGTGTTTAGTAGCCAGCATGGTCAAAAGCCAAACAGTTTGTTTTCCTTCTGGTCATGTGAGGAAGAATCACCACCCATTTAGTACTTTTATTTTTCTGCTTCTACTGGAAATCTTCCTCAATATCTCCCATTTTTCTCAGGTGTAAGCAGCAACCAAAATGATGAGAAGCTAAATCACTCAAACTTTATTAATAAAGTGAAAGGCTTGAGAATATGAGAGCAAAGAGTTTATTCTTAAAACTATAAAAAAATCCTTTTTTTCCTCCCTGCAAAGTGTCAGTCACAAGCTGTCAGAAGAAGCCAAATTATTCTCCAATTACTAAATTCACAGATGAAAAAAATCCACAAAAACATCGTAATTCTTTTAAATAAGGAATAGGAGTACAAGTTTACAATAATGATTAATTGCATTGCTTTTAAGTTCCAAGCTCATTTGCACAACTAATCTTAGATAGTTGTGCAAATGAACGCTGTGCTGAAAGAGTCCTCAAAAACTAGTTTGCTGGCAGGAGGAAGCTTTCTGCCAAAATACTTTGATTGCTTCTGTGAAGGTGAATTGAATATGGATTTCCTCCTACGGCTTTTCTTCCTATTGCTGCATGCGTGACAAGGATTCTGTCACTCCAGCTACACCAGCTATGTCTCTATTAATTTTCAACACCCCCGCAACCTTATCTGTGCTGGTGAAGCTTTGTCACACAGTCCAAGACTCCAGGGATCCCTATGTCTGTCATTCAGCACTGCTCCTTCACACAGCTTCCTTCCTTCACTGAACAGGCTGACCTGTTGTTCTTAATATATTTTTGAATCCACATTACATCCAGAGACCTTCATATAAGAAATCTCTTTTCCTAGAAAGAAACCCAGCAAGATTTACACCTGCCTGTCCTGCATAAGACAGTAAGAATTGTCCTGGGGATGTCAAATGTTAAAAATAAATAAAATTAAAAAAAAGCAAAGCTGGAGCAAAGGTATGCCTTGTATCTTTGATTTGCTAAGCTATATATGGTGCATTGTGAGTAATACATAATTTCTGGAAAGCTGCTTAACTTTTAAAATGACAAAGGATTCTATCTTTTCTTCTTTTTTTCATATAAATTTCTTCAAAAGGACTAGTAAGGTCTAAAAAACCAGGATTAAAGTCCTCTGAATAAATTGTGTAATGCAATATATAAATAAGCATTAATAAATGTCACGCCTACAACTGAGACTTTCCATGGTCACTGATACCTCCATATTCCAATGCAATTATTTTTTCTTTTCTTTCCTTTCCTTGTTTCTTTTCTTATTTCTGATAGTTATAGATGAAATAATTAAAAGTTGAATTTCTTCAAGCTTACCCTGAAACAATAGAGCTGCTAAATTAAAAAATCTTAATTAATAAAATGATTCTGTGTAACAGTTTCATCTTCAGGTTGAAGTTGTGATGTCTTCTAATTAGGAAATGAAGCAAAAGAAATAACTGAAATGTGCAAACATGTAGGAGCATCATTCATAATTTAAATGTAGCATCAAAAATGAAAACAAACAAACTTGAATCCCTTGTGCAACTTGGACTGCCTTAGTTTTCATGCACTGCAATATGCTCTTACACAACCACATAAATTTACTATGTCAAATGACTTTTTATAAAAAATTCCATTTTAATGCATTTGATGATCACATTCAGAAGCTGAAAAGCTTTCAGTATCAAGTCTATCCCTGTATTTCAGCCTTGGAAATTGATGTACACCAAACTCTTCAAATGCAGCTTTGGACTGTTCATTTCTTGGTCACACTCTGTACACAGAGCTTACTGCTACAGCAGAAAAACTGTTTACTTTTACAATTCCTTACAACTCTTTCCAGCTTTCACTGAGGCAAGGAGGTTATTATCACCTTATTTACTTATTCATAAGGAAGACCTGCAAAGATTAGGTTCAAAACTGTCTACTAAATGAGTACCTATCTAAAATGTCAAGGATGTGTTAGGTTGGAATTAGAGCATTTATAAAACACTTCAGTACTCTAGTATTGGAGTGGTATTCTAGTGGTATCACTGCTCATCACTTTTGAAAATCATACTTGAGAACAGCATGAGTGCATAATTAGTGGAACTGCAATCACACTGAAGTATTTTGCTTGATATCACAAAGACTATCTAGAAAAATCATCTCATTTTTTGATCATTCTAAATTTTTCTGCATCCAAGGGAATTGGAGTTTGTATTGGCCCATCTGGAGGTTTCCTGCAGAACAGGTTCCAGATTATTTCACAGCAGCATGAGATGGACTGACCTCTCCAAGAACACTTGGGTGGAAGCAGCAGGTAAATAGAAGTAACGTACTCAATCAGGTCAAAGGGCTTTGGCATCTTTTATTGTGTCCAATAAAAGATGCAAGGAACAGCCAAGGAAAAAAATACATTGCTGCCTTCTACAGACAGTCTTCCAGATTTCAGTTTGTGGAGATTTGAGCCAGCAGTGATGCCTATTTTTTAGCTCTGAATGGATTTCCATCCTGTGATAACATCTACAACATCTTGTGGCAAGAGCAGCTGCAGCTTAAGTGCATACTGTTTGGGAACAAAAAACCAGCCAACCCCCACCCAATATTGCCTGCTGTGGTCTAGCCATTTCAACTGGTTTCCAAGATGTCTTATACTGGAACAGGCAGATGACAGTTAACTCTCTTCAGCTTTTCACAGTGATTTACTGTTTTTGCAGACCATTATAGTTCGGGGTTTTTTTGATGGGACTGCAAAATTGAAAGACATAGGTGTTTAGAAAAGCGTTTACCATTTTATATCATTGCTAAAAATCAGTTTTAAATTTCTCCAATATTGAAAACTCAGAGTGACTAAAAGTGACAGAATGAGGAAGGAAAGTATTTTCCTACCCATGTAATTTTTCAAGGAGATCCTTATATCCTTGCATAGTTGAAGCTAAGCCCTGCATTAACTGCACTGGACTTGAGTCACTCTTCTCTGTCTTTCTAAGTTCCTTGCTACTTTTGAGGCCTCAACTCACATGACTAATCCATGCTTCTCTGACCAACTTCTTTGTCTGAGCTGCTACATTCCAGCCTTGTCATGTCTCTCTTAACTTCTTGCAGCGTTTTCTGAAATTCTCCCTCCCCTTGGCTCTGTTGGTTCTTCAAGAGAAAGAACAACCCCTTCTACCTTACAGTGAATTCCTCCTCCTTGTGCTATTACTTCCGAAAGGAACATGGAAGCTCTTGGTTTCGTAATCAAGAGGAAGAAGATTCTATCTACAATGTCCTCCTCTTGGTCAGCTCATTCAGCTTTGAAAGCCCTATTTTTGCTCACCTGTTTCATTCATGTAAGCTCTTGCATGCCCTCAAACACCCTAACTATTATTTTGTAAATTCTTCCTGTGTTTACCATAACCAATTTAAGGTAGGAGAGACCAGAAATGTAGTTATTCCCAGTGAGAGCATACTATCATTTACACATTTTGGCCTCTTTTCTAAGTCGTTCCTCATGCTTTGTTGGCTGTCATTACCACACTTTTACACACAGCTTTCCAGAGTACCTGATCTTCTTTATGTTATTTGGATAACTTTAAGAATGAGTTCTTCTTACTTCTGCTTCTCTACACTATCCTGTTTTCCACTAAGCTGACCTCTTCTAGACCTTTCCAAAAACTTCCTTGAGAGCTGCTGAGTAACAGCTCTTTATGTCAGGTATGAAGACACCCCAAAAGATGTGCTGGCATGTAGATCAGATTGACAGTCTGCCTGACATATGGCTTGATCAGGGAATCTTACCAGTTTCGCTCTTGCCAAGTACAGATTGGGGCTGAACATGTATTGTAATTATCAAGTAAATGGCCTTTTGCCCAAATAGTGTGGACGTCTATGCAAAATTTTCCTTTTACCGGCAGGCACCAAAGACTGCACAAGTCTTCAGCAAAAGAAGGGAAATAAAAGCTATATTCTTGCCAGAGACAAGGAAGCAGCCTCACTGAAAAGCTAAAAAGGGTTGGAAATAGTGTCATATACACTCTTTACACACTCAAGATAGATACTGATGATGCTCAAGGGTTTTAGGAGGTAGGTGGTGCGTCCCACCCAGGCTGCAAACTTTCAAAGATTTTAATTAATCAGCTGTGGCACACTTTAGCTGGACAACCAGCTCCAGAACTACTCACAACCACTGCTGCCTTCTATGTCTCTCCTCACCTAAAAGGAAACACAGAGCTTTCAATGTGTAACCCTGTTCTAATTATTCAGCTATGAATGAGCCTCACTTCCAATAATGTGAATGAAAAATAAAAAAAAAAAATTACCTTTTTTTTTCCCCCCTCCTCCCACCAAAAGAACATCTAGTTTGCATTTAGTTTAGTTTGCATTTCCAGAAGTAGTGGAAAAGTCTAGCATTTTACTTTATGTAGATGGTTTGTACTGGTGTATCTTATCTTCAGCAAAAGCATGGGTTTAAAATTAACCATGATTGTCAAAAAGAGATGTTTAGGATGAAAATGAATGTGAAATGACTTTTAATGCTATTGAAAAAAAATAATATTATTAACATATATGAAGTCCTCCAGAATTACCTATTTCCCTCCTTTTCAATTTAGGAAACTGAGTAAAAGTATTACATTTGTGTGTGTGTGCAGGCATGTGTACATTTATATATTTATAAGCACACACATATGAAAGTATAGGTTTTACCATATTTCATCAATTTGAAGGGCATGCCTGATTTTCCTGTATTTTCAACCAAAATTTGCTAAAAGTTTCCTGTCCTGATTCTTTCTATGTAAAGCTGAATTCAAACTGCAAATACTTACTATATTTACTTAACCTTGAGGTCTCTCCATACACTGTGAGATATACAAAGGAGGCTGGTTTTAAAAGAGAGGAAACAAGCGTAAATGAAAAATCCTCAAACTGGACCTGCTGAACATGCTCAGTTCTTTGCTGGGGTACTATACCAGGTGTAACCACAAGCAGTAAGCAGTGTGCTAAAAAAGATGAAGACACCTATTACACACAAAAAATAGTCTGGTATTTAGCTGTACCAAGGTTCAGGACTGGAAAAAAAAATAAGAAAGAAAAAAAATCTTTCAACAGTTGAAGACCAATAAAAGCAAAGAATAAAATGATCAGGAAATTTTTTCTTTCTTCATGGAATTCTGCATTTGATGCAGGATTCTTATTTGTACCTGGATGAAATAATTAATTATTAAACATTTCCAAGATCACAAGCTGCATTTTCAGAAAAAAGCAGCCCAAACAAACAGCATTCTGTTTTGACAAAAAAAAAAAAAAAAAGTAGTGCAACATTCAAAAAGCTAAACAAGATACCACATGCAAGAAATATTCACTGGGCAGAACAAAGCACATGAATATGTATTTTTAGAGAGTCATAAAAAATTGAGTATGAAAGCAAACTGACTATCAACAGACACCAAAACCTGATTTGTATCAGCAACAATGAATTGTCACTATGAGGTTTTAGTGTTTCTCACACAGCACACATAATAATGCTCCCTGGTGCATGACAGTATTTCCAAGTTTCCAACACAAGCAGAAAGAGGAATTAAGGAAGAAAGAGACACTCCAACTGCAGTTTTAAAAGCAGATTATTAATTTTAGTCACATGAAGACAGCAAATCTTGCTGTTTACAAATACGACAGATCATGCTGGATTTGTGTGACAAACAGAGAGGAGCTGGAGACAGGAAGGTAGATCTTACCACTAAGGGTGAAAATCTCAACTGCTCTGTGACTTTTTGGCCATGGAATCTTGTTAAACAGCTATAAAAGAAACAAATATTTGGAGGCAAAAGAAAAAGACTAAACAAAAAACCCAAACGCACCTAGCAATGATCTCAACCATTTCTGAAGATAACTGAGTATTTTTTCAAAATTTTCAAGAAACCTTTTACATATTCATTAAATTATTTGATTTATTATACTGCATTTCTACAAAGGTACTAGTTTTGTCCTAGTTCTCATGATCTGTAATTCAGTCAAGTCATATTAAAATGCACTTTTTCCCTAGGCATACATGCTATTCAAGATTCTGAAAATTGCCCATCTCCCAGTCTCTTTGTTTGCAGCACTCTGAATCTGTTTCTTCTCAGCAGTTGTTTTCTTTTCCTACTGACAAAAAGATGAACTGTATGAAAGGCAGACCATACAGCAAGATACTCAGACCACATACTGAGTGCCCCTATGTCTAAAAGATGTTGCTGGTGTGCTCACAATTTGCTTAGATGACACACCATTACTTCAGTGCTGCAATCATCCTATGAACATGAGGATAGGAGCCAGTTTTCCACCTAATTATATAATCTCTCCTTTGGTGCAGCGTAAGAAACTCTCTCCAGAGAGAGATTAGTGCAATTGCGAGCCATAACTAGATCCAAGTCCCAGTCACCAGTTCTTAACTAGACCTTAGAAGCTTAAGGATGAATAACTGCAGGACTTCAAGTACATTATAATGTAAGCACAACACACAGTTATATATCATTCATTATTTTCACTGACACCAACCCTATTCTTCCATCCCAGCATAAAGAGCCAAAGTTTTGACTGATATTCAGAATTGCTAGCCAAATATTTTTATAGTAGGTATGATTCATTTTAAGTCCTTAAGCTTCACAGCCTTTTTCAATGCCTGTATAGTGAAAGTGAGACAGATGACTAAATGACTGCAAATTTATCTACTTACTAACATTAACTTATCTATTTGTTTGCTTACTATGTGACAAGACATGAACTCTCCAGTGTTTACATGTCTGATGGTAAAACTGCAATCATATTCTCTCCCTTTAAAAAGAGCCTTTTTTCCTTAGAATTGTCTTTCTTCAGTCTCAGTGTGGTAGTTTATAAAACTGCAGCTGTGGCAAAAGAAAAGATTATTAAATGATCACTAACATGACTCAGTTTCAAGGCCATATTTTCATGTGATGGAGAAACTGGTAATCTGTATGCTACATCTGTTTGCTACTTTCCATCTCCAACACTTGTAACAGCAAGTTAGCAATTCTGATATACTTTAAGAAAAAACAGTAACATGTACATTTATATAAGCAAATTTTTAAGTATTTACAAAATAAAACCAGGTAGAAAATGTCATAGTGCATGCCACTTTAGAATGCACGTATTTGTGTATAATGATAATCAGCTGGTTTAAAAAAATATAGGAACCTGTCACCACAGTTCATATTATGTTTTGACCTCACATAACAGCCCTACCAGCTGAAGAGAGAAAGCAGACATAAATAAACCTCTTAAATGCCAACATTAAAACTCAAAGTAAATAGTTCTACCTAGTAAAACTTGTGACAACATAGAAGGGTAAGATAGGTAATAATAAGAAGCAGCAGCAAGAAACACATTATACAAAGCAACAGTATGTTTCACACGATGGCAATTCATACACATACACAATTAGAAGCTGAGTAAGATGGTTAATTCTGAGTGCACTGATTAAAACAAAGCTAACTTTATCCTGAAGTGACTGGATAAACCAATTTCTTCACAGAGTTTCTCTGAAGTGAATACTTGTCAAGCCCAACCATTCTGCTCTTTTAGTATCCAGCCCTCTGTGAAACATCTGTAAATTTAAAGCAATGGGAGGCCAACGCAACACCACACAGCTCCACGGAAAAGGCAGAGGGGCAGCCAAGACTGCAAGAGAGAGCTCAGCGCTCTCCTGCAGCCACACCCACTCCCAAGAAAACTACAGTCAAGTGGCGCCTGGGCTAGTAGAAGTCAAAAAGAGTTCAGAGGACAGCTCATGATCAATGAGGACCTGCAGCTTAACCCGTTTGTCAGCAAGGGCACCTGCTGAGTTGTGACTGAGAGGAATCCCCCGAGCTGGGCAGGCGAGCGCTGCCAGAGCACTCAGCCAGAAGGGCAGAGCACCCGATAACCTTCACCCTGCCTGGAGAGGATGACAGGAGCAATGGCATTCTGCTGGGGGGCTGACAGAACCGCTGGGAAGGCAAAACTAACTTCAGCTAGCTAGGCTTTTGTCCCAGAGACAAGTTTGCCATTCACTACTCCTTTCCTATTACTTTTTATTTAAATTCAGGGCATTTCAGAAGGTGGTTTAGAACAGAGGTACAGACCATTTGTATTGTACAGCACGACAGCCACTCCTGTCATTGCTAAAACTTCCTTTTCCCTCATTTTTAAAGGGACATCAAAAATGTATAAAGAATCATTTTTTATTAAGCTGTATGAAGTATATTTTAGAAGTACAATTTGCTGCTTGAAGACTGAAAAGTTAAGCTTTCAATTTAGAAGTTACTTATATATAAGTTTGTATATACCTATACAAATCTGTAAAACACACAGTATTCTATCACAGCTTTTGCTCTCTCCTTTAGAATCTCGAATAAAAACCATGAACCCATCTCCCTGGATGTTCCTATAAAGAAGGGAAGTAGGAGGGTGAGAAAAAACCCTCTCTACTTAGACTTTTACTTTAATTCAGTGAGGTGGTTTTTTCATATTAAAAAACCCAACCAAAAAAAAAAAAACAAAAAAAAAAAAAAAAAAAATCCCAAAAAAACCAAAAAACCCCACCACCTCTAAATCTAAAACAAAACAAAATAAACCCACAAAAAAACCCCCAGCCCCCCAAATAATTTATTTGGGAAACATTCAGAGCACTTTAAATACATAATTTTTCAACTGCTTTTCAAGTAACCTGCAGTGCTCTTCACCTCCTTTCAGTGACTAAGAAATCCCCAAAAGACTAATTTCTATCTGCTAAAAGTACTCCTTACAAAAGAAAAACCCTCTTCAGTATGCTTTGAGTTTGATTACTGATTGAAGAAATAAGTATTTTCCATGGGACATCTGCAACAATTTTGAGCCAAGTGTTTGAAACTTTAATAAAAAAGTTATATTTATGTGTCATTTTCAGAAACTTCTGTTTATGTGTATCATCATATTGAGTTTCTAGCTGAATTCTCACACTTTGAGACTTCGATTATAATAAAACATATCGAATTCACCTAACCAGTTAGGACAGAAGCTGTCAAGATACACATTCTAAGAAAATTGTCTGCTTATGAATACAATGGTGAATACAATGGAAACAGCTTGTTCTTGTACAGCCTTGACATGAGAACTTCATACAGTAATGGTTCAGACACATCTCAGTTTGTTCTAAGGAAAGCTACAAATGTTTAGAACTACTTTTTAAAGATCAGACATGCACACCTCAGATATTGTTGCTCTGATTAATTATATTACTCTGATCTCATGCCTAAATGCATAAAAGCATGATGTTAAGGTACACAATGACCTTGCAACTTCCCTGGAATGTGGTGGTAGCAACAGACACTCCATCTAAAATTGAGCAACAGCCACCTCACGTGCCCTTCTTGGATTTCTCACAGTTTAACATTTATATACAATTTATATAAAAATACAGATATAAATAGCTACATTTATTTCAGTCTTAATGTGTCACTTAACTGAATAAAAAGTCAATGCTTGGGTATTACCATGACCAGCTAGACTGGGCCTGCCAAAGGCCCATCTAGCCCTGTGCCCTGCCTTTAACACTTGCCAAAACTGAATACTTGGGGACACCTAAGCAACAGAATAAAAATATGGGATAATACATAATGATAGCTCCATAAAATTCAACAGAGCATACAAAAATCTGCAGCTTGGGGACTTCCAAAGTCAGAGGTATTGATTTTTTTTTTTTAAAGCCTCCAATTAATTTTCTTTTAAAAATCTGTCCTGTAATTTATATTTAAAATCCATCTATGGTTCTAATATTCACAACAATCATATGTCAGGGATTTCTGAAACTTATTACACATTTTTACTTTTTCTCACCTTTCTGCCTGCTATTTTGATGCCTCCTCATTCCAAAAGTGTGAGACAGAAGGCATGTTCTGTGCGGTATTTTGAGAGACCTCTATTGTACTTCTCTTTAATTATTCATTTTCTCTTTTTAAAAGACCTACCTCATTTACTTCTTCTTTATAAGGAAATAGTTCTGTGTATTTGATCTACCTTGTTGCTGCGCTCTGGATTATTTTTTCTCCTGTACTGATTTCTGGAAGGTAGCAGATTAGTCCCACACACAATATTTGGACATAAATAGGTTTACAAGTGTGGCATGTGACTGTCCTTGCTTTTTCCCTTGCTTTTTCCCTACATGATACTTAACAGTAGATTTAGTCTGTTGACCAATGCTGGTTTTGTGAGACCACATCTTATTCACAAGGGGTTACAGCCACCTTCAGACACTATTATTTTATATGTGAATTTAGTACAGGTATTTCTGCATAACTTCACAGTTATCTACACTGAATTTCAGATGCTATTTTACTGAGAAAGAATCCTGTAAGGATCTTCTGAAATTCTTCATAAGAGATCCTTGTCCTAATTTTCTTGAATAATTTTATACCTGATCATCCCACTACTCACTGCCTTTTCAAATCCCTTATGAATACATTTGTCAGAATAGCTCCAGCACAAATAGTGGATATTTTTTTATTCACTGTGAAATTCTCTTTAGCATTACCTCACTATGAACTGACCTACAGTAACCTCAATGGCCACAACTACATCAGTGACCTATTAATCATACTACTAATCCAAGCACTCAGTAAAAAAAGGCTGAACTTCAGAAAGAGGAGCTAGGGAAAATCTAACCTAGGGAAAGGAAATGTGTGTCATATGGTGCTGTGGCCATAACATACAGGTTGACTTGGGAGAATGTGGTTCTGCACTACAGCAAATATTTATCTTTGAAAATTTTAATTCAACTAATCACCTTAATATGTCTGATCATCTGTATTCATTGAGTGTCATACAGAATATAAGCATATGTTACTTTCTGTTTCCCTTAGTGTAAAAATAAAATACTTATAGCTGTCTAGAATTTATCTTCAGCGTTATTTAGACTCTAAAACATTTGGAATATTAATTTAAAAAGTGTTTAAAGCATCAAATATATTTTAGCAAGTAAACATGTAACATCTGTCAATAAGAAATAAGAGTCGAAAAGGAGACTTGGAAGGAATACCATGAAGTTTGTTTCAAAACAGCTGAGCTGTTTTACTCAACTGTATGTTGAAACACCTAAAAGAGTATAATATGTTATTCTGCTGATAGGCTCACATGCTTCAACAAAACTGTGCCAGGACATTCCTTCCTAAATTAGTGACTAATCAGATGCTGGGCTGGGAAGCACACCCTCACATGTTACAACCACCCAGACGTTTGCAGCATTAAAAAAAAAACCCAAAAAAACCCCAAAACCCAACTACAACTATATGTTCTTGTGTCCCCTATAAATAATTCCCAACATGCGTTTTGTAATCCAATGCTTGTATTTGGCAAACCAGATGCAATTAAAGGTCAAAACTTGACTACTATAGAAAGTACATGACTACTCTACTTCTTATGATCTTTCTCTTGAATATTACCATTCTAAATATTCTAAGCAAGGATGTCCTCTTCCCTCCATATCAATAACTATTATATATTTCTAAATACTAGTATATATTTCTTGTTTCATTGATCACAAATGTTTCTTGCTTCTTTTATCAAGTTCTCAAATCAATCAAAATTGCTTGCTTCTTTTTCTTTCTTATTACCCTCAGATTTCCATTTTCCTTCAAAAATTCCTTAGAATTTGAAAACTTGACAGAAATTAACTCAATAGGCTGTTAAGAGACCAGCACTTTTTTCGTTGTTTTTGCGGAACAAACCCTACTCTTTAAGTAATATATATACATAGCAAAAGCAGCATTTCTTCCTACAGGAAACAGTTAATACAGGCCAATATTAAAACAGGATAAAAGCTACTTGTATTTGCAGGAGAAAAACATCTTTTTCACATGTTTAGCAGAAGACATTCTATTTGCTATTCATTCAGTCTTTAATGATAATATAAAAGTACAGAATATGGTTAAGCTCGCTACCTATTTTCATGGAGCTTTTAATCAACCATTATTAGACTTACATTTAAGAAGGGCCATTCCAAAATAAAATGGTCCAATTTTCTTCTTAATCTTAAAAGGAGTGTCTCTATTTAAGGTAACACTGGGTGCTCCCTGAATGCTATAGTTTATAAATACCCTTTAAGATGACAAGTCAAATGACTTCAGGATTGCAAGTTATCTCTCACAGTTGTTCAACTGTTAAAATGGAAAGCGGTAAGAATAGAATAAAAACACCAATGGCAAAAATATTACATGTGCAATGGAACAAACAGCACACAGGACATGACCATTTTAACATTACTCTTTTCGCCTAAATTTATTCCCTACCCTTTAAACAGGTCAGCTTTGTGAACTTCTCTCCTTATGAGCAATTTGAGGTCTGTCATTCCATGCACACTCTTACACTCATCAAAAATGCAGTCATCCTTTACTTACGATCAGTCTGGTACTCCTTGCAACAATATTCTGCTAGTTTAGGCACTAATTTGATGCAACCCACCTAATTCTATAATAATGTACATTTTAAAATACATAACAAATGTGAAAAAAGCAACATTATGTTTGCAAGCAAAACAAATCTCTGAGGCAGGCAAACATATCCAACAGCTCTGTAGCAATCTGACAGGCTGCTTCTGGACTAGGCAGTAGTCACACTTATTTTACAGTGTAAGCCTATAAAGAATTAGAAAAAGGATGTTACAACTGTATGCCAGTTCTGTTCTCTTTTGCAAGGCTTGGTACCTAGTACTCTAAAAAAAGTACCATTGCCTGTTAACCAATTCAAACTTACAAACACAATGTGCAGCTGAGGTCTGACTGTCTAGACATCTAACTACGTCTGCCTAAGCTCTTTGAAATCTTTGAACTAGAAGAGAGAGCCTTGCTAACTCGGAGAATTGCCCTAGAAAATAGATGTCCTTTACGAGGAATTGACTTTTACCAGTTTGTGCTGTCTGCAAAGCCTTGGAGTACAGTATATCCACTTGAAAATAAGGAATTAAAGATTGCACTCTGGTCAGTAACTTAGTGTCAGTTCTACTGTATTGATATGAAGCTACTTCTGCATAATCACAAATTGCAAGACACATGGATTCCCACCAAAAATTAGAAAATCCCAGAATATGGAATACTTGTTCATAAATCTTTCTGGATTAGGGATAAATATTCAGGTGACACCTGACAGAGGCAGTGACCAGTTGTTCTGTTCAAAATGATGTGACTGAATCCAAGTCATTTCCTTTCCCTGTCTGAGCTGGTTGGGAATGCTGGTGCCACCCTTTAAGAGGCAGTTCTTGCAACTTGAACCTAGTAAGTTCAACACATGAGTTGAAGTACATGACATTACCTTTTGGCTGACATTTTGTAAGACTATGTCCAAGCCTCTTGGATCCTTCAAATGGAAGAATCTTTATTTAAGATGTGAGGGGTCTTTGTCACTTTCTACTGCATACACTCAATACCAAGTTTCACTTTCTTATTGACAACATACCTGTCAATCACATCCCTGGACAGGTTTTCCTGTAAGGCTGTTTAGGCTGGCGGCCAAATTAAGAGGGTATCCTTCTACATCTGTGCTGAAGCATTCTATTTATATCAACAATTTGTAAATAGAAACAAGTTTAAAACAAAAAAAAAAAAAAAAAACAAAAAAAAAAAAAAAAAACAAAAAAAAAAAAAACCAAAACCCAACGCATTTATGCTGAAACTGCAGTAATATTCAGAATTAACAACAATATGTAAATGTGCCTGCCATTACTGATAATTTCCAAGCAACTTTGAAAAAAAAAAGGGAAAGAATAACAGATGCTATGGTTAGCATGAAAAAGCTGACCTGCTCAAGAATAGCCAGAAAACAACATTTCATTAGATTCAGGAGGTAACCAGATATTGCCCCTTTTAATTCATTTGATACTCTCTGTGGGCTGTTGTACTCCACAACAAGATTAATTGCTTGCTTCACAAGAAGTCCCTGAAAACAGAAAAAGTAATCTGAGATGGATAGTACCAGCATAATTCCTCTGCAGTTTTTCATAAAGTTTTTCTCTACAGAGATGTTCACAGACTTAAGTCTGTGAAGTCCCACGAAGATGCGATAGGCAAGAATTATAAGAGAAGCTTGTAGCACTCCTTGTATGACCAAAGTGTGGCCCACATCTCAAAACAGATGAAAGTATGATTTGTTTTCCCTGTAATTAAGATTTTTAAAGCTTTAGCTCAGTTGGTAAAAAATACTGGTGTTATTATTGCTTCATAAGCAAGAAATATGAAAGTATTAAAAAGTGAAGGACACCTCCAGACTCCCTTGCTGAAAGCTGGGAAAACTTGCCAAACAGCAGGTGACCACACCTGTTTGCAGACACAAGTCTGCAAATTCAAATGCAGCACTTGCCACATTTTCTCTTTTCTAAAATGGAAGAGTAGATCGAAACACGCCTTACTGAGAAAGCGCAAAGGTGAGACAGGGACAAGTGGCATGGGAGAGCTTCAGAGTAACACTAACTGTTTAAGCAATTTTCTCCTTCTGAATCCCTGGTTTGTTTCTCCACTCACCTCCCTCTGTGCCATTTTCTGTATTTGCTTTATAACTTTCCTTACAACTCCATCATTTTAGGAAGTTCTTTTATTTTCAAAATGCTAGAAAAAAACTGAACTAAAAAAACCTCAAATACCTTCAATTCTATGAATTTTCTACCTAATGTTTGGTTAGTGCTGTGATCAAAATAAACATTCTATCATTACAATAAACACAGTGACAAAAAAAAAAAAAAAGACATGAGAAAGCTGAGATAATGGCAGGCAGCAGTGGGGAGAGTGCATTTTTTCCCCAGTGATGACAATATGGGTGGCACATGACATGCCAGTGAGCATGTCAGAACTGGGTCAGCTCAGAATTAGCAGCTCTCTGGTTGTTCACAATGGGCAAATCCACCTGCCTGTGCTCACAGACGCTTTTAACAGAACTGCATTTTAGACAAAGTGGATCCAGAAACAAAACTCTCACAAATAACTGAACAGTGACTGCAGCTCCATACTTTAAAATATCAAACATGGAATAGAGCTGGCTTTACTATATGTTGAAAATTGCTGAAGAAAAAATGCACTATGTTTAAACAAAAAATGCCAAAGGCTGTATATCCATCCTCCCATCACCACAGACTATGATCACATTTTCCAACTGAGTGTAGCATTTAATTTTTACCAATGCGTAACAAAGGAAATTAATTACTGAGCCACTTTTGCACGGGATGCAGCACACCCTGCAGTCTGCACAGACTGTGCTTTTGTCAGGTATTTATTTCACACATTTAATCATGGATGCAGAGACTTCACTTGAACAAAGTATTACAAAATTTAAAAAAAAAAGTATTTAAAACTTAGTTTATTTAAGTATAGTAAAAATACACAGTACCCAGATGAATTTTTTTTCCAGCATGGAGGCAAACTGGCAAAATCACAGAACCATTTAGGCTGGAAAAGGCTTTCAAGATCATCCAGTCCAACCACAATGCTAGGTATAAGGATCTTTTGAAATCTCCATGAAATTACCTTGTGTTCTTCCATGAAATTAATCCTTCTGGCTTAATAGAGAAATAATATTTGTTTATCCCTGAGAAGATACACACAGAACATGCACACACCCCAAAAAGCTTTCAAACAATATGCTTGGAAATTATAGCTGAAATCACCTGTTTGTGAGACTGGCAAGACCAAAAAACAACTGTCAAATCAGACTATGTGAGGTGTTCTTTTGAATCTTAAAATTTTAATTAAATATTTGTATAAGAACACTTCTGTTACCAGAACAGAAGAAAAAAAATTCGCAGAGGTACACTATGGCAGTCTTCCTAATGACTCCTTCCTATCTCAGTACTGGAACCCCAAAATAAACAATATGGAATGCTTTCAGAGCTCTCTAAATAGAACTAAAAGTTTAAAATAATTACGAATAATTTTGATTACAACTAGCCAGTGGGGTACAGGAAAGGACAGGATTATGGAACAAAGAAGTAGAGTAATAAATTTCTCTAGGAATTACAGCTTACAAAGTAAAACTAGAAAAAAAAGGGCTATCCGAGCAATTTTAGATCAACTGCTCTCCTTGGATATTATAAAGATACTGAACAAGTGAGTAGCAAAGCTAAGAAGCTGTTAAAGCAGTCAAGGAGAATTATTCAGCATCCAAAAAAGTAAAAAGAAAGTGCATTTCTTTTTAAAAAGTACACAGCCTATCCTGAAGATGAAAGCATACATCTCAACTGCTACAATGCTTTTGAAATTCTGCTATATGACACTTAAAAGCAAACTGGAAGAAATACAGCATATATACAATCCCCACAACTTCACATTTAATTGAAAAGTTATACCAAAGGGCAAGGACAGGGTATTAGAAGTGCCTTGTTATATGAGACTGGTATGTCCTTAACATTTTCAGTCAGTATTTGCCTTAATCCTTCACATGAGTGAATTGCAATACCCCAGGAGGAGTGCAGACACAGCATAGGACAGAATCAGGGTTCAAAATACATAGGAGCTCAGACTGGGAAATGGCACAAAATCAACTACCCTAACTCATCAGGAACATGCTATATTTGACAAGCCAAGTGCATAAATGCAAAATGGGAAACAACTTATTAAACAAGCAGTGCAGTGGAAAAGGATAATGTTTCTACTTGAGTTATTTACAAGTCTTAGAAAAAAAAAATCTATGCCTGAGATGCATTTACAAGACATTTACCATCTACAGCAACAGTCATGTCTTTTACATGGTACTGGTGTTTATTGATGTTGCTCAGTTTGAGCATCATGCTCAGAGCAATACAGATACACATGAATGATGACAGTTTCTGTAAACATAAATGGGTTAGAATATATCTTTGTATAAAAACAGTTAAAGCAGCCCCAGTACAATTCTGCTGGCCCTTTGTTTCTGCCCTTACTTCTTCAGAAGTTGCTCTTCTTTCAGCCAAGATAATGTTTAACCTTTATGTTTAACTAATAGGAACAGAACACGAGTAAGGTTTACAGAAAGAAGAATGTAATATCTGTTTGGTAATTACAAAGAAACAGGATGATTCCAACATTTTCTCATCATCTCTTCTGTGCACCCTCCATAATGAAAGGTGACTTGAGCTCCTGGGGACATGGAAGAGAGGAAAATGCCTTGTGATGGCTAAGACAGAATTGAAATATAACCAAATTACTAGAGAACCATAGAGAGTAGGCCTGACTTCAAAAGTTTGCTAACCACTCTGTGTGAGAAGAAATTGGTTGTGTAGGCTACATATAATTTTTGGCATATGTAAGAAAAATATCAAGCCAAACAAGCCAACTATTTCTACCAGTGAGATACAATACACCTACAAAAGCCGTGCAACATCCCTCATTTCCCTTCCCCTTAAACAAGAAAAGAACCAACCAGCCACCAACCTTTTCCTGCAATTGTATAGAAAAAGGTATTGAACAGTTTTCAGACAGTGACACTTTTGCCAAAGTTACAGCATTTCTACTCAAGTATTGGTTTTTGCTTCTGTAAGAAAAACTTTACCAGTATGTTTATTTTATCATGTATCAATATAAAACTAACAAACCCAGCAAAATACATTACTTGGAAAGGTAGCTAACAACTTGGAAATAACTAGCCATAAAGGAGAAACAAGGTTACACAATATTTAAAGAAAAAAAAAAAACCAAAAAAACGAAGCATTGAGAGGTTTTAGCACTGTAGACAATTCTTTCTGCAATCTGCAGAAGGTTTGATCATTCATGTGTAAAGTTCCTTTAGAAAAACCCCACCACACAAATTGCTGCCCATCTGAGTTGCAGCAACACATTCTATAAAACAAAGGACAATTACAGTCTGGTATTTGAACAGTACAGTGGCTACTGAAAAACTGTGGGTTTAGGCTGCAAATAAAACTCAATTTCCATTTGCTTTCCACAAGTATGCATTCACTTCCTGAAGGACTGCAACAGCTTTTATATATTAAGAAGATTTGGGAGAACCATATTAGAAGCAGAATTGTTGAGGTATGTTATCCAGTCATATATATTTTCCAACACAAACTCATACAAATATATGAGGCAAAATGAACAGAACAGCAACCACTATGAAATACCAAGCTGGAAGTCTTTGAATACTCCACATGCCTTCAGACTACATTGAAATAGAAATAACTGAAGAAGCAAATATTTGCTCTCTGGAGCCTATTTGTATCCATCTATTTATCTGTTAGACTATATTCTGCCCTGTGCCTGTAGGTCCACAGGAAGTATTTTCTTCAGTCTGTTACCAGATTGTGTAGTTGTGTAGGGCCATGTGAGGAATGCTCCTGTCTGGATGACCAAAGCAAGACAAAGAGACTGCGCAACAGAAACTGGAACTGATGGTGCCATGTTTTCGTACTGACTGGCCCACATGACTGCCCTTGGCTCACATTACATTTTTTCCTATCTATAACATCAAGGAAATGGATTAACAAGTGTATAACAGAAACACTTCTGCTACAGCCTTGATCTTGTTGGAGTTCCTAACGGAAAAAGACCTCTTATTTCCTAATCCACTCATCTGCAAAGAAATCTCTTTGCAACACCCTGAAGGACAGGACTTTTATTTTGAGATACAGTGAAGCAGCATATTCTTGGTGTCTCAAGAGTGATCTGAATACACAATCATACTATGCCTGAGACTCACTTCAGAGGAACTTCATGTACACAAGGAGGTAAATAAATCAAGTCCCTGTGCCCTGCAGTTATTACTGCTGTGGATTGGTATTCCCGTGTGTTCTGCCAAGAGTGCAAGGGTCAGCTTCTCATTGTAGCCACAAGCAGCAGTCAACGGCATCTCCAAAACAGACAGGCCTTCAGATCAACAGGGAACAATGACACAAGGGCTGTAAACGCCCTCATTTGTCTCACCACCCTAGGTCTCCTGTATATATTCAAGGGAAACAGTCACCATTAAGACACAATATACCTGACCCACCTACAGACATTTGTTTGGGAAGAGATAGATCAGGATATATAGCTCATTAAGTATTTCAAATCTTTTTCCATTGATCACGAAATCAGACTAAGCAGACTATGTCAGAAATATTTAGGCACATGACTTGCAGATTGTCTTAAGCAAACCAGCAGGCAAAACATATGTAAATCAGAGGTATGTAAAGGCTCTGACATAATAAACAAAGCATGGTCATTAGATAAAAGGGGCAACTGTCTCATTTATATTTAGGGACAACAAAGAGTTTTTTTCATTGCTCTCAATGACATATTAGGAATAATTTTGCACAAGTGCATTATGGAGTTACTAGAGTTATGGAGTTATTAGATTCAAAAGATTTTTTCTTCTTCTTGGAAAAAAGCCCAATAGCCACACGTTACATGAAACATGTCAAGCTCGGAATGGTGCTAGCTCAGATACTGTTCTTCAGAACACACTGACCATTGTAATGCATACAAATGTCTATGAGCTGGGCTGATGCAAGTGTGAAACCAGTGTAGCTCAAAAGATGAATTCAGAACTGGAAAAGCTATGACCTGAATTTGAAGCTCATCTGTCACATCAGCTGACCCAGTAATGGATGTTGTTACCTACCAAACAATAACACTCACCCGCAAGTGGGCAGCAACTTTGATGGCTCTGGGAGTCCACAAGTATCACCACAGCTAACTCTCATAAAAAGAATCCACAAAGAAGGGATTGGAGGAAGGAGGTGGTGAGGAACAGGAATGTCCCAGGCTTAGAAAATAACCTCTGTGTGTCTGTTTGTAACCTTCTATCAGTGAAGGCTATTATTTCAGAAATATCCCAGTTAGCTAACTACCGAGCTTGAAGAGCATTTCAATATTAACCATGGTTTTCAACATCAAGTCCTAAAGTGCTTCAATAAAGACAGCTGCCAGTTAAAAGCTTCCACCAATAAGTGTCCTTTTTCTCTTGGAAATGTTACTGTTTCTTCTTACAGAATTTCAAATCTTCATTGATCTGATCACATGAGCAGCAGTGGATGAGAGATGCTGTTCATGGTACTGCACTTGCTTATTTTTCCTTCGTCTTGGAAGCAGAGGAGAAGGTGTGCTTTGGAAATAAAAAAAACCTTTTATTTCAACCTACAGGGCCAGGAGAACCCTTTCAGGATTTATTTTCATAACCCAAAGGATTATATCCACAACATTCAACATCTAATAACACAGTAAGTACTACACAGCTACTGCAGTCTGTTGCCAAAGCAGCCATTAGTGCAGTAGGGAGCTTAACACTGTGACTGGTCAGGCAAGGCTCTTCCCAGAAGTCCCATGTAGCTTTGATCTGAGAAAATGATAAAACATAACAGGGGAATGAAAACAAGCTATGCAGAGCTGCTGGTCTTCAGAGCATTAACTCCTTCCTTTGTGGCTTATTCTCTTCAGTCACTCGCTGATGGCCTTTTAAAAGGACTGTTTCTTAGTCCCTTCTCAGGCTGCAACTAGGGATTTTTTTAGGCTTGCTATAAAAGAATAATTCTGCTTTGATATTAATTTGACCTTCTTAAGTTTGACCACTCAAGAAATTAAGGTATGCTACAATTCCTGTGGATATTCTAATAGATCTACTGACTAGAGAAGCACTAGATTTCAAAGAAATATCACTAGGATAGGAAGAAATAAAACAGCTTTATAATGAGGAAGAGTAATTTAACAAGTGACCTTTTCCAGTGCTATTTTAACAGCTGTAACCTATTTTTAAAAAAGGCATGATACCTGTACAGCAGTTCCTCAGAAACTGCACTAGATTTAGGGGGAAAAAAGTGCTACAGTGCTACCACCCCTAAGGAAGGTTCAGCTTATCTTCAGTTTGAAATTTTAAACTTAAAATAGCACTAAATGACTCCATTAGAAAAACAATCACAGGTCATCTTACATAGACACATTTTACATGTGAGACAACAAGCATTCAGCATTCAAGTTATGGCACTGAATAAAGTAATGCTACGCTTGCTTTGACTAATCAGCAGCTCTCAACAAAGATGCAGGAGGACCAAAAACAAGTGCCACAAATTAACAGCATTTTCATTGAAGTACTTCGATCTCTGACACTTGGAATGTACATGCAGCAGACAAAATACACAATGCACATGAATGTTGAAAAAAATGCAAGTTTCAGAACAGTCACAATCAGTAATTCACCCTCCGACTACCAAAAGTTTACCATTTTACTATAAAACTCATCAGAAATTGGTGCCACCATTTATGAAACATTCTACTGTGCTGGTGACTGTCTGATATTAACTTTCAGAACCAGAATCACATAACAAAAAGGTAGGGCAGGAAACGAGTCTGTTCAGATAATTTTGCTACTACCTACATCTGTTTCAATAATCCAAACTGTGTGTAGCAATTTTGTCAGGCACTAGAACTGGTCAGTTCTGCAGTTAAACCATTAAAATAGCTCTTGGCACATTTTTGGCAGATGCCAACTAGCACTTACCAAAGCAATCCAAAGGAGTTTCAAAGTTGGCACAGACTAGAAATCCTTTCCTGCCTGCACACAGCCATTTTGCACGGACCTTAAGGCAGTTACAAACCATGGATGCAGGGCTGTAGGGCCATGATGCCAAAGAAAAATCATGCACACATTTAATTTATTAGAATAGGCATTTATTAGAATAGGCGTTGTCTCCCACTGAAAGTATCACAGATCTACCATATTTTTTTATCTGTAAATTACTTAAGAGCAGGTGATTCTCTGCTGGATATGGGGATATATTTGGCACATCTTGCTCATATATGATAACATGAAAACTGTTTTTCATATCCAATTTTGAGTAAAATGAAAAGGAACTATGCACCCAACCTCAATATCTTACAGCAGTTCTTTCAATTTCAACATAATCAACAGGCACATTTATAGGAGCATTCAGAAAAAGAAAAACCCACAGTGCAAACAAATGCAAAGTCTTTATGTGAACTTATAAACGAAATGTTGGGTGCAGCAGTTGAAATTTCATTTCAGTTAAACAGCTTCTCTTAAAGCTGCCTTAATGCAGAGGACTGTGAAGTGTCTAAAGCAATATCTATTTTTAGAGAAGGCACACAAGAGCCAGAGAACTGGAAACCACTAAACACTCATCTCTGCTCTGTGCAAACTGTCAGGAAAACTAACAAAGGACATGCATGCCTGTCCTAATGGAAGCTCTAAAGGACATCGTATCACAAACCTTCTGTCCTTTCCAAAAGTGAACTTGCTTTTAGATGAACACTGTGTCCATAAAAAAATCACTTGGATTTCTGAGGAGGCTTTCAACAAGGTCTCTCATCAAATGCTTTTATGGAGCATAAGAAACCATGACAAATGAGAGGAATTATTCTGGTAAAGACAGAGACCAGCTGCAAGGATTAGCAGAATTTAATCAAGTATCACATGATTTCTTGCAAAAAGGCAGATGAAATGTGAAGAAATTCAAAGCGAAAAAAACCCCAACAACTCTTAAAGTCATATGGGCTTTAAGCTGATCTTTACTACTCAGGACATTATCTTGAAGTGATTACCCATGAAAATATGGATCCAGGAAAACTTCATTTCATAGCTCAGTAGAGGTTAAAAAAACCCCAATCACATGTTGGGATTTATTACGAAAAGAAGAGAGGGACAATGTATAGTCCAAGGATCTCCCTGAATGCTATTTGTAATTCTGTCTCCCCAGCAAAAAGGGGGCACAGAAATGGAAGAAAAATGCAGAAAAGCACAATGAAGACATCAAAACTCAGAGAACCTCTATTTTAGGAACAAGTAAGCAGTCATGAACTGAAGAGAACAGGTCAGGACAGAAGTTTATAAAAGTCACAGCTTGCTGGAGAATACTAATAGAGAGTAATTGCTCAGTATTTCTTCCAAGAAGAAAAAATGTAGGAAGAGCAGTATTATAGAGCAAACTGTTATAGAGCAGTAAACAAACAGAAGACTGTTCACAAAGCACGTGGTTCAGCTGTGGATCTCTGTGTACAGGATGTTGCCAACAGCAGAAGCTTCTAAGAACAAAAGCAACGAGACAAATTCACAGAAGGTCCACCTAGAACAGCGTGCGAGGGGGGTGGGGGTAAGGTTCAACTGGAAGCTGCTGGGAAAGGACACCAGGAGAACCCGTGCAAGCTTGTCCTGCTTTAATGCAGGACATTACCCAAGGTCATGTTTCTCCTGGCTGGATCCCTTCAGAGAGCAGATGCTGGGCTAGATGGATACATACAATGCTTGTATTATATTACCCAAAGGCATGAGCTATGGTGAGCTCATCAAATTCTCTTTTTCACGCTCTGCATTGTCTCCCCTCAGAACAGCAAATCAAGTCTAGCATTCTGAACAACGTAAAACCTGAATCCAAGATATTTAAAGTACTATTTATAGTCTTTTCATTAAAATCAACTATTCTGGTTTGGTGACCTGATGAACTAGGGAGTAAAAGAAGAAAAATGTATCAGACCGCAGAATTATTTTTTATGGAAAAAAAAGGCAGTCGAAACCCCATGTTTCCTTTCACTTCACAAGCAATTTGGTTTTCTTTGCCTTCCTCCTCTTGAATGTAAACAGACAGGTAAAGTCAGATTCAAACCCCTAAAAGACAGTAAATTTTACATAAATTTCTCTGGCAAATAACAGGAGGGAGAAATGAAATATAAATCACACTAATCTACTGTGCTGCAGGAATGGCTTCTCAAATTAAATTTTTTGAAGCACTGCCACTCTACACAGATATATGAAGTAGCACTAGCTATGGTAAAAGCATTTTACTCTGCTCAGTTTATAAACTAAGCTGTCATCAATTCCATATAGCTCCATTTTATGCTTATGAGATTTCATACGTGTGGAAATTAAGAGGTATGAAACTGAACAGGAGCAGCACATCTGAACTGCTTTCTGTAATTGCTATGACATTGATACCTGTCTCTAGACAGCAAAACAAAAGAACAAAACCCAGCATGTTCCCTTTTTCAACTCTGCATTACTGTTTCTTCAGTGTCAGGCTATAATACAATAGTGTACCAATGGATATGCTTTCAAATTATGTCAGATATATAATAAATCCTGGTGGTCTGTTTAGAAGAATAATGCCTTAAATATGCAACCTTTTGTTCTGAAAATGGATTGTCTGCAAATCGTTTAGACACTGATTATATTGCTGTTGTGCTTAAGGAATGGTGTTCCCCAGTTCAGTGTTCCCACTGAAACACTCCAAACCATACACTGCTTGCTCACACCCCCATCACCCCTTCCCCTGTGGAGGGCTGGACAGGAGAACTGGAGACAAAAAAGGTAAATATCAGGGGTTGAAATAAGAACAAGTTATGGGAAACAGCAATGAGAAAGAAAAATAAACAGTAGCAGCGACAATATCAGAGCGTAGGTGGGAGATGAATGATTCACACACCATGTGTAAACTCCCGACCACACCTGACTGTGCTGCCACACTATGTGACCTGGAAGGGACTCCCTCCCCCATCCCTGGAAAATGAGGAGAGGTGCTAGAGAATAACCTTTGAGTCCTGGCCATGCCCCTTCTGGCTACTGCAAAAATTAACTCTGTCTTGGCTGGAACCAGGACAACTGCCAACAAATTAAAAAAATTATATACTCTACAGTAATATGACATAAATATTTGCCTAAGACAGGCAAGACAACAGGCTTCAAAATTATTAATTTCTATTCATATGGATATCAACTGATATTTATTTGCAATTATAATGATCAATTACTTACGTTGACTTAAAAAGTCAACATAACAGCTATCTTACCTACTTCTAGTCAGAAGCACTGGTCTAAGATAAAAAAGTTCTATAAGTTCTGAAAGTTACCTCCTTGACCAACACAGTATTATTCTGCTTTTCAAAGAAAGGACTAATTCCCAGAAAACACGAAGCATGAAAATCCCAGTGTAACAAAAAGCATTTCTAGAGGTTTTCTGATACATTACTATAGACTTTTAATATAACTCAAATCAGAAGAAAGAATTTATTAAAAATCATGAATAAGTACTAATAAACTTAGAAAATATTTTAAGATCAAAATAATTCAGCAATTTATTAGAAGAAAAGATTAGAAAAAATTCCAGGCCAACTATACAAAATAAAGTAATAAATAACCATGCATTAAAAATAAAATACCTACTTGCCAGTGATGGTCCTCCAAAGCTGCGCACCTGCAATTGTAAGAATGTAAGATGAAACACAATGTACTAAATCAGAAAGAATTTTATTTTTTATTCATAGTACATATTCAGAATTGCGACAAAATGACTAAGGAATTCTCTGTATCAGTCAAACAGGAAAGCTATATCATCTTATAGTAACAGTTCTTGAATTGCTTTCTGTAAACTTAACATACAGTTAAAATCATTAATGGAAAAAGTCAGGATCCTCTATGGCTACATTTCCACATGGAAGCACGTCATGCAGATGATAACTAACATGAACATACCCTCTACTTCTACACACTGACAACCACTCTACATTCCTCATGAATCTGTAATAGTCTTGCCATCTAGTGGCTGGCTGAAAGCACGAAGCAGTTACAGATGTGATATACTGGGAAGAATTTTTTCTGCTTCTTGGAGTGGCACTTCATTGATTTCTATTCATTACCACAAGACTCCTACAGTATTACTTCAAGGGCCTGGTTTTTCTTAAACTCTGTCTACAATGGCATCAAAGACAATAGTAAAATAAATGAGTTTACTACAGTAAGTATTCTATAAGCTAGGAAGCAGAGGTCTTTCTAGCCTCATCTCTAAAATGAATGGTTAAATAATCACACAAACATGAGAGTGGTACATCCTGAATTTGATCACTACAAAAATATTATTTTCAGGTATGAGTGAATTTACCTAAATCATTGCCTTCCAGCTAGCAAGGTATTCAACGTTTGTGGTAATTTATACAGCACAGAGCTTAAAAAATCAAATTCTGCTTAGCTTTATAAGTTGCCCTCTGGGCTTGTAATACTCAAGGAGGAAACAGAATGGCAACCAAGACTCCCAGAAGAGGGAATGACAGTAAATCATTCTTCAGAAAAGGTAGCAAATACCTGTTGTAACTAAGCAGGGAACAACTGGCTTTGGCAGTCAGAAATTAAGTGTTAGTACATCACAGAGGAATACCATGCTTCTCTGACATCTATTTCCTGCTTTTGTACTATGTTCACATGGTTTTTCAAACACTTTGCATGGGATTTAACAATAAATAAAAGGCAAAATAAGAATCTTGAAAAAAAAAATCTTCATGGCAATGAAAATTAAAAACTTATGATGAGCATTTTGTCAAAGAATTTTCAAGATGGTAATGAAGTACAGGAAAGGAATTGAAAAAAAAAATTCCAAACAACCAGATCAGCCAACAAACTCAAAATCCCTTTCAAAACTGGTTGTATTCACATAAGACTTTATACACTCTGGACACTAAATGCTATACAAAGTAAAAAGAAAATACTGTTCACTTCTTATTTCAACTGTGCTAAGATAGGTAATTTCTCTATCTATTTAAAAATTTCACTAATATATACTGGATGTTCCAAAATTTCCAAAAATTACATTATTGGAATTACATGTTGGAAGAAAATTACATTTTGGAATTACATGTTGGAAATACATGCTTGGAATTACATTTTGGAATTACATGGTGGAATTACATGTTTGGGTATGAAGTATGGAAAAAGTTTGAATGTCTAGGAAAACTTTGTATTTTAGAAAAGAATGCATTTTCAGACCTAGCAGTTAAGAAACAAGAATGACTGCCCACTCCTAACAATTACACTCATCTAAGTGCTAAAACAAATCTCCTAATGCCCTCCCTATAAAATATAGCAAAACTTAATTGAAAATGGCAATAGACCATCACAGATCTACTACCACTCTCTAATATTAGCTGATACTTTTACAATAATCATAATATTGACCTGGCTTTAGTAATGAATTAGCATGCTCCAAAGTGCAGGTGTTTAAGCATGGAACTCTATCAGTACACTTACCTTTTATCTTTGAGAATACCAAATCCTTCATTATCTGAAGAATTAACACTCCAAGTATTATAAGGGAAGTCAGATGATACACTCTCCAAGGGGTCAATGCAACAAACCTAGAATATCAAGAAGAAATAGATATTGAATACTTCAAAACTCATTGGAAGCATGCAAAAACTAACTGCTGCTACTAATACTGGAAATAAATAGGAAGAAATAGACTCAGATTGCAATAATTGAGTTCAGTTTCTCCCCACAACCCTTCCCTGAGAAGCAAATATTGAGAGCTCCAAGCACTGCATTTAAAGATACAAAGATTAAACACTGAGTTTGTAGTAAATTTTTGTCCATACTTTTATTTATGCAGAGAAAAAATAAAGAAAACAAAATATTTTAATTATTGCATAGAAAGTACTACTTTTAAATTAACTTTGGTTGCATTAAAACTAATTGTCTTGGCACAATGCAAAAAAAAAGGTTAAAAATTATCTTTTGCTTCCCACAGAACCTATGTTTAAGCAAGATTTTTATACAAATCATTCTTTCAAACACAAAGATGAGATAAATCTATATAACAGCATAACACTAAAACATGTCTTCATAAAAAGTTTTCATGAATTTTTCATGAATTTCATGTTTTAATTACATAAATTTTTAGAACATGTCTAGTCAAGTCAAACAGACCTAGATTCAGAAAGTATGAATTACAATCTCATGCATTGCTGACTTTGCTATCCAGGTGTGTTTGGAGATAAGCTCTTCTATCTGTTTTACTGGCAAATAACTTAAAAAAAAAAGGGTATGAAGTAAAAAGAATTAAAATTCAACTAAATAATTTAAAAAAACTAAAGCATTTTAATAGCTGGTTTTGAGCACTTTAAATCAGTGATCTGAACAGAAACAGTGAACAAGTTAATTTTTCAAAGTAAAAGCAATTAACTTTAAAAAGCTGAGGTTAGCCAAAACCAGTAAGAAGCCACTGTCCAAGGCACTGGATCAAATGAGAATACCAACAGAAACAAAATCCTACAAAGCTGGGATGTTTTCAAGAAACCTCTCAGATTTGAAAACAGGGCAGCTGGCTACCCAGTTTCTCCTGCAGAGTTTTTCTGCAAGAAAGAGGGGGAAGAGGACTGAAAATAGTAGCAAACATAGCCACTGTGGGAAGCCAAGAGATACTCTTTAAGCACACTTGGATTTTTTAGAAAGAAAATTGACTTCACAATATTTCTAACAAGCTCAGGACACACTGTAGTAGCAAACTGCTCCAGTATTCCTCAAAAACCTCAAAAATAAAATCTACATTAAAAGAAATGTCCATGCCACTAATTTTCACATTTAACATAAACTCATAATACCAATCACCCTGAGCAGACCAGTATATGAAATCCAATAAAAACACTAAGCTCACTCTGAAAGTTTTATCCAAATATAAAGGGGTTTTATATCTGTAGAGAATTTGAATTATAAGATTATTCTATAAATAAATCTATAAAATCAGTACCTTTGTATAATTCAGCCAGCACAAGAAAACCAACCGAGAAGCATAGAGAAAAATTATTACAGGGCAACCTCTATCAAAACTGCCCAATCATAGCTCAATAAATCAAAACTTCTAACAGCTTTGCATCATGTTGTCCTACTATTTTTCTTGGTAATATTATTCAGCATTAAAAATCTTTGATTGTGTTTAAGTGTTAAGTTCCATTGCACAAAAGACTTTGTTTAGCTTACTTACTTAATTTACTGATAAGGGGCTGGGGGAGAGATGTGATGCTGTATAAAAAAAAATCAAACGAAGAATTTTTCATCCAACTTCTAGGCAGCAGAAGTTTATAACAAATGCAGACTTTCATACTGTTTGGGCTTAATACCATGTCTGTTCTACAAGGTCTTCATGGTGCTTGTGCATGAATGTTTATAGAATCACGCAGAATGCCCTGACTTAGCAATTACCATTGGCCACTCTTTGATGGTCTCAAATACATGCATCAATACCAGAATCTATACACAAGTGTGTGCATGTGTGTACATACACACACATCTTACTAGCTTTTCAAGGTAAGATCAGATGCTTACTAAGAAGGCTTAGTGTGTCTTTCAAAAAATGCACAAAACATGTTTGACCTACTTTATGCTCACAACTAAACCACACTGTTAGTTTCACTGCAATCACAGCTGTCACCTGCTGTTAAAAACAATTGCACTAATGCGGACTAGGATTAGGAAACAAGGATTAACAAGGTAGCATCCTCTCTGAAAGATGCTTCCAAGTCATGTCATTCCACCTTCTCAATACTGCAGTGTCCCTGCTCCAATGTTTGAGGAAAACTGTAATCCAGTTGAAGCAGCTAATGCAGTCACCAAACAAGGACTCTTAACTTCTTTGGAGAGCTTTGAATTATTCTGACTGAATTTCTCATTCTTAACATTATTAGCTCTTTATCTAGACTGTGATGTTTGCAAGAAAGACCAACACTTTTGAATTCACTCAGCCAGCTTGTGTCAGGCCTCACGTGCCAGAGCAACATAGATTAGAAAAACTATTTGTGAGCCATATGTCAGAGATCTGCATCCTTGAAGCCCTTCCTGGTGGAAAGCTGCTGAGGTCCCCTTGCACTCTTTTGGCATATATCTATCAAACATAAGCTTATCAAACAGTTAGTTCAACATGCAGGGATCTGAAAACCACTTATTATGCTACTACCACTGTCAGGATTCAGAATTCTTCTAGAAATTATCAACATGATACATAGCAACCAGACTAACAGTTTCTGTAGTACTACTGCTTATTAATAAAAGCTGGGGCATTTTTGCCCCTTTTTTTTTTTTTTAAATAACAGATTGTACTCTCAAGCATTTCTAATACACACATATCTGACAAAAGTGAAAGGCTCCAGAATGAATTCTTCATATACTGCACTCCTTCTGTATTGTAGAAGAATGCTATATAAGAAAAGCTTACTGAACTTGTTCTCTTTTTTAAGCAGTAAACAAAACAGACTGAAGTTCAAATTGTTTAATTTCTTCTACAAGTGGTGCAGAAGTAAAAACCATTACTGGAGACATAACCAAGATTTGTTCCCTCTTTGAATTCTGCAGTATTTTGTGAATGTTTTTTGGGGGGAACAGAGGGGTTAAGAAACAATGTACAGAATAATGCATTCCAAATAAATACTTCAGCAGTTAATAGGACAGCTTGCACAACACAGGGACGAGAAATTCTGTTGGTAGTGCAGGACTGCAAAAAACCCCAGTCATGAGGTGTCCAGGACTCAGTCCCCGTCACCGGCTGAAACAGGCACTCCCTGCAAAGGAGAGGGCCTCACTCAGAGACAGCCCCAGGGGTGGGATACAGCCACCTGGCTTGGAGGCTGCAAGAAGGAACAGTGGCCCCACTGTGAAGGATGTCCTCTGGTCCAGAGCACTCAAATGAAAGAGCTAATGGAGGTGCTAAGCAGGTGGCAGAACACTGTGGAGTAGGACTTTCAAAAGCTTAGTTGTGCAAGAACCTGAGCAATGTGCTCCAACTGGAGCTTATCTGAGCAAGCCAGACTAGCTAAGCTCCAGATGTCCTTCCATCCTACACTCTTCTATGTAGGAAGAATGTAAGTGTGGTGGAGCCAGCCTGCCACTCAATTCCACTGTGGAAGATTGAGAAAACATTTTTGTAAAATTAAATAGAAGCTATATCAACAGATAATTAAGCAGTGGTTGTCCACAAAGGTTGTGGAATTTCTAACCTTGATGGCCGTGAAGACAAAAACCCAAGCAATCTGATCTGAATTGAGTACTGATCTTATTTTGAGCTGCAAGCCATACTAGAGACCTCATGAAGCCCCTACCAACCTGAATGGTACTTTCATTCTGAGATTATTGTAGGCTATTAGAAGTGGTTGGCAAATATTTTTTGGTAAGATGCTGACCTTAGAACTTAAAGGCACAACAATTTCTGTTTCTGGACCTGGTTATATTGCAGCTGTTCTGAAATTATTCTAAACTGAACAAGTAAGAATCAAAACTTGAAAACTTCCACAATTAAAAGAGAAAATTCTTCAACTAATAATGGTGAACCTAAACATGGAAAAGTAGCCTGAAGTACCTTCTCCTCCTTGTCTTTTCTCCAGTTCTTTAAAGTATGGGATGGTCATTTGTCAATACTGTCAATTTGTTGTATCAAAAAGCAGGTATCTCACAGTGCACCAGAATTGTCCCAGAGCACCTGGGACAATGAACTGCACAAACCAGATTGTACGAATTTATTCAAGCATCATGAGCCAGCTAAGAAATTTTGATGGTTAACAATATCATACAATATTGCAGTCAGTAAACATAATAAAACTTATAGGGCATGACAAAAGCTATTTTTAATTGTGTCATGAGATACAGGGAAGGTACAGACCTACCAAATTGTTTCAAATGTTAAATAAATCAATTTGATTCTTTCATTTCAGCTGTTAAGGTTTTGGGTTTTTCACAACACATTCTAGAGCTATGAATGAGTTGCATTTTGTAAACACAAAACATAAGAAAACATTTAATCAAAAATTAAATTATTTAGACTATCAGCAGCCAGTGCTAGTTATTTCTGGAAAGCCTTAGCAGGCACATTCTTATTAGTCATCTATCTCTAGATGAAATCCAGAGATAATCACATAAATAAATAAAAGCTATCAATAACACAGATGTGAGAATGGAGCTTTGCTTCACTATCAGCTTTTATGACACACCTACTGGCTGCATGAGTGACTCGTGGCCTTCAGTTCTATGTTCCACAGACTCATATTTACATCTTAAAATCAGAGGCCAAATGGAGTAATTCCGTGGCGTTCTAAAGAGCACAGGTTGGTATGTAACTGTTTCCTCATAAAATGTTTAGGTGAAAATCTACTGACACCTTCCAACCAGAGATTTCCATAGAACTGGTCTTCTTCCAGACACTGATAAGCAAGCATGGCCTATGACGTAAACCACACAGAGAATGGCTCTCCTCTGTGGAGAGGAAATATTTCTAGTGCACTTTGAGAATACTGAACTGCTAATTTCAAAGCTACATGTACTTTGCTCTTACACAGGACCACCTAACTCTGTTTCAGACAAACATCTACAGCGAAGGCATTTGGGTAAGGAAAAGATGTGGTAATAACTGTTTCCTGGTGGTAACTGTTTCCTCTTTGGAGCTGAATGTAGACCATTCTCCCACACTTACTGCTGGAGCAATCAACACCTGTGTGGTTGCAATAAATTCTGATGACTGTCTCAAGCAAGAGTTCTGGGGAAGGGGAAGAGGGCTTGTTTTCTTCTAATTACAGCATGAAGTACACTGCCTGAACAACATTTTTGAAATACACGGTAAAGGTAGTATCAGAAAGCTTGTGCCCTTACTGATCAGAGGGTCAATCATTTTGTTTGCTCTCCTGTGAATCAAGAAGAAAAAAAATATATATTCAACACTATTTTATTTACAGGTAATTTAATGCTTTAACTCTCCTAACTGAAAAACCATCCCAAAGCAAGTTTGCGGATCCTGCTTTATATGTCTATTAAATTTACAACTTTTATGTGAATTGCTCTTCTATATAAATGATTTTCATACTGAGCCTCTGTAAATATTAAAATGCTTTATCTACGTATACAGAAATCCAAGCCTAGAGTACTCAAAACATTGGAAGTCAGAACTCAATAATCCATATTTTTCCTATTGTTCCCTTAGTATATCTTGGTATTGTGGTATAACACTAGCTAGCAAATAAGGTTGCACACTTTTCTCCTGCCCTGGTGAGATGGGAAGGAGAATGGAAAGAAGTAAAATCCAGGGCTTAAGAACACTTTAATAACTGAAATAAAGTTAATAAGAGTAACAATAAATGAAATGTGATACAACAAAAAGAGAGAGGAATAAAATCCAAGAGAGGCCAGTGATTCACAATACCACTGCTCATCACCTGCTGACCAGTGCTCAGTCCATCCTGATCAGTTACGGGCAGCTCCTGGCCAGCTCCTCCCAGGCATGACACACTGTGGTTTGGAATATTCCTTTGGCCAGCTCAGGTCAGCTGTCCTGGCTGTGCTCCTTCCTGGCTTCTTGTGCACCTGCCTGCTGGCAGAGCATGGAAAACTGGAAAGTCCTTGACTTTCCTGAGCAGTAAACACTGCTCAGTAAACATTTCAGCAACAACTGAAATATCAGGTTTTTATCAACTTCATTCTCATACTGAATCCAAAATACAGCACTGCAACACTGTATCAGGAAGAAAAATAATTCCATCCCAGCCAAAACCAAGACATCTGGTCTGAGCCAAAGTATTTAGGTAACTGTTCAAGAATTATAATGCAGAAATCCCTTCCCAATTCCTACACAAAAAGTGTAGATTTTCACTTAATTCAGAGTAAGTTATGCGCACTTTTTTGGTAGAATGGCTTTCTAGAACAGAATTTGGTACAATATTATTATATTTATATGATATTTAGCATGTCTGAAAAATACACAAAAACTGGTACAGCAGATTCCATGTTAAGAGAGGGAATTACATGTAAAAAACCACACCTGTATATGTTCTGTCAAAAATTTTAGAAGGAACAAAGGCTTACATTTAGTCTGAATTTGCTGAATAAAATAATTTCAAAAGCATTTACTCCACATTTAATGTTAATTAACATTTAAAATATGCACACTAGCACTCTGGGTGCCTGGCATTTGGAACTTAGAAAGCTGTATATTTGTTTAGCTGAAAACCTGTGAAATGTAATAGAATGCTTCTTAAAAACATGTACATTAAAAATGTTTTAGATCATGTCTAATTTAGTGGAGAAAAACCTTCCATAAAGACATCAATTACAAAGAAGGACCATTTTTCACTTCAAGTTTTTCTTTAAATAAGAGAGAAACTTAGGTACTTGAGATATTTCAAAGAGTAAAATGAAGCACTGAAAAGCAGTTGATTTGTAACCTATGTGCCAGCTAGCAAAGAGTGTTCCATTGGATAGCACCCAGAAATCTAAAAATTCTATCACTAGGTACATAAAAATAAACAAATAATTTAAAAAATAACCCTCAGGCAGAAAAGGCATGCTTATTCTAAAACTTGGATCATTTTTTAAAATTCTTTCTTTGTTAAGATAAAGAAAACTCAGCCATCAACCTTTTATTCAAAGAGCTTATTTGTCAGATCTCATTGAAAAGATTAGGATCGTATTTATTCAGCCAGAAAGCACAGACCAAATCAGTTTTTCTTTAGAAAACCTTCTAGAACTTAGTAGAATTCAAAAAATTTTGAATCATAAATAAACCTCTTGTCCTAAGAAACAGACTCCTAGAGATTTCAATTACTGTTAACAGGCATCTGTAGAAGGGGTAGTTCTCCAGAAAGTCTGTGCACAGGTTTCAGGGCAAAAGCAAAGACAGATGGACACTGCTAACTTAACACATAGGATAGGAATTCAAATTGTGTATTTTCTCTACCCCAACTCAAGAAACCAGCTCTTAAACTTAAAAATAAGCCTAAATTTAAAAAAAAATAGTGTAAGTCCCTAAGAAAAAACACTAGAAAAATTGTTCCAATGCTTTGCATTTAATCACCAAAGATAAAATATGCTTATGAACTGGTACATTTGGAAGTATAGTGGTGGTCTGGGAAATAGGATTAAGTTAATTATTTCACATTGCAAAATTTTCTCACACTGTTTGCAAGAAAACCTCTTGAGGAATGCAGCAGTTAGAATCATGTTTCAATATTTGTGCTTTTGGATCAGATTTACTGCAACCTGCTGGCATTCAGACAGGCACATAAAAAGCACTCGAGAAGGAGAAAGTAAATTACCTCAATGACATACCTTCTGAGTCTACCACGACATCAAATTCTACTGTTACATCAGTGAAAAGAGGGGATGGTATTTCCATGGAAGTCAAAATTATTTTGATTTAAACACATAACATCAAATAACCTTGCTTCCTTTGTTTTTGCAGACAAATGCCCAGATGACCTTAATTAACCTGTGCTCTGGCAAAGTACAGAAGAAATCCTAATCCCATTTTCTCATACAGTACCAACAGTTTGAGCAGTAGCACCTCTACCGTGCTGCCCTAAATCTCCTTTTCTTTAATGCTCTCATTAGTCCTGTAACATCTACCATGGAGCATAGCATATCCCCCTAAAATGTCCATTGTTCTCAAAATTCTACTTACTATTTGAAAGGTCTCATTATTTTGAAGCAATATAAGAAGAAATTATAATTTCTCTCTTGAAGCAACTGCTTTTGACACAGCATATGTACGTTTCAGCAAGACAGAATAAACACAAGCCATGCTGCAATTAATTTCTGTTCTCCTTTTGTTCTGGATTTCCATCTTCCATAATGTTCTCATCCTAGATTTGATTCTAAATTTTTCAGTAATGCTTGCTTTTCCTCAATTTTCCCACTTGATTTCTTTTCTGACTGATCCTGATTTCATCTTATTGGTTGAAAAATGCTGTCAACTGTCCAGGTTTTTATGTAACACTGTCTGGCTCTTAAACAATGTCAATTTTCATTCCTGTAAACTAATCCCTCAGCAAAAAGTACGAAAACTGTCACTAAAAAGCTGTTAATGGTTTTTAATAATTTTTGTTAACTAAAATGAATTTAACTTTCTGTTCCACTTTTCTACTTCCAAAGCCTTCAAAAGTTTTCATAATTTGTATTGGAAAAGTGAACATAAGCCTAAAAATGCCTGGTTAAAAACAAGTAGACCCTAAAATTATATCACACCTTGTGCTGAGGATGGAATTTTAGCTTTACTTGAGGAAGACTATTTTGGAATATCACCTTCCTTTTGCTAGGAAGCAAAAAGCAACAAACCATTTATTCATGCTTAAAGAAATATCAGCAATTTGCTGTTCTATAGCTAGGTGTAATAAAAGCAAATCTCAATAACAATAAGTTACAAAGACTTAGCAAAAGGCAACAAATTAAATAAGTTAAGCACTAGAAGAAACAAACTACCAACCATGTAAGAAACCCATTCATGTGAATGCACAGTGAATTTCAAAACTGTCTATGCCAGATTTTTTTTCTATTTTCTGATAATGAAGGTATTATCATTACAAAACAATAATGTCAATACTTAACCTACTCTACTACTCCTGCTTGAGTGATTCTTATTAGAATTTAAGGCAGGAGTATTCACTTGTGTGCTATCCTGACGCTTTGGATTTCGGGAAAGTAATCCCAAAACAATACGAATGTAGCTCTAAGATTTCCTGTAAAGAAGACAGCCAAAGACCAAAATTTCCCACATTCAAAATTTATTTAGCATCTGAGTGCTAGAAGGAAAAATCTGTATGTGTTCTCCTGACTTGGAAGATATTACAAATTTCATTAAGTGATCTGAAGACTAGCATACTACAAACTGGCCTCAGAATATCAGTATCCAGCCTTACTCCAATTCAGTTAATTTTCATGTATTTTCTTTATGTTTTGATTTCAAATATTTCTTTTATTCCAATTCTCACTTAATTTGACATTTTGTCACCAAGAATGTCTGAGTAGGTCCCCTAGACTACATTTCCAATGACAGCCACAGTAAGTGCCGACAGTGAACAAAAACATACAGTCCACAAATACACAAAACAGGGCTGCTGCATGTGTTTTCTTCTTGTAGCAAAGAAGAAAAATGCAAGCATACATTGTGCAGGCACACTGCTCTCTAAATGGGCAGAAATCTTGATTTATAGACAAGTGAGGTTTAGTACTGGTAGCATTTACAAGTTGTGTGCAAATACATGAAAGAAATGCTTAGCTTAGTACTGCTTTCTTACATTGAAAGAATAAATTTATGAATGAAAAGTACTTTGAGATCTCTTCATGGTATACTTTATCATTGCCAAGCAGAGATTTCAAATAAGAAACACTTTAAGAACAAACCTTAAAGTGAACTGGATACTTTAAAACAAATCAAACACTTCAATAACAACTCCTGAAACAAACTGGATACTTAAAAACAAAGCACACCAAGCCGCTAAACTCTGAATGTGTGTTTTGTTACTAACATTTAAAGAGCAATCAGATTTTCTGTCTGGAAAATACACAATCTTTACCCGATGCAATGCACACAGACAATTCAGATAAAGCAATATTGTTTTCTCTCTTGATTGTTTCTCTCACACAATGGAAATATGCACTATATCTGAGACTAAACAAACAAACAAAAAGTATGGGTAGGGATGGTGACAAAAGACTATTTTTTAATGGAAAATTAGGCCTGCACATGTGTCTAAATCAAGGACTGATACTTGTATTTTACACAGTTGGTCAGTTACTTTGTTGAGTCAGTACAATAACATCATGTAACATTGTTAAAAACAGACCTGCAGTAACATGCAAATATACCTTCTGAGGTCAGAAGGTATATTAAAAACCTCAAAGAAAAATGTGGATTTGGGCTGGTGAAGAGAATAGCAAGTAGGGTAATGCAATAAATTTGTTCCACAAGATGGGAAAAGAGAAAAGATCTATTACATCTTAGTTTTTCTGCTGCCTCCCTTCACAAAAAAATCCTAGGGAAATCAGGAAATTGGGCAATTGGTGAACAGATGCTACTAGTGTATATAGGGATGACCTTGCAGACATGAATGCACTTTAGTTTGAAACATTTATCTGCAGATATTAAACATGCATTGAAATAGATACCTGCAAACTACAAAACACATGGAACAGTACAAAATTACTGAAAATAAACTTGTCCGTGACCTTGTAGAAATTTAAAATTACAGACTGGGAGAACAAAAAGCTGCCACTATCCCCTCTATTCCATACATGCAGAGAATAATAATTAGGATAGAATTCTAGCTTAAAAAATCTAGGACTGAATGTTAATATTTGGATAAGATTAAACCCAAGGCTGAAAGTAATCAGTCAACAGCCTAACACTCAGAACACCTGGAGTGAACTTCTAGCACCAGCACAGAGCTTCCCTGTTCTTGGCCCAATCACTCACTTTTTCAGTACAACAGGTGTAAAACAGGGGAAAAACCAGCCTTGTTTTCCCGTGTTATTCTGACTTCAGTCTGCAAATTATATACAGCACAAGAATCTAAATAATATTTTAGATGGTTACGTGCAAAATAATATATCTATTTAACCCTTGTTTAAGGGTTAATTTTAAAGATTTTTGGTCAGGTTCATTTGGGGCAAGAGGCTTAAAGCTTTTCATGGTGAAAAAATAATGGAGGTGGTAACTGAAAAATGCTTTTTCAGTAGTCAGATTTGTGTCTACTTTTACTATTCTCTTGTTAAAGAGTCCACAATAATTTGTTAGGAATATTAAGAAAATCAAGGAAATCAGAATGAAATTAAGTTCGTAAATTTCTTGTACTTACAAGAACAATATTTTAGTAGTAACCATCAAAGATGCATTTATACACAGTACAATGGCTAACAGATTTTTTTAATACAAAAAAGGCTACAATGAAATATTTTTAAAAAAATACTGTGACACCAGAGAAAGAGTTCACTCTCAGCAGCTCCTACTGCAACAGTTTACACACTAAATATTTTGATGGGTGAACATACAAGAACTAAATTAACCATGAGGAAAACAGTCCCAACAAAATTAAATGGAGGAGGAAGGACCTGGTGTTGCTTTACCAAAATTCAGAAAACTGTAAAATTAAACCTCACCTCCTTTTCTTTCACCAATGCTGTTGCTGCTACAGTGGGAGAAGTCTCCCATCCAGCAATACAGACTTATGAACTCCAAGATATCCTGATCAGAGGCTGCATGTGCTGGGAGTCCCCCTATGGGGCATGGATACTTGTAGGCACATGACAAAGAAAGAAAAGGCACATGAAACAGCAACTAGGAAATGCTCCTTCTACCTACAGGCTCCAGTCAGTTTGGGAGAGACTTCACAGGCAGCAGGGGTGGACACTTGTTCCCAGTCCTGAAGCAGTTGTGACTGAGTCATCACAAACCAGGCTGACCAGCTGGATCTCAAACAAGAAAAGGAGAAGCAGCAAACAAACTGTGCTGCACACTCACAATCCCAATACCAAAGCACGGAAATGTGACCTTAGATTTAAATGACTGTTTAATTTTCAAAGTGTCAGATTTCATAGGTTTGTTACCAAGGTCTTTCCTTATTCTCAAACCACAGAAGTTTACTGGTCATCATTCCTGCTTCTACACATTTCTTTGTTTGTCTACACCTCTCAAAACTCCCTGGCACTAGGATAGCGAGCTTCCTTCTGAGGTACAATGCCACCAAATTAAGACGAGCAATCAGTGCCCTGACTTTTGCTGTTCCAACTCACCCTGAAAGCTATGAATTTTGATAAAATAACTTCAAATACTGGTCACCATAACAAGCTGCCAGTAAGACTAACAAAGGAGACTGCTTACAGGCATTGAATAATGCAGGCATTTTATACCTTACTTGGGACAAACCTGGAAAAAAAATAGCCAAGGAGTTGCCCAGCAGCTATGATTGCTTGAGACATGGAAATGTATTCTGCTAGATGTTGTCCCTGAAAATTTTATCAGAGCCACACTGAAAAGAAATATAAAGCATTATGACTCTTCCAAATGGCTGAAAGAACAGGTGACCTCTGAAGTATGCGGAAAATGAGAGCAAAACCATGTAACTTTCTCAATGAAAGGATTTACCATGGATACCTAAGAGGAAGATGGATAATAAAAGTCAACCTAAATTAGACGTCACGCACACTCTGCTTCTGGAATCAGAGAGGATAAAATGATTTTGAAAATATTTGCTGAGATCTTCTTCTGCAGCACAAAGCTCCAGAAAGTCTTCCTTCTATGACTTGGATCTCATTTTAAACATCACACTGTTAGGGTTACAGAGAACCAAGAGGAGTTTGCTATTAATCCACTGCACTGCTTGTTTACCCCTCTGATTTGCTTAAGAGGAAAGGAGGCAGTTCTAGCTACAGGAAAGGAAACATTATTCACTCATAAGAGCCTCTGCAGTATTATTAGACAGTGCACTAATTTATAAATTGCTCTACATGATTAAGCAGGCATACAACAACATTTTAGATCAGAAAGCAAAAAAACGTAGGCATTGGCAAAACCTGAGATCACGGGAAAGCCCTGAAGGAGTTTCACACAGACAACTTTTTTCCTACAGAAATTAACGAAAGAGACGTGACAAACACAACAATGAACATATCCCTATGTTAATCTCTGGGGCTTATTCAAGCAAACTGCCTCCGACTACAAAAAGCTTAGTCCAAAAAGAGAACTGGTGCACTGCAGTAACATTCCGGCTGTGCCCACTTCACAAAGACTCCACTAAGTAGGCCACCAATTTGGAAAAGCACATACACTCAAAGTGAACTCTAAAGTACTGGACCAGGGCATCAGCACAGCACAATCGATAGGCTCGGGACCTGATTTCAGCAGGCTTCAAAACTCTGCACAGAAATGCGGGCCCGCGGCTCCTCTCGGCTGTGACAAATGCGAGTTCTCAGCGGGGTGTCCTGCAGCCGCCCTGCTCAGCTTCCAGCTGAGACTCCTCCTCCTCATCATCATCATCATCAACACGCATCATGCTGCGGGATACGGGGGCAGAACGTGTGTGTGTGTGCGAGGCCGGGGCAGTAACCGAGGGTGAAAGAACCCGACCAAGCAGATGCACTGAGCGCCAGGGCCACGGCCAGACCGGAGCGGCGGCTGGGGGCAGGGAATGCCGGGGGGCAGGGAATGCCGTGGCGCAGGTGAAGCGAAGAGCAGGACCTTCCTTCGCTGGGGGCGCGGGTCAGCTCCCCGCCAGGGCCGCTCGGGAGAGGCGGGCAGGGGGCAAAGGCTCCTCCCGGGGGCCGAGGGAAGCGCGGCGCGGGGGGAGGAGGCGCCCGCTGCGGGCGGGGCGGCGCGGGCCGGGCGGGGGCTCTCCCATCCCGGGGGCGGTCCCGACCCCGGCCCCAGCCCCGGCGCCCACCCCGGTCCGGCTGGCTCACCAGAAGAGCAGGTTGGCGCAGACGAAGCTGCCCAGGCTGCGGAGGGGCCGCTCCCAGCTCAGCGCCGCCGCGATGCAGCAGCCCACGGCCAGCCCCGTCTCTCCCAGCATTGCCGCCGCCCCGGCCCCGCCTGACATCTCCGTCGGCTCCGTCTCCCCGGGCGCCGCCGCGCCTCGCTCCTGCGGGGCCTCCGCTTCCTGGCGCTGCGCGGGGACCGCGGCGCTCGCCATGGCTCGGTGCGGCCGCCGGGCTGCGGCTGGGCCGGGCGGAGCCGCGGCTGGGGCCG